>NC_025687.1:3241641-3289795 GCF_000633955.1 Camelina sativa
TTTTGCAGGTAGCAAAAGAGGCATCTGACATGGTGTTGGCAGATGATAATTTCAGCACTATTGTTGCAGCTGTTGGTGAAGGCAGGTCCATCTATAATAACATGAAGGCCTTCATCAGGTGAGTCTTCTAATGTTACACGCACATATATATGCCTCTTCGTATTGGTTGCTTGAGTTATGCATACTAAGCCTATGATGAATAAAAGGTACATGATCTCTTCCAACATCGGTGAGGTTGCATCAATATTCTTGACAGCTGCTCTTGGAATCCCGGAAGGCATGATCCCGGTTCAGCTTCTGTGGGTGAATCTTGTAACAGATGGTCCTCCAGCTACGGCTTTGGGATTCAACCCCCCTGACAAAGATATTATGAAGAAGCCTCCTCGTAGGAGCGATGACTCGCTTATCACTGCCTGGATCCTCTTCCGCTATATGGTAAGCAAAAACCGATTTGTCTCACTTGTTCATCTTCTGGGGATTTGGCTTTTCTAACTGACTATCATGGGTACAGGTGATTGGAATGTATGTGGGAGTAGCAACAGTGGGAGTATTCATCATATGGTACACACACAACAGCTTCATGGGCATAGACTTGAGCCAAGACGGTCATAGCCTTGTGAGCTATTCGCAGCTCGCACATTGGGGACAATGCTCTTCATGGGAAGGCTTCAAAGTGTCTCCTTTCACAGCAGGGTCTCAGACTTTCTCATTCGATTCAAACCCTTGTGACTATTTCCAGCAGGGGAAAATCAAGGCATCCACACTCTCCCTCTCAGTGTTGGTGGCCATTGAGATGTTCAACTCCCTGAACGCACTCTCAGAAGACGGCAGCCTGGTGACGATGCCACCGTGGGTGAACCCGTGGCTGCTCCTGGCAATGGCGGTCTCTTTTGGGCTCCACTTTGTGATACTATACGTTCCATTCTTGGCGCAGGTCTTTGGGATAGTGCCACTGAGCTTGAATGAGTGGCTGCTGGTGCTGGCTGTATCGCTTCCGGTGATTCTGATAGACGAAGTGCTCAAGTTTGTAGGAAGGTGTACCAGTGGCTACCGCTACTCACCTCGCACTCCCTCTGTTAAGCAAAAGGAGGAGTAAGAATCCAATCAAAAGCATTACATTATTTAGACTCGTAGTTTTAGCTGAAATTTAACTTTTGTCGCTTAACTCACAGCGTTGGGTATTTAACTCCCCTAAACAATAATTTTTGGTTTGAGAAAAATGTTCCTACATTTGGTTCATGGACAAAGAGCCCGAAATAGAGATGAATGTTTCAACCAAGCCTTCGTTGTTAATTTGTTATGCTTATTTACTCGTGTAATCTTATATACACCAGTTTGGTTACTCGTGTAATCTTATAGACACCAATTTGGTTATTTTGGTTGGGTGATTTTGTTTTGAGGTACAAATCTATCTCTCTTCATGTGAGAATAATCCCGGTAGCTTAACTGATTTAGATCTGATCTTAAGAACCTCAATACCAAGAGCAAGAAGAAAAATTGAGCAAATTGGCTAAGAAGAAAAACTACATCATCATCATTACATCACATTGGCTAAGAACAAAAACATTTCAACAGAAAAAACAAAAGCAGTAGCTAATCTCCTAGATTTACTTTTTTTTTATGACTAATCAACCATTAACACGGATCTCAGAAACCAGAATTTCCCAAATTCCAAAACCCTAATAATTCTCAGATTAACCGCCGAAACCGTAGAGAGTACGGCCCTGCCTCTTCAAGGCGTAGACAACATCCATGGCGGTAACCGTCTTCCTCCTGGCGTGCTCAGTGTAGGTGACGGCGTCACGGATGACATTCTCGAGAAAGATCTTGAGGACACCTCTGGTCTCCTCGTAGATGAGACCGCTGATACGCTTGACACCACCCCTGCGAGCAAGACGACGAATGGCAGGCTTGGTGATACCTTGAATGTTATCTCTGAGAACCTTCCTGTGCCTCTTGGCTCCTCCCTTTCCCAATCCCTTCCCTCCCTTTCCTCTTCCTGACATCTCCAAATTCCAAAAGAGATCTGTGAACAACAACAAGACCCAAAAGAAAGAGTAAGAACAGAGAGAAAACCCTAGATTTATTTCCAGATCAATCCACAAATTACAATCGAACAATTAAAATTGAGAATAGATGAAATCTTGGCTAAGCAAGTCAGAGATGTAAATGTATAACCAACCTGATGATTTGATCGAAAGCTTTATGAGACCTCTAGAGAAGAAATGATAATCGAAGAAATGTTAATTTCAACAAAGACATGAGGATTTCGAGTCATTTATAAATGAGAGTCGCATACGCAAAGAATAATTTTTGGCCGTTCGATATGTATCCTCTTTCAACGGACCAAGATTGCGATCCGCGTGAAAGCTTCACAGCTAATATGGATCGTCGATTCTCGAAATCGACGGTGGTAGATGTTTTCGTCATTCTCAGAAGAAAATTGTGTGAAATTCATCCAACAACAGAACAGAACCAAGATTTCTTCTATCTAAAAAGGCTTTATTTGTAAAAGTAGGCCCAATTAGTCGAAACGAAGCTACAAGTACACGTTGGAAATTGGATCTCTGGCCTTCTTACATACACAAAGAATGACACATTCGGCCGATAATTTTGGTTTAGATAAATAATAGTTGTGATCAAAGCCTACAAGTGTTTTTTTTGGATAAGGCAACCTTATTGGGCCCTAAAGAGAAAAGGAAAGATAGCCCAATAACCAAAAGTTAGTATTAGGCCCTAAACTATCGTCTCTCGGAAAAAACGTCGAGAGAGGGTTTTCCATATTTCTTTGTGGCCGTCACCGTCGCCGTGAAACTGGTCTCACTGTGTTCCTCTTCTCTACCTCAGGTGAGAGTTCTCTTATTTATTCTTCTGCGAGATGTGTGATTACTTTCTTCTTGTGTAGAACTTTTTGAACTAATTGTTATCCAGTCTCGATTATTGTGTTTAAAAATTGCTGCTGTTGATGATCTTTGGTAGGTCACGAGATTATATAAACTGTGACCTCTCAGGAATTGTGTTGTTACCATGTTTATAACGAGATTTGTCGGGAGGAGATTCTTGGCTGCTGCATCGGCGAGATCGGAGTCAACTACAGCAGCAGCAGCAGCAGCTGCCTCCACGATTCGTACTCCCAAAAACCCTCTGGAAGAGTTCTTTGAGTTCGACAGAAACCAGGACGAAGATAAGCCTGTTGTCTACGGTATGCTTTTCTCTCTTCAGAGAGTTTATTCATTTATGCATTTTGATGATTATATCTATGATAACTCTGAACATTATCAAATCTGATATGTGGTTCAGTAGAATGTGCTAAGTGAACTTATGGGTTTCGTTTGTGGCTTATAATTGTAGAGAATTATAGTAATCATTTTGTTAATGTGGGGTTTTTTTTTGGGGAATCCATTGGTGTTAGGTCGAGGTTGGAAAGCTTCAGAACTGCGCCTCAAGTCTTGGGATGATCTTCAGAAGCTGTGGTATGTTCTTCTCAAAGAGAAAAACATGTTGATGACTCAGCGTCAGATGCTTCAAGCTCAGAACATGCAGTTTCCTAACCCTGAGCGCATTCCAAAGGTAAAATGAATCATTCAATTTGGTCAAGTGGTTCATATATGTCATGAAAAGATGTTTTCATCACTATGGGACATGAATGTCAACTTTGTTTGCATCTCTCTCAATATAGGTGAGGAGATCAATGTGTCGCATAAAGCACGTGCTGACAGAGAGAGCGATTGAAGAACCAGATCCTAGAAGATCAGCTGAGATGAAGAGAATGGTAAATGGTATGTAAACCCATCGCTCTTCTTTTGGCAACCAGAGTAGTAAGCTCAAGTCAATTCGCAGAGGTTTGGGAGTAAGAAGTAATAACGCATAGTGCTCAGGAGGCTGAAGAAACCTTGGTATTGTGTCCTTTGGAACTTGTCCAATGATTGTGACTCTTGTATTTGGCAGTAGAAAATGTTTCTTCTCTATATGCACGTTTTCTGTAAACCCATGGTTGATGTTTATTTCGAGACAACATGTTGGTCAGTTGTATCAGAGCTGTTGTCTTCCAACGTAATCTAAGTATCTAACTCAAGACCAATTATAAAACGGTAGAGCCGGCCAGACAGCTATTACACCTTATGAAGTAGTTTTAGGCAGAGATGGAAGATTTGGTGGTCTAGTCGAGAGTCTTATCAGAGACGGATGGAATCAGAACTCAGTGTTGTTTATTCTCAACGAAAACTGATTATTTTGGCGAAATCTGTGATTTGTGTGATAAGATAGGGGGAAAATGATAGATAGTATCATAGTAAGATCAGCCGCCCTTATTGGGCCCTAAAGCAAAATCACATAAACCTTTCGGCCATAAAGCTAATTGGGCCCTAAAAGCTCAATCACATAAACCTTTTGCATAGTCGGAAAATTTGTAGGGAGGGTTTCAATTGTCTCTGTGCCGCCGTGTGACCTTTTAATCGATTCTCTTTCTCTCTCTGTCGCCGTAAAGTTCACTATCTCCGGTGAGTTATTACTTCGTCGCCTCTCTTTCGCTGCTATATGTGGTGTCCCGTGTCCTCCTCGGAGCTCGATTAATCTAGGATAGTTGCTCAGTTCTTCATCAATTTGGTATTCAAATTCAAGGGTTGGTTTTCCTTTTTCACAGACTTATCTTCTGTCAAGTTCTGAACGAGAATCATGGAGGAGATCGCAAATCCGGGCCTTGTCGGTAAAATAAAGAAGTAAGTTATGCTTATCCCATCTTGAAGAAGATAACATAGATTGTTTTCTCTTGTAACCAAAAGGAAAAAAAAGGATATAGCTTCAAAATAAGATATGAGTCACTTCAATTCCCAATAACTTCTGTGTGTTCTTAGAGATATGTCTCATGTTTTTTGACTGGTCTCGTTTTGTTATCGTAACTATCTCAGAGAAGCTCCACAGCTAGCATCCGTGTTGAGAGAAATGAAGAATGGTCTAGATGTGGTTAGGAGCAAAGTGGAGGATCTCACTGCTAAGGTATGTAGTCCTTGTATTACAGCATTATTGGATACTTATTTGGTTTACGAAGAATTGATGGCTTAATATATCTTAGGGTAATTTCACATTTTGTGACATCTGCATCCTGACTTTCTTAATTTTGCAAATCATAGGTAAAAGCCAACAGTTTTCCGACCACGGATGGGATAAGTTACCTAGAGGCCAAGCATCTGTTACTTCTAAGTTATTGCCAATGTCTTGTATATTATCTCCTAAGGAAAACAAAAGGATTATCTATTGATAGCCATCCTGTTGTAAGGAGCCTTGTAGAGATACGAATGTTTCTGGAAAAGGTTTGCATCTTTTGTCTTTTTCACACACTTTATACCACCCTAAAAGTCATGGAGTAGTACTTAAACTTGTTTTTGTTTTGTGTAGATTCGTCCCATAGACAAAAAACTTCAGTACCAGATTCAGAAGCTCACTACTACCGGTGGGTCTGTGACTGAGCTAGCCGAGGGAAAGGGATCTGGTGCTGCCCAAGAATCTGAAGATCTTTCAAATTATAAGCCTAAACCAGACTTACTTGCTGACAAAACTGAGGATGATCAAGAGGTGAACTTTACTATCCACCAACACTTGTGAAGAGATATGTTTTATGTTCTTTTCATTAACCTGTTTGCCTCTGTAAATAATGTAGGATGGTGTTTATCGGCCACCGAAATTCGCTCCTATGTCTATGGATGATAAGACATCAAAACAGGAAAGAAATGCTGCCAGAAAAGAGAAACACTTTTTAAGAGCCACTGAAGATACTTACTGGAAAGATGTGTTGGACGATCTCGAGGACAAGCCTGAAGAGGTAGGCTGGAAGAAAACTAACTTTTCAGTTGATATTGGTAGCGATTGATTTGATGTTAGAACTAAATGGGTGAATGTATATTATAAACAGATCAGAGACTTTTATGGGGCTGAGAGCAGGGAGCAGAAGAAGTTCATAACACAATATGAAAGGCAACAACAAGCAGAAGAAGAGCTCTTCACCCGGGCACCTCGCACTAAAGAGGATAAGAGGAGAGAGAAGCGCTTAAAATCAAGCAGCGGGTATGTCTTGCTTTGGTTGGAAACCAAAATGTCTGATATTTGATTGGTCCCTTATGTGATGATATCCACTCATGTTTAACTGAATCAGGTTGCTTGGACTAACCGAGAATTTCATGGATGAATTCAAGTTCCTTGACAAGGATGGTGAACAGCCAGCAAGCCGTAAAAGGGGAGGAAATTTCAAGAAAAGAAAGGTAAATTGTTTTACTGTTTACTCTTTTTACTGTATTATCAGTTATTTTCTTTTCAATTTCTTATGTGTTTTGACAATGTATTGTTTATTTTTCGCAGACAAGGCACTGACTGGTTCCTTTTGCTGCGTTACTGCACCAATTTTGTTTCCAAGTTATGATGATTGAAAGTAATGAATGTAAGAACACATAATTTGCAGTTTTACTGTTTTAGTATTTGGTTCATGGTCATGCTCTTGCAGTAAAATTCGGAAGAGACCTTTTCTCTTTAGCTAAATTTAGCTTGTTACCACCGAAACTTCATTTTCATTTTTAAGTGATGTAACAAAATCTTTATGAAAAACAAAAACAAAACAAAGTAGTATCTTTCTCCTCTCTTCCCATTAGCCATGGGAAACAGTTCAAGCTCCAACACCAATCTGAGCAATCCTAAGAACAGGCTTCTAGAAGATCATCACCACCCAAGAAACCAAACACAAAACCACAACATCGGTAACGCTTCTCGGACATCTCATCTAAGCTTCCTCAGGTCTCCTCTTCCATGGCTCTTCATCTTCCTCTTCTTCCTCCCTTTGCTTCTCATCTCCACCACTGGAGGAGGGGGCGGACGCAAAACCTGCCGTCCCTCTTCATCTACCTATAGCCATCTGTCCCTTGTCGACCAAACTAACTCTTCCTCTGTTGTTCCGGAGGAAGTAGAAGACGATGTACCTCCACGTGTCCCCGCTTTTTACCCGCAACGACCGAGGATGTTCAACACCACGCTTGATCACATCGTTTTCGGGATCGCCGCGTCTTCAGTTCTGTGGGAGACGAGGAAAGAGTACATCAAATCATGGTGGCGACCTGGTAAGACTCGTGGCGTTGTCTGGATTGACAAGAGAGTCCGAACTTACCGTAACGAACCACTTCCCGAAATCAGAATCTCCGAAGACACCTCACGCTTCAGGTACTAAATTACTCATCTCTACAATATCTGACGTGTTTTATAAGAAACCTTGCTCAAATCAAAAAGTCATGTTTTAGGTATACGCATCCAGTTGGGGACAGATCGGCGGTGAGGTTAACTCGAGTAGTGACGGAGACGCTACGGCTAGGGAAAGAAGGTGTACGGTGGTTCGTCATGGGAGACGACGACACAGTGTTTTTGGTGGACAATGTGGTCAACGTCCTCTCAAAGTACGACCATACTCAGTTCTACTATGTTGGTAGCTCCTCGGAGGCTCATGTTCAAAACATCTTCTTCTCTTACTCAATGGCGTTTGGAGGTGGTGGTTTCGCCATTAGCTACGCTCTAGCACTCGAGCTCTCGAGGATGCAGGACCGTTGCATCCAACGGTACCCTGGTCTCTACGGCAGCGATGATCGCATCCAAGCTTGTATGACTGAGCTTGGAGTACCCCTTACCAAAGAACCTGGCTTTCACCAGGTGCCTTGTACTAACCTTTTATTCAGTTATTTCGGTTTGGTTTCGGTACAGATGAGATGAGAACATGGTTCTATGTATGCAGTACGATGTATATGGGGACTTATTGGGGCTATTAGGTGCACACCCGGTGGCTCCTCTGGTGTCGCTTCACCACATTGATGTTGTGCAGCCAATATTCCCGAAGATGAAGCGAGCACATGCGCTTCGACACTTGATGTCGTCAGCAGTTCTTGACCCAGCCAGCATATTTCAGCAGTCCATCTGCTACGACCAGAACCGGTTCTGGTCCATCTCGGTCTCATGGGGATTCGTAGTCCAGATAATCCGAGGCATCATATCCCCTCGCGAGCTCGAGATGCCGTCGAGAACATTCCTCAACTGGTTCCGCAAAGCCGACTACATTGGTTACGCATTTAACACGAGACCTGTGTCGAGGCATCCGTGCCAGAGACCATTCGTGTTTTACTTAAACTCGGCTAAGTATGACGAAGGACGTCGCCAAGTGATTGGATACTACAACTTGGACAAGACTAGACGTATTCCCGGCTGCCGATGGAGGCTCGATTCCCCTGGAAAGATTGATTCTGTCGTCGTTCTCAAGCGACCTGATCCCCTCAGGTGGCACAAGGTTGGTCCACATCCTCTCGTTGCTTCATTATTTAGCAACTTGCATTGTAATTTAGTGATACTGGTTTGGTTTTTGGTTACTCAATTGACTGAAAACCGTTTTGTTTTTGGAATACCATGAAATTAGTCAATTTGATAAAGATAACCGGCTGCATTCAAATAATAAACCGGTTTTGAAAGAACGTGATCTTAAATGTTTGCAGTCACCAAGGAGGGATTGTTGCAGAGTATTGCCAAGTCGGAGAAACAAAACGATGTATATTTGGGTAGGAAATTGCGCAGATGGAGAGATCAGTGAGCTTGAACATCCACAGCAGTAACATTCAGATATTGTACTCACTAAAGATCTCTTCATGCATATTTTTGGAAACGTTCTGTATTGTTGACAACATTTTTCAATCCTAAATGCAAAACTCTTGTTTCAATCTTTACCATCTGAACTCCAAAACCAAAACACACTTTTGCTTTCATAGCAAATACAAAGAAAAACAAAATCTCAATCCCTAGAAAAGAAAAGTTAACTGTTTGGATTAAGACTGAAAGAAAAGATTGGCACCGTAAAGAAACAAAGCTCCGGTCAAAGTTTAGCCGGCGTGTGGTGTGGCTTGCTTTGCTTTGTTCACCGTGGCTTGTTTTGCTCTGTTCACCGTGGCTTGTTTTGCTTTGTTCACCGTGGCTTGCTTTACTTCGTTGTGCGATTGAGTTGCGTTGTGAGATTGGGTAGCGTTGTGAGATTGAGTTGCGTTGTGATGAGGAGTTGTCAGGTTCTGATTGGTAGAGACGACGAGACCTGAGGCTGCAGGCGAAACAGCAGAGGAAGCAAGAATCGCTAAACTGACATGAGACTCGTTTCTCACGGCTGCCATGGATTTCTCAAGACGATGTATCGACATTATCTCTCCGTCGTTCATGTCTACGCTCACTGTGATTCATAAACCAAAGTAAGTAAGATTTTTGACACTATTTTCTCGGGAAAATCTTTTCTTAGATCCAAATAGAAAAGAAACAAAGCGAGAAGAGATTAAAGAATCGGACCTGAGTGTGAGAAAATCCAGAGGGTGAAGAAGCAGAGAAAAACGATCACCGGAATTGCGTGGATCCAATAATCCGACACCGGAAACATCCCTCTCCGGGAGTTTTGCGTCCTCCTGCCAATGTGAGAAGAAGAAGAAGAGATCGGGAGCTGAGAGAAGGATCTTTCCGCCATTGTTGTAACTAACTTCTCTTCCAAGAATCACTAAAACCAATTAGAGAGAGAGAGAGAGAGAGAAGAGAGAAGAGAGAAGAGATTTGTGAAGCCCTTCTTCGATCAGTTTTGGCTATTTAACGGCATAAACCTTAACGGGCTCACGCGGGAAAAGTTGCATCACGTGATCTGCATCGATCATAGTCTCATATCTTCTACATATTTACGACTTTGGCCATTCATTGGTATACAATACTTATGTCAAAAGAAGTTTGTTCAATATGTATATATATGTCCCAAAACAAATGGTTCTTTTTTTTTCTACACAAGAAAAACATTCTACATACAAAGACGCCGAGTCAAGATTTACATCCAGAAGAGATGTTAAAAATGTACCTGAGCTGATTTTATATTTATTCCCCCAATTTCTTGGTGAAAGCCAAAACTAGGATTTTAATGTTTTTACCACTCGCTTACTGGATCTCTCCTATGAAGACCCTTCAGATTCGGTTTCCTTGACAAGGTCCGGTCTTTTCTCTTCATCATCTCTATCTCTGTGAAAAGATTGGTGTTTTCTGCTGCTGCTGCCAGGGCTATTCGGATCATATTTCGAAGAGGCTAAAAAGTTGAGAGCCAGTACTACATCGGATACCACTGGTCTCATGCTCGGCTGCTCTTGAACGCACATTGCTGATATTGCTAGTGCTTGGTACAATCCTCTTATCGGGTATTGTCCCTGAAGCAACGGATCAACCATTTTTGGGAAGTTCCTCCTGTCTTTGAACAATGGTCGTGCCTGTAAAAGAAACAGTGAAAACAAAAAATATGAGTCTTGTTGTTTCAGTAAAGATTACATAAGTAAGACTCAGGTCAAGATACAGAACATACCCATCCGACCAAATTCTGATCTTTACGCGTTTTTGTATTGTCAATTGCTTTCCTTCCAGTGATAAGCTCGAGAAGGACTACTCCAAAACTGTAAATATCGGATTTAAATGTGAGCTGACCGGTCATAGCGTAGTCAGGAGCACAGTATCCGTATGTTCCCATAACCCTTGTGGAGACGTGAGTTTTATCCCCGCTTGGTCCTACTTTAGCCAACCCGAAGTCAGATAGTTTCGGTTGATAGTCTTCACCAAGCAAAATATTCGAACATTTAAGGTCTCGGTAAATCACAGGGGGCGTCATTCTATCATGCAGATACTCTAGACCTCTTGCTGCACCAGCTGCTATTTTCATCCGGGTGTTCCAATCAAGAGGTTTTTTACCAGACGGGAGATCTTGAAACAGTCAAAAACAACATTGAAAGTTAGATAATCGGTTTGAGAAAAGAGGGTAGTTGAGTGTTTAACAATACAGAAGCAAAGTTATAGGCTTTTTGCCGGCTAGGGATTGACTCCATCCTCGGTTTAGCCCTTCCCTACCCAATCAAGCAATAAAACTCTCAATTCACTCACAGAGAGGCCATGAGATATTGATCCTTTGGTTTTATAAGGAAATAGATCCTTTTTGAATACAGAAAGAGAAAAAGAGAGTAACAGAAGTTGAGTTTTACAACATACCATGTAGATGATCTTCAAGAGATCCAAGCGGCATGTACTCGTAGACCAAAAGTCTCTGATCACCCTCAGCACAAAACCCGATAAGCTTGACAAGATTTGGATGGTCAGCAAGACTTAGTGTCAATACCTCAACCACAAATTCCCTGATTCCTTGAAGACCATTACGATCAAGTTGCTTGATTGCAACAACCTAGCAGAAGGAAGTATCGCCAACCGTTCAAAAAACTCTGACAAATCACACAGCCAATTCATCATAAATAAAAAAAGATAGGGATTTGTTTGTCGCACTTAGTGCAAGTACCTGATCCAGTTTATCTATAGTTCCCTTGAAAACTTTACCAAAACCTCCTTCACCAAGAAAACAATCCGATCTAAAGTTTCCAGTAGCTAACGAAAGTTCTTGAAAGGTAAAAGTCTGAGCTTTCTTCCCAGTGACTTGGTCATTCAAATTCAAACCTTTCACGTCAAGTGATAGCTGATCCTCCTTACCAACTCCTCCTTCATTGTTTACATCTCGATATGGACTCACTTTTGTCGAATCTAGAACAAACACATAAACATGATGAAGTTAATTACATATCCATGTGTGACTTAACCCAAAACAGGACAAAGCAAGAAAACAAATCAATACCAAAAGCAAAAAAAAAAAACTCAATTTTGACCTTTGTCTCTCCTCCATGAGAAGACAAAACCTAACTCGATTCAAAAACCCAACATCACTCATACGGTGTGAATAGTACACATGCAACACAGGAAAAAGAAAAATCATACAAATTCTCAATGAAACAACAACTCTCTCCCAAATGTAACAGAGATACAGACAACCTAAAACATAAGAGCCCCGATCCAAACAATTCAACATATACAGAAGAGGCTGTGGAAGAGAGAGAGAGAGAGAGAGAGAGAGAGAAGCAGGATACCAGAAGTGGGTTGAGGAGTCTGATCATCTCGTTTATCACTCTTAGCGAGGCTAGTACCACCACCACCACCACCGACAATTTTCCTATTTCTCAAAGTATCTTTGTTAGTCTCCGACTCCGATCGTTTGCTCGTCGGTTTCTTACTGCATCCGAAACAACCCATCGATTAAAATTGAAGAAGACAAAAGAGCAATTCCCTTCTCTCCTCTTTTAAAATCTTCTCTAATCCTCCTCCTTCCTCGTTGAGAACCAAAAATTCAGAAACCCAGATAAAACCCAACACGACTNAAAAAAAAAAAAAAAAAAAAAACAATCAAAGAGAAGTGAAAGAGAAAATAAAAAAATAAAAAAAATAAAAAAGTCGAAGACGAAAGAAGAATTTGCGAAAAAAGAAGGAGAGAGAGAGCTTAGTGACAAAACAGAGAAAGCTTAATTTCTTCGCCTTTTTTATAATAACAAAAAAAAAAAGCATAGAGTATGTATATTTTTATAAGAGAAAACGTACAGTTATCCACTACGACAAAGTTCACGGTACATTCCATAAACGCGTCTAATCAAAACCGGCCACGTCTGGACAAAATGTTTTACTTCCTAAAACGTACGGCTACTGTTGAAGACAACGTATCATGAGACGCCACGTAAGGGCGAAGAGCACTTGTGGAGCTTTTTTGGTCAACTTTTTAATTTGTCATCTACCGCTCCGCCGGTTCGATTACTAAGCACCGTCGATTCTGACGTGGCGTTTGGTTAATGGAGCTATGTGTGATTTTAAAACCTCAATCAAAAATCCTGCTTATGTCACCTGTTGATACAAATATTTTTGATACTGCGATCAACTCGTGTGATTTTAAAATAGATTGACAAATCTTATTCTATTGATTGTACTTAACATTTTATACCAAACTTAAGCAAAATAAATTATCACTTGACAGAATTTGATTACAAGATTATATTTGAGATAGATTAGTCTGTTATAAGATTATACCATTTTTATACTACCAAATTTATCATTAATAATTTTCTAATCTTCTGAATTTAATCAATTATCATATATATATATATATATATATCCATGAATTTGTGTATAAAGTTTATGTGATCGGAGTAGACAGATCTTCATACTACAATATATTACCGATTATTTGAATTGATGTCGTCTTATACATTAGAAATTAGACCATGTTTTTTAACCAGTTTTCATACTCTAAACCTAGAAATTATGTTTCTGATATGATTGTAGTTTTTGTACAATTGAACACCAAACCTAAAGTTATCATTTTTTAGTCTTATAAACTTCTTTTTATCTATGTAAACACTTCTTTTTTTTTAACTCGGTGTTTGACAGGTACAATAGATTACTAGAATAGTATGGTTTTTTGAATGTTGAGATTATTATTTAGTTATATGGTTATAGAGAGCACCTGACAGTAACATTATTTTGTTTTTGTGTAGCTGTCACCAATCGCCACCTTACGGGGGGTGACGTTGGTATAGTAGACAGCCAAATTTACTCATCGTTTTGGAATTTTGTTGGGTTTTAAAAAAAAAAATTAATAATAAAAGAGGTGTGAAAAACATAAAGGACGTCACTGTAGGTCCCACCTTTTTAACTCCACGCGCTTTGTTGTCTTTTTGAATGTTTTTTCTTCTTTTTTTTCTTTGGTTTTTATGGTTCCCAAACAGAGTGATTAACTGCGACCGCGTTTCAGCTGCTGACGCCACGTGTACACGAAACCAATGTTCAATTTTAGTAATTTATTTATTTTCTTTTATCTACAAGAGGCTTAAAATAAGGCTGCATTAACAACAACTCCTGTCTTGTTTTTGTTAATTAATGTAGGAGTATTAAAAACACGTTTGACTTTTTAGGCCGTAAAAAAGACTTTTACAAAATTTGACAGGCCATCCTTTGCTGGCAATATAGTAAAAGCTATGTTGAAAAAAATAGTTGTTGTTACTTCGAAAGAAATAAAATTTTATTTTTGTCTTAATTCCTCACAAAACGTTAGGCATTGTTTATTTCTAAAAAGTATTTTAAGACTACAAATGAACAAAGATTTGATTCTATTTTCAGTTTACCCCCCAAGCCCACGGTAGCCCGTCGTCTGATTAGGCATTTAACCACATTTGCCTATTAGTATTTGTATTTTGTTTCACATTGGTTATTGTATTTGACTTTGATTCTGCATTTAGCATTCTTAATTGGAAAAATGTCATATTTCTTTTGGTGTGGATTTTTAATGTAAATTTTCAGTGTTATATAAATTTATATTTAGAGTTTATTATATTCAGCTGTACTTCATGCATGTATCATGTATGTTTTTTTCTACTTCCCTAACATTTTAATAATTCTTCTCGTAAGAAAAGAAGGAAATGTTGACAACAATATTCTCAGTAACATATGAATGTGGATACAGTTTGATGCATTTTAAATCTTTAAGCCACACAGAATACCATTGATGATTTGATATGACAACAATATTGAAACATTTGTCCACTATACATAGTCAAAACAAAATGATATTATTGGTTAGTCTAATAGTGTTTTTTTCTTTCATAAAAATGGCTTGTCGATGAGATATATATATAGTTGAAATATTATTTCGTTATTTCATTAATTTATTATACACTCAAATAAATTTTCCTTCGTGTTGGTCGGGCATAAACAAATCTAGTCAATTCCCTTTTGTTAAATATTTGATTTATATAATCTCAGACTTTTAATCAGCATTGGATTGAAGATAAGTTTAAATTAGAATTAAGTTTTGACAGCTCAAATTATTTAACTAAGAAAGGAACATAATCTATAGGAAAATTATATGGTTCAACAAAGATATTGCTTATTAATTATTTGGAACCAGCATCCATAAACTAAGACGTGTTTGGCTTTTGTAAGCAAATACGGTTTCTTTTAGAGATGTTTTCACGTTTATTTATATTTAAAAAAAAAAAAAATTGATGTTGACTTGCTTGGTTCAATTTCAATTTGGCTATCGTATCATATACATTGTTTATGATTTAGCTAATTGATTATGGATTTGGTGAAATTAGATCGATTTAGGCGGAGTATGGTCGAATTAGCTTGGTCTTTGTATAGATTGGTCGGGATAAAATTATTTGGAATCCCTTAATGGTTTGAAAGAGTGAGCACTTTCTTCGCATTGCACAACCAACCATCATCAAAACAAGTAATACATGCATGTTCCCCACAACTTAGAAAAATAAGCTTTCAACTGTGTCTTAACGGGATAGTGAGAATTCGGGAGGTTACTTATTCTTGAAGTGTAGAGATTCTCTCCAGACAAGCTCCTTGATGTCTTGTTCATCCAAGGCTGTCTCCTCGAAGTCGAAACTGAAAGGAGAAGGACACGTTGGTTCTTCGTTGATCTCATGGAGACTTGCCAGATACGGCTGCTTCAATGCTTCTTCCACTAATCCACATCAAATAAAAACATTCTTGTTAGTATTTCACATTCCACTTATAGCATCCAAAAGTAGTAAGACGACGTGATATATACACCTGTGATGCGTTTTGAAGGATCGAAAACTAGCATCTTTTCAGCAAGATCTAGTGCCTCTGGAGAAATGTCTGGAAATTTTTCTCTGAATGATTGTTTTTGAACATGTGGGAGTTGTTTCACGTACTTTCGCGCATTATCACTTCTCAAGAAATCGAGATCAGAGTCAGCTGGTGACCCTAAGAGCTAACAAATAAACCAAAACAGAGAAATGTTTTTTTAACACACACAAGTTAAATTGATTAATAGATGGATTCAGGTTTCAGTTTGTTTACCTCAGTGATAAGTTTCAGCTGCTGAACATAATCTTTACCAGGAAAAAGCGTCTCTCTTCTTAGTATCTCCATAAAAATGCAACCAACAGACCAAATATCAATAGCTCCTGTGTATTCCGAGCTGTTGAGAAGCAATTCAGGTGCACGGTACCATCTTGTCACAACATATTCCGTCATTATCTCTGTCTCATTCGACGTTCTTGCTAGCCCAAAATCACATATTTTAAGATCACAGTTCGTATTTAGAACCAGGTTGCTCGGTTTCAGGTCGCGGTGAAGTACATTTGCAGAGTGTATGTACTTTAGGCCTCTCAAAATTTGGTAAAGGAAGTACTGGAGACAGAACAAAAAAAAAAAATCAAAAATTATGTAAATAGATATGATTATGAATGTGTCACACTGATCATCACCTGGCAATGGTCGTCTGTTAGAGTTTGAGTGGATCTAATGATCTGGTGCAAATCAGTATCCATCAATTCATAAACAATATACACATCTTCGAACCTCTCCTTCTCTGGTGGCTCGATAATATCTTTCATTTTGATAACCTGCGTATCATTGTGAATACTGATAAGTCAACTCTGTGAGTGTTCTCATCAAAAGAAGTTGTGATTAGTCAAGAAGAGATTACATTGTCATGATCCATGTGGCAAAGGAGTTTAATCTCTCGGAGGGTTCTTTTAGCATCAACTCTGTTGTCAAAGGCGTTTGCTATCTTCTTTATCGCGACCTCTTCGTTTGTCTCAGAGTTTGTAGCACAGCTGCAATCAGGAAAAAAGGAAGAAAATGAGATTAAGATTGTATACAAGAGTGATTGAAAGTGATAAAGACTTACCAGACAATGCCATAGGCACCTCGACCGACGGGTTGAATAGGAGGAATGTATTTTGAAGACAGCTCGAAAATGTTACCGAGTACTTTGTACATAACATATCTACCATCATATGTCGGTATTCCTCCATCTTCCGTATTCTCCATCTCTTCTAATTTGGAAGAACTCTCAGATCAAGACAAAGTTTAAAGATCAAAATAGAAAACAAGTTTTAAAGGACTGTTTCATATCTCAGAAGTAGCTGTTGTGGCCTTTAAAAAGGCAAAGCAGTGAGCAAGAGGAGAGAAATAAGTGGGTACTTTAGCTTTTGGTGGACCAAATAAAGACAAACTTTTTTTATTTGATCCGTTGAACTTTGAATTTTGAATGAGAACTATTATTATTCGAGGTTAAACTTGACTTCTGCATCATCAAAGAAAAATTCAAAAGGACTACAAGAGAAGTAGAGTATACTAGTATAAAAAAGCTCTCTCCTTGTGGATCACTGGGTCCCTAGGAAATCCAATATCAAACAACAAAATGCTAAACATACAAAGTGAGATTATTCTCAAGTCTCAGTTCAAAATGAATCTCGATATCATTCAAGCCTTCGATTGTCACAGCTCGCTTGTGTCTAATAATGTCACACTCAAGAATCACAAAAAAAATATCAATGAAGACTTCCAATTACCTTCAGCATTTTAGGAGTGAACACTTGGAAACAATGCAATTTCTCCCCTTAGAGGGGTCTGTCACATCGCTTTTTCATTTTCCTCAGCTATGATCCAAACCTTTACCAAAACTACAAAAAAGAAGTTGATTATAAGACCATGCCCAGCATGCAAAATCAGAAGAAGTAGACCATACAATAGAAGTGAGGAATAGAGAAGAAAGATATATACACTAGGGAAGATAAATCTGCTGCAATGACCATATTTGACAAGAACTTTTACCCAAAAAAAATACTTGACAAGAACCAGCAGGTGACGTGCTGCAGAAGAAGAAGAAGTAGAAGGATGTGTATTGGCAGTATTGCTAGTAGTAACTAAGTCACGCTTGCCATTGAACTATATACAACTCACAATTCGTAAAAGACAGACCAGAGAAGCATTAGTTTGGTGCAGTGACGTGCTTGCCTTCCTTACTGGCTTGCGTTAATAACATGAGTTCAGGATTTCATCGAGCAGCTTCCAGTAAACAACTCTGAAATCTCGAATCTTTCTACAAGCAAAGCAAAAGTGTGGTCATGAATTTGTTTACCATGGAAACAGAGACATTTTTGACCTATAATAAACCAATGCTTTTCTAAATAACCGATTCAAAATTCCGAATACCAGACTTAATCGCAGAAAACTAATCAAACCGCATTGGTTAATGACTAGTTTATAATAACGGGTGAGAAACCTAATTAATATCGTCCGCTGTGACTTTAACAAAATTCCTTTTAGTTCCAATTGGCATCTTCTTGTGCGTGAGACGCGTTCACACCTGCAAGCGTCGGAAATAACGAAAGTACCACTGCCCAACGTGTTCGCTACACCAGGTCCTCTAATGCCTAGTTTCGTCAATTCACTCTGGAAAAAATTCAACATCGACTCTCCTTTTATTGAATTTTTTTTGTGGTCTTTCCAAGTTAGTGGGTCCGTCACACGAAGCCATGTTTCCTCCAATAGCACCTTGACAATTATATCCGAATTATTCTTTTCCCATCTAATATACCACCAACCCTAAGATCCCATCGTCCATTTTAAACTCGTGTATTGAATCACAACCGTTGATCACAATGGCAGATTTTGACCATACGATATCCGTCATCTAACGGCATCGATAGAGAGATCTACTAGAACCTTCTCTCTACATGAAACAAACAGTCCCATCTCTATATATATATTTCCATTTCGCCTTTCTTTCTCTCCTCAACGCTCTCATTAAAAAAAGTACTCGTGTCTTACTTGTGCCAGCCACTCGCTTTTTCTCAGATTTTTTTATTATCCTTTCATCGGCAAAAAAAGGTAAACCCGAAAAGTCTCTCTCTCTCTCTCTCTCTGATCCATCGTTTCTGCTTCCACTTTCGTCTTAATTCGATCAGATCATTGTTATGCTTGGCTTGATCTGAGTTGAACGATGTGTTTTTCCTTAGTAGATTCTGGATCTGGTGCTGCTTTCGGCGTTTAGTAACGTTAGCTCTGTGGTTGGTTCGATCTTGCTCGGTTTCTTGGCTAATTTTGTGATTTGATGACAGTTTTATGAGAGATTAGGCTTTAGTTTAGCTCACTCGTCTGGTAGTTTACTATTTATTAGTGACTGATTTAGGGTTTTTCACTCGTAGAGGTTCTTGTTGTTTATGATTCATATAGGTTGTTTGGATTACGTCTGTTTTTGGATTTGATTTGTGTGTATATGTACTAGTGGGGCTCATATATCTGTGTATTTGTACCAGATTTTAGCTAAGATGGTGAAGAACTACCCAACCGTGAGCGAAGATTATCTCAAGGCTATTGAGAAGTGCAGGAGAAAGCTTAGAGGCATGATCGCTGAGAAGAACTGTGCACCCATCATGGTCCGACTCGCGTAAGTAACTAACTAATCATATCAGCGTCCTGTTTCTTTAAGTTTTTAATGATGTGCAACACTCTTCTTATGGCTGATCTTTTTTTTGGCTGAACTGCAGATGGCACTCTGCTGGAACATTCGATTGCGCCTCAAGGACTGGTGGTCCCTTTGGAACAATGAGGTTTGATGCTGAGCAAGCTCACGGAGCCAACAGTGGTATCCACGTTGCTCTTAGGTTTTTGGAACCCATCAGGGAGCAATTCCCAACCATCTCTTTTGCTGACTTCCATCAGGTACTTGATTTAGATCAGACCAATAAAAAAATTCTTTGGTTAGTGGTCCCGGTGGTTAACTCTAGGGTTTGGTTTCTAACTCGCGGTTTCCTTTGGTGTGAAATTGGTCGTTCAGCTTGCTGGTGTTGTGGGCATTGAAGTTACTGGTGGTCCTGATATTCCTTTCCACCCTGGAAGAGAGGTTAGTCTTTGGTCAATTAGTCGAGAGAATGTGGTTTGCTTATTTGTATAGATGGCTAATGGATAATGTGGCTATTCTATTCACTATTGTGAGAATGATTTCGTGTTACTAACATGCATATCTTGCTTTCAGGACAAGCCCCAGCCACCTCCAGAGGGTCGTCTTCCTGATGCTACAAAGGGTTGTGAGCACTTGAGAGATGTCTTTAGCAAGCAGATGGGCTTATCTGACAAGGACATTGTTGCTTTGTCTGGTGCTCACACTCTGGTTTGTGTCTCTCTTAACTGCTTGAACACTTTTGTTCTTTTTTGGTTCCAATCGTACAAGTTGTGATGAATGCCTGCAAATTATGAAATCACAGGGAAGATGCCACAAGGATAGGTCTGGCTTCGAAGGTGCCTGGACTTCGAACCCTCTAATTTTCGACAACTCTTACTTCAAGTGAGTATTCCAAGTTTTTAGAGTCTTAATTTATGTATGAGTATTCAATGGTTGATATGGTTATTAACCAAAGTATATATGACCAGGGAACTCTTGAGCGGTGAGAAGGAAGGCCTTCTTCAACTTGTCTCTGACAAGGCGCTGTTGGACGATCCTGTTTTCCGTCCTTTAGTCGAGAAATACGCTGCTGTAAGCGTCCTCTCTCTTTTCTATGTTCTTCACTTGGTAGTGAGAAAGAGAACTCATGGTTTCTTGTGACAATGTAAACAGGATGAAGAAGCCTTTTTCGCTGATTACGCTGAGGCCCACTTGAAGCTTTCAGAGCTTGGGTACTTAACTTGAATCTTTGACTTATTAGAAAGTAAATATTAATACAGTTTGATTTGAGTTTGTATTTGTTGGTTGCAGGTTTGCTGATGCTTAAGCTATGACGTATGGGTGTGTGTGTCTCTGAGACTCATGGCTGTTTCTGGTTGGGGGCCGGAGGGGTCGCATTGCATTTGAACTTTGTCATATGATTGCTTAATGTACTCTCGGATTTGCGTATCTTGTTTTCGGTGGGTTGTGATTTGACACATCCGTTGCGCTTTTGCTGGTTAGACATTTTAATAAAATTAATTTCTCTCATATTTATGCCTCAATTATTCGAAGCTGCTGTAGAGTGTAGTACCCCGCCTCTGCCCACAAAACAATGAGATATAAGTAATCTCACACCTGTGTTCTTCACAAGGTGCAAGTCTTTCAACTTCTCTCACGAGTTTGAAGATGCGCAGAAGCATTAGTATATATAATTTGCCTATGTAGGTGAACTCACACAAGATAAACCAGGGTTCTAATTTAACCGTAAACCAAATAGAAAACGAGTCTAACGCAACACACTCAGCGTATTTAGTTTCAACTTGATGAATTTAGGCATCACCAAATGCAACAGCATGAAAGAAGATGCCAAATAGGCAAATTCAATTAATGTTGATCAGGAGCTCAGATGATGCTCTAGATTGGCGTGGGTTGGGACGGATGGCTCGGCTGATCACTGATGATATCCGTGTGATAACCAAAGTGGCTGTAGCTTTTGTAACGGCCGATGGAATAGAGTAGCTTGAAGTGAATTAGCTTTCTTCTGTGCTTCTCTAAACCGTTTTTTTTTTTTTTAAGAAACCTTTTCTAAACCGGTTTTAATCTATTTTTATGTTATTTTGATCCTAAATGTGCCGAATCTGCAATTTAGACTCCCTTGAATCTTGCGTGCATGGTCCATGTCGGAATCGGGTTGTAATATTTAACTAGTTGGAGCTCGATTCTTGTAATTTTACGTATCTTGGACCGTTGGAACACTCTGATGAGAACAACGAATCGTATATTTTAGAAACTATGAGAATGAGATTGGAGCAACAAAACTAAATGTGAAGGAGTGGAGTGACTCTTTTTGTTTTGTCAAATAGTGGAGCGGAGTGACTTTTTGTATATCACATTCACACCATTAAGAGTTAGAAGTTTTGTGTGGGAAAATTGGATTCGGCTGTAGTTTTTACTGAGCTCCTCTTTCATTCCGTGTGGGTCTCTCTTTTTTTTTTTTTACTTTTACTTTATCAGAAAAGAAATCAAAGCAATTATAGCTTCAAAAGAACAAAACACTCATCATACTAAAAAGACAAAAATTAGCTGTTTAAAAGTAGAATGTAGACTGTATAGGGAGACCAAAAAAAAATGGAATAGCCGTAAAACACTAGAATTTTAATGTTTTTATGTTTTATCGGATAACATTTTTTTTTTCATCTGATAATTAATCATTACTCATTAGCTTTGTTTTGTTACTTTTAAAAAACCCTAGCCAATTATTTTTCTGTTTTCTGTGAACTGGGAAATTTTGAAAATATATACGACTAGTTGAAATCATATATTCAACGAGTCAAATATATCATTTATTCGGTACACAGAAACTTTGGCATTAGATTAAAATGCACGATTAAATTTTGGGCAGGGCAGATGATCATAATCAATAATATATCCCTTGGCGTACGTACATTTGGCAACCTCTGTGTATTTCCCTGTTTTTGAGGGAATCGCTTACAAATTCTACTAATTGATATTTAAAAAAAAAAAAAAAAAATTCTGATTTTATACGATAGGATAGTTTAGGATAGAAGGTGTCTTAGCGACAACGAACTCCGAGATGAACATACCTGGGACATACATAGCAAATTAAAAAAAAAAAAAAAAGATTAGGTTGAGTAACGTAACTTCGAAACCAAATGGCGAGGAGGCCTCTCAAAGACCAAAGTCAACAAGTATATGACCCCATATATACTCTAAAAAATTATGCGTGCATGTCTCTGTTTATCTATATAAAGAGTAAACATTTACATATATAGAGTCTAAATAACTTTAGTAAAAATGTGCTGCATGATTACGTACCCTTTTTCATACAAGTGCGAGGCGAACGCGAATGGTAGTCAATTAGTGAATGATATATTGTTGCTTGTTAGTGTTTAGTACTTTGAAGTGAAAGGTAACAAATGATCATTTTTCCAAACAATCCCAACTTTCTTGTCTCTATTCCAACATTAGTGGAATCTTATCAATAAAGTTCCAGTCTTAACGATTTGATGGAATTTAACTGCACAAAGAATTGTAGAACAAAAAAGATGGCCCAAGAAGATATGATTGGAGGAAAAGGTATTGATGATATATATGATCTGGGGATAATGATGACGATACTGTTAGACTTACAGTATTGATTGAGAGATTTGGACTAAAACATCTCCGTGTACACGGTGCAAAGGACGATCTTTGACCAATTGAAGAATAAACAATACAATAACTCTTTTCATAAGAATTGATTGGTTTTTATTTCTCCACTCAGAAACAAAAGACGTAAGAAAATTCCACTCAGAAACTTATCATAAACTCGATGGGTTTGCGATTTAGTAAGGTAACTGAGAGGTCTGTTATACTTAACATAGTAATAGAAAAATAACTTTGGTATAACACATATAATCACAATTCACAACTTTTTATAAAGAAAACAATAAGAAAATCTTTAGTCATTTTCGAAAAAAGGAGTTGAAGATTTAGTTGAGAGTACGTATAGTATTAGAGACAGATAGCAATTTGTTGAAGGTGGAAGCAAGAGCACACCCAATAACTCTTTTTGCAATCTCACTGGCTACGTGTCTTTCCTCTATTTGATTTTTTAAAATTTTCTTCTTAATGTTGGTACGTGACGAAGACGACACAATTGAAAATAAATTTGATGCTTTGGGACCGCTCGGAATTAGATTTTCTTAATGACTATTAACGCACTTTTGCAATTCTCCTTATATATACATACATACGTATAAAAAGGTTGATTTAATTTTAAAAACAAAAATCGTGTGTGTTAAGTCATTCAAACAGAAAAGTCTTAGACAATATCTAGATATAACTTATATAAAATGACTCCCAAGAATAATGGTTAAATAAAAACAAAATACGTTTCAGCAAAAATTAGGCAACCTAAAATAAATCACTTGGCATTTTGTGTCAAATTCTCTATCACTACTTAAAAACGACTTACAAGTCAGCACTGAGTTAAAATGATAATCAAACTAAGTTATATAGTTAAACTTTACTCTATGTGAGAATATTATTAATTTATTATTATAATGCATCATGAACTTATACAATTCATGAAATATCTAGTTAAAGTTATAAATTTAAAAACCTATCGAATTATATTGTCAAAACCAAGGCACATTGCTATATATACTCATAGACTGTACATTGTAAGAAATATACTTATAGTATTATTCTTAACTTACATAGTCTAGCATTACCAAAAAAAAAAAAAACCGTTGACCATCTTAAAAAAAAAAAGATTTTACAAGTGCAAATTATCTACTTCAATATAACTAAAGATAAAAATATGAAAGATAACAAAGAGAAAATAGCAATTTTCAGTGATTTGGAACCTCTTGAATCTTTTCTTGGATCTTCATATTCAGAAAGACTATTATAGAAGGTAAGACAAAGAGTAGAATACCAATGGACTACTAATGATTTTTTAAGAGCTAGATATTGAAATAATACGTACGTAAGGAGAAAAATCTAAGAGGAGAAGAAAATTAAAAGTGCCAAAGTCAAGCAAACCGTTGAATCATGAAAGCGTGGAGGAATTTAGTAGCCACCGTAATGTGGAAACATGTTTTAACTTTCAACCAAAAAAGAAATATTGACGTCAGAAGTCGAGATTGTGTTGTCAGGGTGGTCACTTCCTTCATTACATCATTTTGTGTCTCTCCCTTATATATACACTTCTCTTGCTATTTTCACCACCAAAAAGCACTTCACCTCTCAAAGACTCTACTTACACATTTGTCACTTCTTCCCTCATAATTCACAATTTGATCGATTAAAAACATTAGACCTTAGTAGATATGGAGAGTAATGGTGACGCTTCTGCCGCTACCACTCCAATCATCTCTTCTTCATCTTCTCCTCCACCACCGCTTTCACCGCGGGTGGTGCTCAGCCCATGCGCCGCTTGCAAAATCCTAAGGCGGCGTTGCGCAGAGAAATGCGTTTTGGCACCGTACTTCCCTCCAACGGATCCAGCCAAGTTCACCATCGCCCACCGTGTCTTTGGAGCCAGCAACATCATTAAGTTCTTGCAGGTACTTATCTAACTATCTATTTAATTATTGGTGTACTTACTAAAAGATAATCTTGAACAGTTTAATGTGAACAAGGGACCAGATTTATATATCATTCATAGACAGATGGGAGAGTATATAGGACTAATGCTGTCTCTGTTCTTATTTACGAAGCTAGTAAAAGGGTTCATAGGTCATGTGAAAATTGGACCTTACTTGTTCTGTAATGTTAAACAACTTCCTCCATATATGTTCAACAAAAGATTTGCATATCTAACTCTTTCTAAGAAAGAAAAAAAAATAATAACGTAAATTTATCATGTTTACTACTACATATCTTAATGTTGTCCATTTCATCCACCTTTTGACAAAGTCTTATAGAATATTATTGGTCTTTTTTACTCTTCTTGGTCAGATACAAAATTATGAACATTTTATATTGTCTTGAAAAGCTTAAATCAAACAATCACTTGCTTCCCCGAATCATATGATTGGTTATTTATATATCTATATGCATGGTATATTTTATTTTGTCAGGAGCTTCCAGAATCACAAAGAACTGATGCGGTAAAAAGTATGGTGTATGAAGCGGAAGCAAGAATAAGAGATCCGGTGTATGGAAGTGCGGGTGCCATATACAATCTACAAAGACAAGTGAGTGAACTCCAAGCAGAGCTTGCAAAAGCTCAGGTGGAGATGGTGAATATGCAACTTCAAAGATCAAATTTACTGGAGTTGATTTATAATAACATGGAGCAAGTACAGAAACAAGAACAAGATAATATGTCTTTTGAGAGCAATGATTTGGGATTCCTTGAAGACAACTCCAACACCAACACATCAATGTTGTGGTGTGATCCTCTTTGGACCTGATGAATTTTGACTACTTCACTTAAAATCCCTCTCTAGTACTTTTCTTTACGCAGGATTAGCACACAAAAATCAAAATTGTATAATATATATATGGATAAATTTTTCAGACAATTCATGTCCCTCCAAATAATTACTAAGTATATTTTATTAATTGTTATTATTATTTTTTGACAAAAAGGAAAGGTGATTTAGACACAAACCGGTAAGTACACCGGATCTCGATTAAACCGGTTCTAAACCCTATGTTTGTCACCCGGCCCTCCTCAGGGGGGCGACGACAGTCAATTTCTTTAATTTTCGTCGGCGACGACTCGACTACACACGCTCTCTAAACCTGTGCTTCAAGTCTTATTAAGTTTCTTTGGAAACCTTTCATTCAATCGTGTTTGAATTTTGTTTTCTCTCCGATTCTTCCTCTTCTTTTAGTATAAAATATCTTCTTCCCTTTTGTAGCAAGCTGATTCTCACGACACGAGGGGAGATCAGAATCGGTATATCGATCGATGCTTTAATCATCTCCGTTCGTTAATAATATATGTTTGATGTTTTACCTACCGTTCGATAGCAATCAAGTGCAGCAATTTTTCTGTGTGTTTGAGATGACTCAAGTAGAGGGGTTTTGACTTTTTGATGCATAAATTGACTCTGATAGTTTTGGTGATCCCGATATTTGTTTATAGTCTTTGGGCCATTAATGGGAGAACTTTTTTTGTGTTCTTAGATTAAATATATAGTGAAAATAATGTTAGATCAGTTGTTAAGATCATAGGTAAAAAAAATGGGAGAACTAATTATGGTGTTCTTAGAATAAAGATATAGTGAAATAATGTAAGATGTAAACTTCCCTTCTATTAAATCATTCTTCTGTTTAACATAAGAAACTGAAAAAAAAATCAAACATTGTCTATTTACTTCTCTGCAAGACGACTACAATCTTCATAGGATCAAGCTAGACATTTTGAGTGGAAAGTCCTGATACTATATCTCAAAGAAACGAAGCTCAACCATGAATTCTTTCTGTTGTGGGAGAACCAAGCAACAGCCTTGGCAGAAGCAAGCACTTGAATAGCATATTCCATAGCAAATACTATCTTATCTACAGTCGCGGGGTTAGCTCCATTCTTCAGATCAATCTGAATTCCAGACTCCACTCTGAAACTAAACGGTCCAACAATCTGCAACCATCAACTAGAGGCAGCCTGAAAACACCAGTGAATCCAAAACCTGAAAGTATTCAAAACAGAAACTGCAGTTTCCAAAACCAAAACCTGCAAGAAGAAAAAAACAGAACCTGCAGTTTTAAAAACCAAAACCAGAAAGTATTAACTGCAGTTTTCAAAACCAAAACCTGTTGGAACAAAAACAGAACCTGTAGTTTTAAAAATCAAATCCCTGCAGTTTTAAAACCAAAACCTTCGGGCTTTCTTGTAATGTCCATTGAAAGTTTCGTTCTACAAGAAAGAAGGAACGCATCATTTAAGATTACAGTCATGAAAGCAAAGAAGGGAAGAAACATCAAACGAAAGATTACAGTAATAATGCACCATGAATCTGTTAACAATAGAGGACCATGACATCATTATCGACTAATGATTTTCATTACATCTCTAAAGTGAAAGGCTAGCGAATGAAAGAGCTCTGTAGTACCAAGTTGCTAACATACTACCTGTTTTCTATATGGAAAACTAGGAACTTCATGTGATTCAGGAAATGAAACTAATCCATTTGCTCAAAGATAATATAAGCCAACCAAACTTCTCCTCCCTCATCTTAAAACTCTCACATCAATCCTTAAAACAAATAAGAAGATTCAAAAGCTGACCTTGAGTCCAGGAACATAATCACCACGCTTGTAGTAAGATGGACTCTTCATGGCTCTCCATTCAGCAGTTCCCATTACATCTACACAAATCAATCCAATTCAATCGCACCATTACAAAACCTCCAAAAAAAAAAAAGAAAGCAATTCAATCGCACCTGATGCTTCTCCTTCTTAGCATCTATCATCGATACAGAACTAAGACGGGTTTCTCAATTTCTTTCTCGAACGTGAACGACGAAGACGAAGAAGATTCTGATGGCTGAGTATCGGAATCGGGTTGACGAGCGGCGGATGTCGTACACAAGGATCGAGCACGAACGACCAGATTAGAAGAGTTTCTAACCGATTTAAAAGCTCTTCCGATTAACATCACCGCCATTTAATTTCTTCCCTCTCCGGTGACAGAAATGGACTTCTCTCTCACCTTGTAGCTTTTAGTCGGCGAAGATGGTGACCACGAAGCTTTCGCCGTTTTGGAGAGAAAAAAGAAAACGATTTCGAAGAGAAAGAGAAGTAAAAAATTTTCTTTCTTTGCAAAAAATCTCAACCAATCAGCTTAACCCACGTCCTATAAGAACTGAGGTTAAATCAGTTCTTATTGAAGAACAAAAAAATGTTCTAAGTCCACTGTTATAATATTTTCATTTTAAAAATGCCTTAGAACAGCCTCATAGTTGTGCAGATAAAGATGGCCTAAAAAGTTCCCAAATTTTCCCTTGTCTTGTCCAATTCTGATCCAAACCGTTTACTAATTTTACCAATTACATTGCTTAGGTATCGTTTTGTGCTTGCCTGCCTCGTTGTGGTGACTATAGGCCACAAATCGAAAGACTCTTTGTAGTCCGTTGGACATTCTGTGATCCAATCCTTGAGTTAAACTAACTAACTAACTAACTCCTTTGTTTGTTGTTACCCATGAATGAAGCTCTTTCTATTGCTTAAATGTCCCCCACCCTTGTCGAACCTTCTTCTTTAGATGGTAGGTAATGAAACGGCCCATCTCAGGCCCATTTATTAGTTTTTGTTTTGTTTTTGGGTTACGGTGCTCTTCCCTGCACCATAACATTACCCACTCTTAACTCCGTCGTCGTCCCGCCGGTTTCACTGCTATCTCGAACTTGGTCGCCGCCATCTCTCCTCTTTGATATTACGTGGTCCACACCAGTATAAGCCACGTGTGTATGTCGTCAGTTCCACACAGAGCACTCTTTGCTTTCTCTCTCAACATCCATCTTTCTGCTTCCTCTCCAACCTCTTCTCTTCTTCTCCGATCATCTTCTTCTCCTTACTTTACCTTTGCTCGCTCTTTCTGTTTTAACTCCTTCGTCAGATTATCTCCCTCAGATATGCCTAAGAAGCAGGTTTCATTAATGCTTTCCTTAATCTGGGGTTAATATAAACAGTTTGTCAAATTTTATCGATTTCGTTATGACTCCCTCAGAAAAAACTGTACTTTCTGGGTTTTGTTTGCTTCGTCGACAATGTATTAGTTTGTGGTTCAGTAATATGACTTTCTGGGTTTTGATTATCTGGAAACGAGTTTGAATTTTGCATCTTCAAAAAATTGAAACTTTATGTGTCTTCAGTCTTGGGTTGTGAGAGTTTCTCTTGTTGCTTTTGGGTGTATATATAGTACCTGACTATCTTTTCTGTATTGGTTGGCAGCAAAAGAGAGCTAACGCTGAGCAGAAGTGGCAAGTAAAATCGAAGATGGATGCTCCATCTGAATCCAGTGATCCTTCTGTATCCGTTGTTGCAGAAGCAGTAAACAATCAATTTGGTGGGTTGAGTCTTGCGGAAAGCAACACTAATGTTCCAGTCTTACCGAGTCAAAGTACAACAAGCAACAAAACTCTTCAAAATCTAGTGTGGAAGCCTAAGTCACATGGAACACTTAGTGGATATTCTTCGGCAACACAAGTTGGTAAAACGTCAGCTGTCTCACAAACAGCTTCTTCTGGAGATGGTCTTAATCTAAGCAATTTTTGCGGGTCGGAAAATTTTACGGTGGACAAATCGACTTATTGTCATGCTCAGATCAGAGCCACTTTCTATCCTAAATTTGAGAACGAAAAGACTGACCAAGAGGTAAACTTTATAGTGCCCTGCTTGTTGTTTGTAGCACTTATTGTTAGTTTGCTTTATTTACGCTTATCTTGATTTTGGCAGATAAGAACAAGAATGATTGAGATGGTATCTAAAGGATTGGCAACTCTGGAGGTATCAACAACAACACCCAATATTTGAATATCTGTATTGACACTCTCAAGTTTTAACTGTCTACGAACCTGTTTTAACGCACCTTTTACAGGTATCCCAGAAGCATTCAGGCTCTCTCTTTATGTACGCCGGTCACAATGGGGGTGCATATGCAAAGAACAGCTTTGGTAATATGTAAGCTCATTTAATCTAGCTTCTTTTATTCCTTCCTTGATTATTGATGAGCTCTTCACAAAGAATCTTAGACAAAAACCCAATCAATAAACCCCAAACTCAAGCTTTATATTTGGTTTACACTTTTCATTTATTTTCACTTAGAAGATAGATTACTTCTTCATTTTAGTTTCATAGTTAGTCATTCCAACAAAATATCTTATGTTTTCTCTTTCTGGAGTTTGTTGCCTGCTGATGGTATTCCCTATTCATGTTGCGTTTATGGATAGGGAATACCATCAGCAGATGGTGATTGCAAACTGATGTTGTGTAGTTCTTTATGGTGATTGCAAACTGAGTTGGCGACCAAACGGTTTCTCATATGCCAACCCAATATTTCATTTGCAGTTATACTGCAGTAGGTGTTTTTGTCCTTTCACGGGTGTTCAGGGAGGCTTGGGGAACTAAAGCTCTAGAGAAAGAGACAGAGTTCAATGATTTTCTTGAGGTATTTCCATGGACAGAGCTTTAAACAACCCAAATTCTCAATTACTGCCAGAAAAAGTGAGCTCATGATAAGTCATTTTCTCCCAGGAAAATCTCATGTGCATATCTATGGAACTGGTTACAGCTGTTCTTGGAGATCATGGTCAACGCCCACTGGATGATTATGGTAAGTTTTTTTGTTTTGTTTTCGTTATGTTTCTTACTTGTGAAAGTCAGATAAGTCTGCTAAAGATGTTCAGTTAAAAAGAAATGTTGATTTGCATCTTGCAGTAGTAGTGACGGCCGTTACCGAGTTAGGTAATGGTAAGCCCAAGTTCTATTCAACTTCCGAAATAATTGCATTTTGCCGGAAATGGCGTCTACCAACAAATCACATTTGGCTGTTTTCCACAAGGTACCCTAACCACTTCCTGTTCATTTCTGCTATCATCTTTAGTGATCTTTACCGTACTTGCCATTCTTCCTTGGGCCCTTGTTGTTTTAAATAGAGTGCTGGTGAAGAAAGAGTTTGAAATACTTTTAGCTAATTTTCGTTTTAAGAATTTAGTTTTTCTCTAGCTGAGGTTTTGATATCTCGGGACATTTTTTGTTGTACAGCTTGAAAGACACATTTTCCTAAATATACAGTAAGAATGTGTTATAGAATCTGGTTGATACATTTACTGGTCTAAAATCCATCAACCTTTAGAGTTTTTTGGTCCTACTAGGAGAAAATATATGCTGATATGTTTGGATGAACACTGTCCATAGCTTTTTTACTAGACAGCTTATTGTTGAGGAAAATGAAAATTTTAACAGTGGTGGTTGCATGTATTTTGTTAACATTTTATGAAGGAGATCAGTGACCTCTTTTTTCGCCGCGTTTGATGCACTCTGTGAAGAAGGGATAGCAACCTCAGTCTGTAGGGCTCTTGATGAAGTAGCTGATATATCAGTTCCAGGTAATGTTTTTCTTTTTTGGTATTCCCTTTTGCTATTTGGAGAATTCATAGTAGTTTCCAAGGAATTTAACTTGATGAAATTCATTGAACGAATTATTTCTGCGGATGAAAATAAGCAGGCTCAAAGGACCATGTTAAGGTGCAGGGTGAGATATTAGAGGGTCTTGTTGCGCGTATCGTGAGCAGTCAAAGCGCCAGAGATATGGAAAATGTCTTGAGAGATCACCCTCCTCCACCCTGTGATGGAGGTGCACTATCTTATTATTATTCAGTATTTACTTTTAGTTTTCATGATAATCTACTTTATCAAGTCCGTGTAGATTAAAAAAATTATTTTGCTCGCTTTTAATATTTCAGCTAATCTTGATCTGGGACTCAGTCTAAGAGAGATATGTGCTGCCCATAGATCTAACGAGAAACAGGTTCTAAAAGAAATTTAAATCTGACTAGCTTTTATCAAGTGGAAGTTTTATGCTGCCATTTCTTGATAAAGATTTCTCATTCTAGAGGGTCCTTTTTTTCTTATATATGGTGCTGTAGCAAGTGAGAGCACTTTTGAGAAGTGTTGGGCCAAGCTTTTGCCCCAGTGACTTGGATTGGACTGGAGATGTATCTCATCCAAAAAATGCTGACAAATCTGTTATAACAAAATTCCTGCAATCTCAGCCTGTAGATTATTCAACTAGTAAATTACAGGTAACTTGAGATTATGTCTTTGTTTAGAAATAGAATCGCTGAAATTATTGGATATATATTTATCACTTGCAGAGTTCTTTCATATTTAACCATTTCCATTATCTATGTGCTTTTGAGTTTTGATGAGCAACTGAATTGTTTCTTTTTAACAGGAAATGGTACGCTTGATGAAGGAAAAACGTCTTCCAGCCGCATTCAAGTGTTACCATAATTATCATAGGGCTGACGACGTATCGCCGGACAACCTATTTTATAAATTAGTTGTCCATGTGCATAGGGATTCAGGATTTAGGCGTTACCAAAACGAGATGAGGTTATCCTTAAAGACGTCTCTACTTATGTCTGTTTGATCAAACTAAGAATATATTGATTTCTGTTTACTGAAATAATTACCGTGTTTCAGGCGCATCCCTAGTTTGTGGCCTTTATATCGAGGTAAATGTTTTTGTTTGTTTCTTATTCTTTAGCTTTGCTCTAAATTTTCATTTCTGATTCATTTGCTAGATTTTAATGATTTTGACATCTTTTGGGAAGTTGTCTTTGTGAAAAATAACTTTTTTAGGAAATTAAATTTTCTTGGACGTTTCAGATATGGTTGTTGTGGTACCTTTTGGTCTCGCTACACAAAGAATAATTGGACATATGAAGAAAATTGGAAAAATCTGGTCTATAGGCCAATGCCATCTGTTTTTTTGTTTAACTATATTAGTTAGTGATCTTCTTTTTTCTTTTCAGGTTTCTTTGTTGATATTAATTTGTTCAAGTCAAACAAAGGGAGAGATCTGACGGCTCTGAAAAGTATTGATAATGCGGTCAAAGATGCCAGTGAAAATGATGCTCAGCGAGGAAAGCATGATTTGGCTGATGATGATGCTAACTTAATGATCAAATTGAAGTTTCTCCCATACAAGGTATATCTCTGGAGGTCTCTTCTGGCTCGAGAGATTTGTGATTTTGTTGCAATTTCCTACCTTTTTTATTGCATGATTATCCTGAATTCCTGATGTTGGACATGCGTTCAATTTTCTTACAGTTAAGAACCTTTTTGATCCGTAATGGCCTATCAGTTCTCTTTAAAGAGGGGCCAGCAGCTTACAAAACCTACTACCTCAGGTGAGCTGCTTTCTTTGTATGAATATATACATATAGAGTGATGTGTCAAATGTTGTAGTGATGTTTCTTTGTATTAACTTGCATTGCATTGTAAAACAAAACGGGGAGAATAGTTGTGCCATGCTCATTATGTTTTTTGATTATTTAGGAGCTGACGTGATCAAGCTTTAAATTTTGTTTTTTTTTTTGTAATATTATTGTTGTTTCTGCATCCAGGCAAATGAAAATCTGGGGTACGTCAGATGGAAAGCAGAAAGAACTTTGCAAGATGCTTGATGAATGGTACCAGAATCACACTACTCTACACATGTAGCCTAAGCTTATATAGTTTTGTTAAAACTTATTCCTGAGCAAATGTGTAACCTACTGCCTAGATGCTGCCGTTTGTCTAATATTTTTTTCAGCTTTTTGAATCTGGATTGGCATCTCTTCTTCTCTTCAAACTACAGGGCTGCTTACATAAGAAAAAAGTGTGGGAATGATCAGCTATCTTCATCAACATACTTAAGTGAAGCTGAGCCATTCCTGGAGCAGTACGCGAAACAGAGCCCAAAGAACCAGATTTTGATAGGGGCTGCTGGGAACCTAGTGAGAACTGAGGACTTCTTAGCCATTGTTGACGGTGATCTAGATGAAGAAGGCGATCTTGTGAAGAAAGGAGTGACACCAGCTACTCCTGAGCCAGCTTTGAAGGAAGCTGTCCACAAGGATGAGGGGTTAATTGTATTCTTCCCAGGTACTCCATTTGCATTGTCTATATATCATCTCATGTATTCTGGTTGTTGGTTTTACTTCATCTTTGTGGCAATGTTTTATATTGAACCTACTAATAGAGTAATAGTAGTTTTCATTATCTTTCAATAGATTATAGATGATTGTTTTAGTAATTCAGATATTTGTCAAAGATCAAAACTTTTTCCTTCTCACCAGAATTAAGAGCAACATATTGTTAGAAAGAGAATGGTGGTATATCTTTCTGTATATGTCAATTGATATAACATTTCTGTTAATCTGTTTTCTTGTGATATTTATAATTCTAATGTGTTCTCAGGGATTCCTGGATGTGCTAAATCTGCACTTTGCAAGGAGTTATTGAACTCCCCAGGAGGCTTTGGAGATGATCGGCCAGTGCACACTTTGATGGGTGATCTTGTCAAAGGTATTTTAAAGTGTAGGGTTTTTTTTTTTTGGATGAAAATTGCTCTGGTCTCTCAATTTTAGTATGCCATCTCATGCAATATTTTACATACTGGGCAGGAAAATATTGGCCAAAGGTTGCTGATGAACGTCGTAAAAAACCACAATCAATTATGTTAGCTGACAAAAATGCCCCAAATGAAGATGTCTGGAGACAGGTAATTAATTCTACGCTGAGAATCTGTTACAACCTCACATTGATTAGTATCAGGCTTATAAAATTCTCAGGTAGTGCTATAAGCCGGATACTCATTACTAATCTCTACCCATGGATCCTCTAAGAGTGGCTTTGTAGGAGTAGATTTTTATCAGAATCTTGGCAACTATTGTTACAGTCGTAACAATTGCTTTGCTGCCTAATGGTTATTAAGATTAAAATTTGGTTCCATGAGACCCTCGCTTGGTTTGCTGAAGACAATCTTTTTTCGACTACTTGTAACCTGCCTTTAATACATATATATATATATATATGTGTGTGTGGGTGTGTGTGTGTGTGTGCATAGCTTGTATTAAGCCGAGTTAGTGGCTGACCTGATATATTTCCACATCTTGTGTTTCTTAACAAGTCTCATTCCATTATTATTCTTGTAATTTCCCTATAGATTGAAGACATGTGTCGGAGAACTAGGGCTTCTGCAGTTCCAATCGTTGCGGATTCTGAAGGTGTGTAATTATGACCCATTCTTTATTGTATTTCATTTACTAATCTTCTTGTGTGCTGTTTAATATTAAGTTCATTCCATAATATTTGACCTTTAATTGATTGGATGACCCTGCAAACGCTTTGAGTATAAAAGGTTGAAAGATCATTTATCTTTTACTGAATTTGTTCCCGTTTTGTTCGTATCTAATCTAAGCTTAATAGTCAATATTCTTGCAGAAGAGTACAGTTAGAAGTTTATACTTTGCTTAAAACACACAAATATATCGTTCTGCTTTGTTTCCGCAATTACTGCCTTGTATCATCCTCTGTATTCGTTGTGATCTTTTGCTTGATATATACTTTTGGCCCTCTTTGACTGCACAGGAACCGATACAAATCCATATTCTCTTGATGCGTTAGCTGTTTTCATGTTCCGTGTACTTCAACGAGTTAACCACCCGGTATGCAGTTGCATCTTATACACAGTTTATCTTCAACTGCATCATCCAACTTTTATAACAACCCTATTCAAATTAACAAACTATCGTTTGATTCATATGCAATGAATATTGTTAGGGAAAGCTCGACAAGGCATCTTCAAATGCAGGCTATGTGCTGTTGATGTTTTATCACCTTTATGAGGGAAAGGTATCATCACATACACCACAACTTTTCTTCAAGTATATTTATGATTTGATCTCACATTTAACTGAACGGTCTTTAACTTCCAGAACCGTAAAGAATTTGAGAGTGAATTGATTGAGCGCTTTGGCTCCCTCGTCAAGATGCCACTGTTGAAATCAGACAGGTATATGGTGACATCAGATGTGACCTAACAAACTCGAACTTGGCACAGCTACCAATTGCAACTTCGTATTTAATTAATTTGTAAACCACTTAATTAATTGACTTTTCTTTGCGCATATACAGGAGTCCTTTACCTGATCCTGTTAAATCAGTTCTTGAGGAGGGCATAGATTTGTTCAATCTCCACAGTCGAAGACATGGGAGGTGGGTAGCCAACACTACCATTTTACATGATTACTTGAAAAGTTGAATAATGGCAAACCGTAACAAATGGAAGGCATTAATAACAATTTAGCAAAACCTAACGAGGAACACATCATGTTAGTTTATCCTGTGATTAGATGTACTTGGATCATGTTACTGGAGAAATCGTACACATGAGTGTGCTCACGGACGCTTTTGTTTCTTGTTCTGAAGTTCTCTATTCATCTCTAACTTTTGTTTGAGTCCTTTTGACCTCTTTTCCTTCTGATTTTTCTTGCTGTAGACTCGAGTCGACGAAAGGAACATATGCAGCAGAGTGGACCAAATGGGAGAAACAACTACGAGATACTTTAGTTGCAAATTCGGAATATCTCAATTCTATTCAGGTAAAAGATACTTTAGTCATTGAGGGTTCATGAAAAGCTACAAATCCATGCTATAGTATTTTAGCTGCGTCGATATTTCTTCAGCACATGATAAATGATTACAAGAAGAAGGGATGCGCATATAATGTCTTTGTTTTATGGTTTTAAACTTTCAGATTCGATTTGAGTCTGCAGCTCACCAAGTGCGGGAAGAGCTCAAAAGAATCGCAAAGGGTGAATACAAACCACCAAGTTCAGAGAAAACAAAACATGGGTCTATTGTTTTCGCTGCCATCAACTTGCCTGCTACTAAAGTTCACAGTCTTCTTGAAAAGGTAACCAACCAAATTCTTAAACTACCATGAAAATGAAAAAAGAAAAAGGATGTTCATATTCAAAAACTAAAAGCTGTAAGTTCACAAACTTAAATATGACTGTTATTCCTGCCCCGATTTGTAACGGTGTGAGCTCACATCATTTTTTTCCTTTTATCTTATGCATCAGAGAACTCAAGGTTATTTATGGGCTTTGTTGTTAATAGATGTTTTTTTTCTAATCAGTTGGCCACAGCAGACCCAACAGTGGGATCTTTTCTAGAGGGAAAGAAAAATAGAATACAGGAAAAGCTTGAACGGTCTCACGTGACGCTTGCCCACAAGAGAAGCCACGGCGTAGCAGCTGTGGCCAGCTATGGCCAGCACTTGAACAGAGAGGTACCTGTAGAGCTCACGGAGCTCATCTACAACGACAAGATGGCTGCTCTAACTGCACATGTCGGATCTGTGGACGAGGAGACCATAGTCTCCAAGAACGAATGGCCACATGTTACGTTGTGGACCGCGGAAGGCGTTACTGCAAGAGAGGCCAACACGTTACCTCAGCTTTACGTAGAAGGAAAGGCGAGTCGCTTGTTGATAGATCCTCCGGTCTCAATCTCGGGTCCTCTGGAGTTTTTCTGAAATAAAGTTTTAACATGGAAGTTGCTATCTCTTGAGGTTGCTCATGGAATGGGACACTTATGGTAGTTATAATAAACAGTTTCCATTGTCATGAGATTTTGAGGTTAGTCTTTGGGACTAGGAAGGCTTTAGGATCACTCCTGACTTATCAAAAAAAAAAAAATTTATTGAGTATTAACAAAGAGGACAATGTTTATATATGGGGAGGACAATGTTAGTTGAGTTTGCATGATCAGTAGCTTGAGTAACCTCAATTAAAAGGTGTGCTAATGATAGTGATTAATGTTTTGAACATACACTAAGGATGTCGTATGGTTTAAGTGGACCATACTCGAATTCAAATTAACTTGAGTATGAAGTTTTGTTACCTTTATTATGAAACACAACCGAGCCGACCCAAGGCCCAAGAGAGAGTCGGCGGAACAGGGGCATAATCGTAATTTACAAAACGATATTTTATGGTTAACCCTAGGTTTCGATGGATTCAACACTATAAAAATAAAGAGTCGTATCCCGTGTCATCATAGCTCGCTCATTCATTGGACCATTCTTTCTTATTCACCCTAGCCGCTGCACACTCCTATCCTTGCTTACATCTTTGAGGTAAGCGTCTTCGATCGAATCTACGATCTGTTTCTTTCTCTTTTGCTTACCTTTGCTGAGACTGTTTTGATCCTTTTCGTTTGCATGTTACCCTCCTGTCTCAGTTTGATTCTTCTTTACCTGTATCTCTTTTATGATTCGATGCTATTTTGTTTGTTAATAGATCGTTTTTGAGTATCTCGTCTTTGATATATAGTTTATCGATTTCTCGATCATCGGATTGATCTGGTTCTGAGATTTTTATATTATTCGATGGATTATTATTTGGATCTGAGTGAACTAGTTCTGCTGTTGTTATTAGGATGTATGTGATTATCGATTTATCTTGTGATTGGGATTTTCAGAAGCAGCTTTACGAATGTATTGTTCCTTGTTGATATCAAGTTGTGGGAGCTCTCGGACTTTTTTTCTGTAGAGCTCCTCGATTATTTTGTATGAATTTAGCTCGCTTAGCTCAGCGGTCAGAGCACCACATCTTTGTTTTGTGGTAGAGATCGGTTCGACTCCGATAGTAGCTTCTTACTATTGATTGTATATGTCTACTGTTTTGATTGACTCCAATAATATGATTGATCTTTCTGCAGATTGTTTTTGACGAGCAGCCATGGGTAAAGAGAAGTTTCACATCAACATTGTGGTCATTGGCCACGTCGATTCTGGTAAATCCACCACTACTGGTCACTTGATCTACAAGTTGGGTGGTATTGACAAGCGTGTCATTGAGAGGTTCGAGAAGGAGGCTGCTGAGATGAACAAGCGTTCCTTCAAGTACGCATGGGTCTTGGACAAACTTAAGGCCGAGAGAGAGCGTGGTATCACCATTGACATTGCCCTGTGGAAGTTCGAGACCACCAAGTACTACTGCACAGTCATTGATGCTCCTGGTCACCGTGATTTCATCAAGAACATGATTACTGGTACCTCCCAGGCTGATTGTGCTGTCCTTATCATTGACTCCACCACTGGAGGTTTTGAGGCTGGTATCTCCAAGGATGGTCAGACCCGTGAGCACGCTCTCCTTGCTTTCACCCTTGGTGTCAAGCAGATGATCTGCTGTTGTAACAAGGTAATCTAATCTTCTTTTATATCCTCTAGTGTGAGATAATTGCTTGTTTCTCTGGTTGTGTTCTGTCTCACTAACTTGGTTTCTTCATGTTGTTTGTAGATGGATGCCACAACCCCCAAGTACTCCAAGGCTAGGTACGATGAAATCATCAAGGAGGTGTCTTCCTACTTGAAGAAGGTTGGGTACAACCCTGACAAAATCCCGTTTGTGCCCATCTCTGGATTCGAGGGTGACAACATGATTGAGAGGTCCACCAACCTTGACTGGTACAAGGGACCAACTCTCCTTGAGGCTCTTGACCAGATCAACGAGCCCAAGAGGCCATCAGACAAGCCCCTTCGTCTCCCACTTCAGGATGTCTACAAGATTGGTGGTATTGGAACGGTGCCAGTGGGACGTGTTGAGACTGGTTTGATCAAGCCCGGTATGGTTGTGACCTTTGCCCCCACAGGGTTGACCACTGAGGTCAAGTCTGTTGAGATGCACCACGAGTCTCTTCTTGAGGCGCTTCCCGGTGACAATGTTGGGTTCAATGTTAAGAATGTTGCTGTGAAGGATCTTAAGAGAGGGTATGTCGCCTCCAACTCCAAGGATGACCCTGCCAAGGGAGCTGCCAACTTCACCTCCCAGGTTATCATCATGAACCACCCTGGTCAGATTGGAAACGGTTACGCCCCAGTCCTCGATTGCCACACCTCTCACATTGCAGTCAAGTTCTCTGAGATTTTGACCAAGATTGACAGGCGTTCTGGCAAGGAGATTGAGAAGGAGCCCAAGTTTTTGAAGAATGGTGATGCCGGTATGGTGAAGATGACTCCTACCAAGCCTATGGTGGTTGAGACTTTCTCCGAGTACCCTCCTTTGGGACGTTTTGCTGTGAGGGACATGAGGCAGACTGTTGCAGTCGGTGTCATCAAGAGTGTTGACAAGAAGGACCCAACTGGAGCCAAGGTTACCAAGGCCGCAGTGAAGAAGGGTGCGAAGTGAACTCCCATAATCAAAATTCTATCCTCAGATGAATCAAAAAATGTTGTTAGTTTGTTTACTTTAGTTTGGTATTTGGCCGCTTGTTTGTGTTACAGCTTCGTCACTTCTCCGTCAGAGCGTTGTTCCCGGAATTGGGTTCTTGATCGGAGGTGGCGGAGCTACTTAGCACCCGAGCTTTTTGTCTTTTGCCTTTAAATTCTGTTTCGAATTTGAACCTTTTTTGGATTATTGTGACATTCCTGCGGATTTATTCTCTTATCTTTGTTGGATTTCTCCATCATCATATATCATCTTTAAACTCATTCTCCCGGTCTTTAAACTATGCATATGAAATTTAGCATTGCAGCATATAAATTGACATTTTTTTTGCCACTCCAAAAAGAGATATTAATGTAATTTGTTTAATAAACAGGTAAACTTCCCATTTAACTTATGTATTCGGTTCTTATATAATGGAATCATTGAAGAAACTTGACACAGTTTTCCTATGGGATTGGTTTCTTGAGATGCACCGACGAGATGTGACTGTGTCATGTGGTACTTTGCTATTTCATTGTATGGTTTGTTTATTTTCTTTACGGCTATGTTTGAATATCTGATCCGACCTGCAAACAGGACTATCCTATCAAATAAAAATCATAAAGGTACTCGAACATTCTGCTACTATACGATGTAAAATGCCACTGACAATAAATTGATAATGTATTAAATCAACCAATTTTGCTACATCAACTGAACGCGAATGATAAAATAAATAAAACAATCTATCACATCAACCAGTTTTGTTTGCTTTATTTTGTGAACGATATGATGGATTCTTCATTAAAATTTAAAGGATTACATATAAGTATATGCAACTCTACCTAATAATTATACACAAATTGAGTAATATAGTGGATTTTTCATTAAAAATTCTACTTTTTTGTTTAATTTCATTAAAATTAATTAGCTTTTATTCCTTCACGAGCTTTAGGCCTAGAAAACAAATCGTTAATAGTTACAAAACAGAAAACTAAATTTCCGGAGAACAGAAACAGAAAGCAAGGTCGAAGTCGGGCGGTTAAGCAAAAACAAAAAATCAGAACTACTAGCTCCAGCGAATACAAAACTCCCAAATTTGTGACTACGCCGCCAGATAGATTCTTTTACTGGAGTATTCAGATACCGTCTCCTAATGGTCACCAACGACAAGTCTAACCCGCCACAAGTTTTTCTAAATAAATGAACTAATTCTCTGACATTGTGCCACCCAATTAATGTCAAATATTCTTCCTAGCAAAACGACATACTCAGATCCAAGCTCTTGTTCTCCGAAACCATGAACCGGAAAGCTTTTCCGAGTTAAAGCAAATTTTAGATATGGTCCAGCGAAAACAAAACACGGTGACTAGAAAGAGGAAGAGGCTCAACAACCTCTCAATCACCAGAACTCCTGTTAGCCATCTAAGATCATGAGAAAGATCTACCGTTGACCATCAAAACACTCATTGAAAAACCCACCAATCTGCAAGCGTCTTCCACAACTTCCAAGATTAAGCCGTGAAAGACTTCAATGCATCTCCAATGGTGTCTTCAAACCAAGAGGTATGAGAACCAAAGCCTTTTGTCTGCTGGAAAAGAGCCACAACAGCAACGCCTACAAAAGAAAATCACACCGCTCTGAAAACAAAGAAGAAAGTTTGAAATATGTTTTTAATTTTGGAAAGAATCTAAACCTAATCAGTGATCGAGTTACCAAATTTAGATATGCAAGATATGACAAATGCCGCAGTTACAATTGCTGATTGACTTCTGCTCTTTATAATAAGGATTATTTTGAACATAAAAATAAATAAAAAAATTTCAAACAACTTCGGATTAGTTAATTCATTAAAGATACGTATGTATCACAATTAATAAATTTGTAAGTTTTTATCCTCAATTTTTTTTTTGTTTCAACATATTGTACATGCTCAATTTCAATAGCTTAACATAAAACTAAATTAGATTGTTACTAGAATTTATTTATTGTTTAAAGTGTAATAATAACAATAAATAAATTCTAGTGGCTTACTTGAATTTTTGTCAACTGGTATATGTGATCGTTTTTAAATAATGCGAAATAAATATGATCACGCGCGGGATTTTTGTGGAAACGTGTTTTTGGTTGAAAACAGTGCTTTTGGTGGGTTATACAGTCCACACAATTTTGGTAAACGCGCTCTTCGCGCAACTGATGCGTGTGGGTTTTATATCCATTCCATAGTCTATTCTGATGCGTGTGGGTGTTCTAATATTAACATATCGTGTGGGCTGTATAATTTAATTTAGACCCAAAAATATTATTTGTATAGAGCCCATTCCATAGCCCATAATCTCAGAATAGATTATTGTGTTATTCAATTTAAGGCGAACGCATACTACATTTACATTTATTATTTTTCTTTGGTATCCTATTCTGAATATTGTATTTATCCATTTTGTGGTTTATATAATATACTTTTCTGCATCTATTTGGTTAATTAAATTATTTTTCTCTTTCAGTTTAGTGAAACTATTATTAAAAACGAATTCAATTAGATAAACTTCTACTGCTTTCATAGCGAAATAGAAAAAGGAAAAATGTAGACTTATCTATATTTACACTGAACTTTTGCATTTGAAGTGAAGTCGTTGAACTTGAAACTCAGTAAAAAGAAACAAACACGATCGTTGACATGAATGGTTCCGTCTTGACTGATTCGTAGATGGAAACTAGCCATACATTGTGGGCGGCACTTCATGAGAAAAAAATCAAGTTTCTTTAGGTGATGACTGTGTAGGCCGGATTCAAGGTTTTGCATACCTTGACTAATAGTGATTAACTGGGTTTGATCATGAATTGACCGGACTTGATCAGATTGGGCTTGTGATCATGGCTTGATCACTGAGATCATATTAGGATTGTTTTGATCATGGCTTTGTCAGCTTGATGATCACTAAGATCAACCCTGAAGTGTTGACTAAACACAATTATAAATTTAGTTTTTCTTTTAAAATAAAATAAGATATAAATCCTCATAAAACAAAACATTCAATCCGTGTACTTCAATTACGATTGGATCACAGCTCAAATGAGCATTCAAATCTCATCCTTGTAGCACTATATACTTTCTCTCCATTCTAAAAATTATGATTTATGTAGTAATGTTTCTTGTCATGTGCTCTGAAAATGTTCATAATCAAAACACAACTTCAAGGCAAAAAAACAAAAAGTTCGGGTGCTAAGTAACATACTCTCCAAAAAAGTTCATAATCAAAACACAACTTCAAGGCAAAAAACAAAAAGCTCGGGTGCTAAGTAGCTCCGCCACCTCCGATCAAGAACCCAGTTCCGGGAACAACGCTCTGATGGATTAGTGACGAAGCTGTAACACAAACAAGCGGCCAAATACCAAACTAAAGTAAACAAACTAACAACATTTTTTAATTCATCTGCGGATAGAGTTTTGATTATGGGAGTTCACTTCGCACCCTTCTTCACTGCGGCCTTGGTAACCTTGGCTCCAGTTGGGTCCTTCTTGTCAACACTCTTGATGACACCGACTGCAACAGTCTGCCTCATGTCCCTCACAGCAAAACGTCCCAAAGGAGGGTACTCGGAGAAAGTCTCAACCACCATAGGCTTGGTAGGAGTCATCTTCACCATACCGGCATCACCATTCTTCAAAAACTTGGGCTCCTTCTCAATCTCCTTACCAGAACGCCTGTCAATCTTGGTCAAAATCTCAGAGAACTTGACTGCAATGTGAGAGGTGTGGCAATCGAGGACTGGGGCGTAACCGTTTCCAATCTGACCAGGGTGGTTCATGATGATAACCTGGGAGGTGAAGTTGGCAGCTCCCTTGGCAGGGTCATCCTTGGAGTTGGAGGCGACATACCCTCTCTTAAGATCCTTCACAGCAACATTCTTAACATTGAACCCAACATTGTCACCGGGAAGCGCCTCAAGAAGAGACTCGTGGTGCATCTCAACAGACTTGACCTCAGTGGTCAACCCTGTGGGGGCAAAGGTCACAACCATACCGGGCTTGATCAAACCAGTCTCAACACGTCCCACTGGCACCGTTCCAATACCACCAATCTTGTAGACATCCTGAAGTGGGAGACGAAGGGGCTTGTCTGATGGCCTCTTGGGCTCGTTGATCTGGTCAAGAGCCTCAAGGAGAGTTGGTCCCTTGTACCAGTCAAGGTTGGTGGACCTCTCAATCATGTTGTCACCCTCGAATCCAGAGATGGGCACAAACGGGATTTTGTCAGGGTTGTACCCAACCTTCTTCAAGTAGGAAGACACCTCCTTGATGATTTCATCGTACCTAGCCTTGGAGTACTTGGGGGTTGTGGCATCCATCTACAAACAACATGAAGAAACCAAGTTAGTGAGACAGAACACAACCAGAGAAACAAGCAATTATCTCACACTAGAGGATATAAAAGAAGATTAGATTACCTTGTTACAACAGCAGATCATCTGCTTGACACCAAGGGTGAAAGCAAGGAGAGCGTGCTCACGGGTCTGACCATCCTTGGAGATACCAGCCTCAAAACCTCCAGTGGTGGAGTCAATGATAAGGACAGCACAATCAGCCTGGGAGGTACCAGTAATCATGTTCTTGATGAAATCACGGTGACCAGGAGCATCAATGACTGTGCAGTAGTACTTGGTGGTCTCGAACTTCCACAGGGCAATGTCAATGGTGATACCACGCTCTCTCTCGGCCTTAAGTTTGTCCAAGACCCATGCGTACTTGAAGGAACGCTTGTTCATCTCAGCAGCCTCCTTCTCGAACCTCTCAATGACACGCTTGTCAATACCACCCAACTTGTAGATCAAGTGACCAGTAGTGGTGGATTTACCAGAATCGACGTGGCCAATGACCACGATGTTGATGTGAAACTTTTCTTTACCCATGGCTGCTCGTCAAAAAGAATCTGCGGAAAGATCAATCATATTATTGAGTCAATCAATAAAGGACATATATTATCAATAAACATATTTAATGAAGCAAAATCATCTTTATCATAAAAATTGTTGTAAAAAGCTGCTATCGGAGTCGAACCGATTTCTACCACAAAAGTTGTGGTGCTCTAACCACTGAGCTAAGCGAGCTAAAACCAGCAATTCAAGGAGTTTTTTAGCAAAGAATCCGAGAGTTTCCACGACTTGATATCAAGAAGATGGAAACAAAGGATTTGTTATGCTTCTCCAGGATTACCAAATCACAATATAAATCAACTAATTAAAGCACCACAAACAAATTTTCAAAACAAGATGATCAAAAACTTAGATTACAATCGATTGCACTATTAAACGTAGAATCCACCAATCGATAAAAGCTCTAAACCCTAGATCAGGTATTCAAACGATCGAACAACAACGAAGCATATAGATACACCTAAGAATCAAACCGAGAGAGGAGAGTAACATAGACAAGGGATCGAAACAGTTTCAGCAAAGATCAGCACAAGCGGAGAAGAAAATAACACAGATCGATGATGCGTACGAAAACGCTTACCTCAAAGATGTCGCCAAAAAAGTATATAGAGAGAGGCTAGGGTGAAGAAAGAACAAAGTAATGAATAAACAAAAGATGGGGGATACGAGTTTATTTATAGTGCTGAATAGAAAAAAAAATAAAAAAAATTAGGGTTTAACATAATATTATCTGCAAATTACTATTATACCCCCTGTCTCGCCGACTATTTCCTTTTTATTCTTGGGCCTTGCTTGTCGGCCTAGTTAAAGTTAATTTGAATTTGACTAAACGTTATCAAATTTACAAATCAAAATAAAATCTTTATTTTGAGTAAATTTCACAAAACAAAAATCACTGACAAATTGGTGAAACATCAAACGCTTGTTTCGTCAGATTGAAAACTATGAGAACTGAGAGAAACGTAGATTATACATACAACAGTCATAAGAAGATTATAGAATCGATGAAAGCATGGGAAAAGGATTGTTCCAAAAACGGTCCTTGTCCATGCCTTCAAACTGCATATCCTTGAATGGCTTCTACTAATGCCGTTTCCTCTCTCTTTTATGAACCAATTGTTTTATCTGTTTACTGGTCTAGACAGACTGCTGCTGGTTATTTTAAATATTCAGATGTCTATATATCCAATCTCTGAGCAGAAGAGTAATAGTGTGACTCCAGCTCTTTAAGACTGGCAGATGCATCATCGGCTATTCTAGCCAACAGTCGAATTGTATTCTCGGCCTCTTGATCAAACTCTGCAATTCTTTGTTCTACATGATCGTTTAGTGATGCAAATCCAGAAAATATAGCGGTTTGCTTCAGTTCCGATACTAGTTTCAAAATAGAATCAGCTGCTTGAACCTGCCACCATTGTGTTGAGAGTAACTCAGTTAACAACACAGAAATATAAGCTAGCAATATAAACCACCAAGTTGAAACAACTTATTAAACAAAACAGTATTTGAGGGACTCATTAGTGAATGTTCCTCCATGAGATGAAACACTGATACATATATGCCTAAAAGAGATCACATAAGGTAACAAAGTAAACTTTTTGAACAAAGTAAACATATACTATGGAGAATCATGAGTGAATGTTTCAGTGAAACAAAAAGAGTACAAAGATGTGAACTTTTGAACCCAACATAAGGCGCTACTACCAAAACAAACCATTCGAAACACGTAACAGAGAGATTCAAAACAGTTGGCTACTTGTGAGTTTCAAAACCTTTTAGATTTGCTATAAAGAAATCATTTTTTTTCGAATAGGATGGATTAAAGTAGTCAATTGTTACCATTCTAGAAGCTCGCATCTCCATCATGAATGATTCCTGCGAGTTCTTCATCGGCGGATCACTCACCTACCCCAAAAAAAAAACCCAAACCAAAAGATGTGGTCTCACCTCAGTAAACAGTAAATCTCAAAGCGAGAGATCTATTCACTCCCAAGAGATTACCCGAAAGAAACCAACTTATATACCCACCCTTGCGACATTGACGATTTGCGTGAAGTTATCCACAACAGATGTGATGTCAGATTCTACTCTCTGTAACAAGGCCTTTTGCTTCTGTAATGCCGCGGCCGCAGCAGCTGCCGTTGGTCCACTTCCTCCACCGGATCCGGCTATTCCGCCACCAGAACCACCGCCTTTATTCATCATCGACGCCGGTCTTTGCAGATAAACACAGAATGTTTAAGAAGATGGCTATGGAGGAGGACTCTTTTACCCCAAAAAACCAAAAAAAAAACAGACATGAAATAAGTATATTGGGCCTAAACTATTGGGCTTATATAGTTACTTAAGTAAGAAAAAGCTCTCTCTCTCTCTCTCTCTCTCTCTCTTCTGCTCTGTTCGTGTTCGGTATTGGTATTGCACAAGGTAAGCGATTCGATTTCATACAAACACATCTAAGATTCATCTCCCTACTTAATTTTTTATGTGATCCCGTTCAATGAATCTCGCTTCAGTTCATTCGTTTTAGTTTTAGATTACTTCTGAGCTTCTTTGGAATATCATCGGATCCAATTACTGAATTCGGTTTTTTTATTTTTGTTCTGGGAGACATTGCTTTTGCTAGTAATTGATTAATAAAGCCTTAAGGTTTTGAAAGGTTCAGTCTTTGGGTTTGCAACAACAAAAAATCTGGTTAAAGATAGGTTGTTTCTTATTCTTTTTTTGTGTGTGTGGCTATATAGGTGTTTCTTTATGCTCCCTTTTTAGTGCCATTGTGCATTGATCCTTTTGTAATTTTGTTGTTTCAACGCTTCCAAGTCCACTTTTATTTACACTTTATATCTGTTCAGGACTAAATTTTTATCTCATTGAGAATCGGTTTTTAAATTCTGCTGCTGTTATCAATCAGGTGCAAAATCATATTATTCTTTATGTCTATTGGGGGGTGGTTTTGTTTCGTATATCATATGATGATTTCTGATTGCATATTCCTTTATATTCGACCAGATGGGTAAGATTGCTGATTATTAGTAAGTGCAGTTTTGAGGCTTTTGAATTATCATCATGTTTCCTACAAGTTTTTGGCACTTTTTGTTGCTTACTCTTGTTTTTTCTTTCTCCTTACATATAAGTTTCTCAAATCAGATGTTACCCTAGTTTTCTAGAAATCTTTGCCATTTATTCATGAATGAATTATCCATCAAGTATGTATAGTTGACCTTATGTTTCGAAATAGTGTGGTTAATAAATGCAATTATTTTGCAGTTTCGAAATTGGAAGAGAAGTTCCGGAACTGGTGAACTAGTAAAATTGGTTTGCTACGATGACGCTTGGTGTTCGGCTTGTTGCTCCCTTGATTATACTTCT
>NC_025687.1:3292220-3300704 GCF_000633955.1 Camelina sativa
GTTTCTCAAATCAGATGTTACCCTAGTTTTCTAGAAATCTTTGCCATTTATTCATGAATGAATTATCCATCAAGTATGTATAGTTGACCTTATGTTTCGAAATAGTGTGGTTAATAAATGCAATTATTTTGCAGTTTCGAAATTGGAAGAGAAGTTCCGGAACTGGTGAACTAGTAAAATTGGTTTGCTACGATGACGCTTGGTGTTCGGCTTGTTGCTCCCTTGATTATACTTCTTCTTTTTATTCCGATTGACTTTATTAAAGCAGAAGTCATTACACTAACCCCAGAAACTTTTTCTGACAAGGTTTGGATCTGAATCCCTTCTCTTGCTATATCCCAAGTTTATTTTCATTTGCGTGAACTCACTGGAATCATGTTAGGTTTAGAATATGTGTTCTGTGCTCCTTTGATGATCAGATAGTGAGAACAGGTTAGCGGCATCTGTATTTTGCTCACAAGGGTTATTTCTGATCTATCTCAGTTGAGACTCCCGTTTCAGCTCTGTTTAGTTTTGTTTGAATGACTAGCTCGCTTTGACTGGTCTAGTAGCTACCAGGGATTCAAATCTTTTAAGATATGTTTCTATTTTTACGTTCTCTATATGGAGCATTCTCATAGATGCAAATTCCTTATCTATGTTAACATTATGGTTTTGGATTTTAAAAGTTAAATCAATTTGTAAAGCTAGCCCTGTCAAATAACATATATCAACTTCAGATGGTTGCATCTCTTGGCGTAGCATGTACAGTCATAGTTGAGACACAGAACGGGATGTTAACTCTCTCCATGTTTATTGGTTCAGGTGAAGGAGAAAGATACTGCATGGTTTGTAAAATTCTGTGTTCCTTGGTGTAAGCACTGGTTAGTGTTCTTGTTTCGTGAGAATTATACGTAATTAATTTGGCTTGTTTATCACTTTGCTGATGAAAATGTTTCTGAATGACAGCAAGAAATTGGGGAATTTGTGGGAAGAATTGGGAAAAGCAATGGAAGGAGACGCTGAGATTGAGATTGGTGAAGTAGATTGTGGTATTAGCAGATCTGTTTGCACCAAAGTTGAGATTCACTCATATCCAACATTTAAGCTATTTTACAATGGAGAGGAAGTTACAAAATACCAAGGTAAACTTGCTTCTACATGCGTTCCGTGGTTGTGCACACACAAGCACATGAATATTTTGACCTTTTGTAATCCTATAGTGAGTGATAATATATGCTGATCTTTCTTTTTCTATACATGCATTTATAAACTCAGGTAAAAGAGATGTTGAATCGCTCAGGGCGTTTGTTGTAGAGGAAACGGAAAAGGCAGCAGAAAAAGCACAGCTTGAAGACAAGGAACTGTGAATCTGTGAATCTGTGATACAACTAGTCGGTGATTATTAGAAGAACCTGACACATTCCCTTCAGTTTTCAGTTTGCTTATGCTGTTGTGACTTCTACTGTTAGTTAGATAGGCATGGCTTCAAAATTCGGTATCCAGTGATCCAGTCCAGCACAATGGAGGAACTTATCGTTGGTTTTTCAAACCACACTGTTTTGCTAAAATTTTCAGTTTCCAACTTTCCATTTTAATTACAGTCAAGACAAACAAAGACACGCGTACATAGTGGAGATTCTTTACAAGCTTGTGTTGTATGTTTGTTCGTTTTAACAGCAGCTGCAGACAAAGGTTCTTACGAAATTTCATATTCAGTGGAATGTAAGAACAGTGTATGTTGTCCACCAACTGATTTTTCTAGTGGTTAAAAGAAAGCATCCTCAATATTTACTTATTACAAGAATAAGATGGCTACCCAAAGAAGACTAATCTCGCTACTTCCGTCTAACAATGACAAAATGAGATGGCGTTTCCTAACATTGCACCTCCACTGTCACAAGCAAATCCAGGTTCTTTAATCGTCAATTTCTGAATCAACAACTTGGAGGATGTTAAGGGCTGAAGAACCAAGACTCATCCCGCGAACAACACCTCCGTATCCCACCTTGATTCTGTGGCATATCAGTAACATAGAGTCCCATAGCGCTGTTCTTCCCTGTTCCATTTCCAAACAAGTTCATCACAAACCAAAAGAGACCCATTTCACACTTTTAAATATGTGGCTGTTCCTTACAAGCTATAAAAAAATACACTTATATTCATCATTACCTGAAGAGTAAACTGCACTTTCTTATCCCAGTACAAGGCAAACGTTGGGGGGCTTTGCTTGTCAACAGCAAGAACACATGCACCAGGATGGAGCGTCGAAGGTACACCCGACACCACTGCGATGTATTTCTCTGGGAATCTCTCTTTTGGGGGAAGAGCCCCTATGAATAACGGGTTCTTGCTCGCCTGAGTCCCGGTATAAGAGCTGGGGTCCAGATGTAACATCCATTTTGGATGTTCCAAGAAGGCACAGAACAAGTACAGAAGCAGATGAGAATCGGTTGGAGGCTCCAGGCTCCATTTCTTGTTTCTCTCACGTGTATCTGCCCTTCCATTGTATTCATAGTTCTTTACACAAGTTCCTTCCGCGAGCTCTGCCAAAAGCCAAGAGTTATATAAGAGTCACGATAATTTTACTAAAATTTGAAATGGAATTTCTTTTGAATGTTTGATACCCCGGATTCTTTGCACTGTGTAATCTGCTGGAATGCTGCTGCGCGGAAGTAGGCCCTTGACCCACTCTCCTTTCATTAAGCCCTGAAGCCTCTGATGTTCAGTTATAGCATCAACGCATTCCTGCATGACGGGGATTAGTGCTGCTTGCTGTTGCTGTTGTTGTTGCTGGAACTGCTGGGTCTCTGTACGCAGCTTTTCTGCAGATGCCAGAAGAAAGAATTAGCAACCATATGTAGACCCAAGCATTTTGCAACAACACATAAAATGACATGATATCATTATTTCTCTCAGATCTCCAATCAATTTCAGCATTTCTGAATTCAGTAATTTTATTGAGAAACATCAAATCTTAAGTTGAATATTATTTTCAAAAGAACAGAACAGTACTTCAACTTAACAAGGACAAACTTGCGGACCACATCACTCTAGAAGCTGTAGGAAAGTTACTTACGCATGGAAGCATCGATAGCCTGTACAAGGTTAGCACGTAACTGATGAAGAATAGCATCTTCATCAAGAGAGTAAGATGGCTGCCATCCCTTTGTTCGATCAACTGGTAAAGCTGTCGTAGCTGTTCCATTTGTTGGCAAATCACTTCCAACTTGACTTACTGTGACATTAAGACCTAGCTTTGATGCTGTTTGCATTACCTGCACAAATGACAAAAGTTACGGCAACATAAAGAAACATGAAATTCTCCTTCTGCATCTGATTCGAATGTGGTCATCAACTCACTCATCAGCAGACCAATGTTTATTTAGAAAAGAATTGAATATACAAACCTGTATATGACTGGTTTCAACCTTGTTGAGCAGAGGTTTGAGCAAAACTGAGGAACACCATTGCCTTAGTCGGTCACGCCAGTCTTCTATCTGAGGGTAGACACCTAGGTGCCCAAAACCTTCGATAGCCGCTTCTAAGGACATTGGGTTGGGGAAATCACCCTCTCCTTTCTTTGGGGGAGTCGTAAATTTCTGAGCCCCAGGAGACATCCTGACAGGTCTTAGTGGTGTACTCCTAGTAGTCCCAGAGGCACCAGTTGAACCACCAACTGTACTTGGACTAGCCATGGCAAAACTCCCAACTGTTGGTGGGGGCGTCAGCATCTTCCCAGCGGACTCAGTGATTTTCATATCTATTTCTGCCAAAAGCTGCTCAAGCTGATCCTCTGTAGCTATTTCTTTTGCAGAACTCCGTCTACCAGACCAAGGACTAGGAACAGCTTTATCCTGACCAGACGAAGCACGGTTAGAAGAAACTGGTGAGCTAGAAGGGACGAGATACAAAGACGGTGAACCCATTTGCTTGGAGGGAGTGCTAAATGGACTCATCTGGTTCCCACCACCAGAAGACTTATGCGCTGACCCAGTCAGAGTTTGATGATGTATTGGTACAAGCGGCTCCAATGACTCTGAAGGTTTCACTGCGGGACGACTCTTTGGAAATTCTGATACACTCTGGTCAGCTTTTTTCTTTATCCCAAGAAGTTCAAGCTGACGATTAGATAGAGAAAAGTGATCTTTGGTTTCTTTAGAGGAAGATTTAGTTTCTGCTCGAGCAGCAAACTTTGCTCTGTGCAGAGATATGCCTTTGGACAAAGCCAACACCGCTCCAATACAAAACAAAGTCACCAGCCCCTGCCAGGCCTTCACAGTGACATCTGCAACATAAGGTAGATACATTAAGAAACTAAACACATAAGAAAAAAGAAAAGGAAATCTGTCAAGAGAAAATGCAACTCACAAGCTGCCTCTTGGGATAATTTTCCAAATGTTAAAGCATTGGTCAACCATTTCTCCCTGCAGCAACAATGTTATAAACAAGCAAACTCTTAGTCAACAACAATGATGCCTAATAAGAACTTACCACTAGCGAGTTTCATCATCTTGTACCCAGATATAAGAGCAACACACAAATCTTAAATCATAGAGAAAGCAAACAAGAAGGAACTACACTAAGGACTCAAGTCAGGAAAATCTCTCTAACCAGCAGATAATAATATTCCAAAACCCTAGACAAAAAAACTCGATGCAACTAAGAGGCAATGCTTTACTCCATCCAGTACGAAGCTGAAGCTATAGCTGGTACGTACCCGGCCACGAAGGAGGAGATTAGAGAGAAAGCGGAAGCGGTGGAGAGCAAGAACATGAAGAAAAGGACGGATTTCGAGGGACGGAGGCTATTGGCGGTAGAAGCGGCGGCGAGAGCAGGGTTCCGGTACACAGAGAACTTGGATGGCTTCGGAGAAGGGGAAGAACCCTGAGTGTTCCTCCTCGCATCAGAATCCATAATGGCAAGAAACGATTTCTCGAACAAACCGAAGAGAGGAGGGAATCGGGTTTGAGGGATCGTCCGTCCGGCTTAGAGCTGCTCTCTCAGTGGCTGGAAAATACCCCCAAATTCTTATTTGAATTATTATTATTCTCAGAACAAATTTGTTTTTAACTAACCTTTTACATAAAACAATTATAATCGTCAATTAAAAACAGGATTAAATCTTCAAAAAATAAAATGTGAAAAAAAAAGTTGAAAATATTTTCAATTGTTTTTTTTATTTTTTAAAAAGGGGCCTAGGTGGATTAATATTCTTGTTATGCTAATATTACAATTCTGATTTGTAAGAGTAATTGTGTCAAACTATAATACGAAACGAAAAATATTATAATTCCGACAACTCTTACAAAACTTGTACCAATAAAAGAAAAAAAAAAATGTATACATTCTAGATCAAATATGTGCAATCTCATTAGGGGCTATTAAAGAAAGGTGAATATACTGGGGCAGCTGGAACCAATAAACCAGGCCAGGACACAAATTTTTTAAGCCAAACGATTCAGTTCGATGGTTGGATTCATTTCAGCCTGCATCTGTCATGCCTTTTTCCCATTCCTCCAAGGCGACCTCTGCTTTTAGTTTCTCAGGAACATACTCTGCGTTCAACATTTTTACACGTTACATTAAGTTACACTGAATACAAGGAGTTCAATAAACGAGAGTACTTGGGAGGATTTTAAATACCCGCAAGGAACTCGTATCTCTCGTCGTTACTCACTACGGATGCTGCCAAAGAAAGAGTAGATACAAATCGGTGAAAAAGATACTCATCATCTGTTATGTTAGTATCGCAACGAATAAGAACGGATTAACTCATTATCTAAACTCTTTCTAAGACTGGACTGACCCTTGTGCAGAAGCCATTAGTTCAGATTCTAGATATAATAAACAAACAGGGATGAGAGATTAGAGCTTACAGAGGTGTTTGTAGTGGATAAATTTCTTTTTGTCCTGGACAGAACTTTCATATGCTTCTTCGGAAAACCGCTCAATGAACATTTCCTTCAATCACAAAAACCAGACAAATGTAATAATGTAAGCGCATATAACACAGCATGAAATCAAAGAGGAAGAAAGGCAATACATGAAAATTAAAACATTCATCTCTCAAGTTTTGATCAAAAGATACCGAGATATCCAAAGCGCAGTCTTCAGTTAAGCTATCAAGTTATGGAGAACCTATATCATACAATTCAGATTCCATAATATCTATCACAAGGATTCATTCTCCAGCCACGGTAAAAGCTAATCCTATGACAATCAAGTAAGTAACTTCGTTTCCATCTAAACTCACTTAATAAAAAACACATGGAGATGAAGCAAGTAACGTTACTGTAGCAATTTGCTAGATTATCATGCCCAACTAACACTGATTAGCGATTGATACTTCCCAAATTCACCAAAAACATGTATGGAATCAAGTTCCTCAGGCTGTACATCTATTGATTGTAACAATACCGTGGCTTTGTTGACAAGAAATACAGCATCCTGCATAATCTGAGGAGCAGAATTGTCGCTTCTCATGATCCGTCGAATCCGATTCATCGGAAACCTAAACATCTTTGCATCTTCCACACCTCCGTCGTCCTCCTCTCGATTTTTACTCGTCTTCGTCGGAATTACTTCTCCTCTCTTTCCGTTACGGCCTTTGCTCACGGCGCCATTACTTTTCTTCTTCGGCGCATCACTTCTGATTGCTTCTTCTTCCACAGAATCACTGCTCGAAGAGTCCGAGATCTCGTGAATCTCCGGCTCCTTTTTCACAATGTTAACCTTATTCGATGCCTTCTTCGTTCTGGAACCGGAGCTGCGTGTACTCCGACCACCAGTTTTATTGACGGCATCGCTCTTCGCCTTCTTCTCCTTGGGTTTCTTCGACGACACCATTAATTGTTTTTTCAGAACTATACCAGTCTGCAACTACAGTATATGTGTATGTATGTATGGTTTCCACACTTTTGCCTGAATAAATCGACGGATTCTTTTATGGGCTTTATATATTTGAGTCTTCTAGGCCCATTTTATTATAATCTACTGGCCCATATGAGGCAACGTCATTTGAATATTTTTTATGTTTAATATTAATATGGATGTCACATGCATCTTCTAACATAAAAGCGAGAAGAAAATTATATATTTTCCGGATTAGATAAAGGGTTTTAATGCAAAAACCCCCCAACAACATTATCCCGTTTCCGACATATAATCTAAAGAGATTTTTTGGGATTAGATAAGAAAGAATGGGTAATGTTGGACGTATGAGGCAGAGAAGAGGTGTCCACGACCTGGAACCACCACGTGTTATCTACAACACGTGTGAGACTCCATGATCTCCTCTCTGCAATATTAAATGTGGCGTACATCTTGTTTCTCCAGTTGCTCTATTAAACAGAGAAAACGAGTTTCGCTTTCGACACATTACTGTCTTTAACTATTCCGACGCGCACACAATCAAAGCTGTGAAACAACACGTTGTCGTTTGTTTGTTAGTACTTATAGTAATATGGCTATTGTGGAAGAACCAATCCTTTCAAGATTGGATCGTATTGACTTCATGGTGAGGAAGCTAGAGGAGATGAAAGGAAGCTCGCCGAGAAGCTCGAGCCCATCAACTCCATCTAGTGGGACTCAGCCATCGTCAGTGGACTTTTCGTCACCAAGGAGCATAGGGAAGGTACAGTGCCGTTCGATGGAGCAAGTCATGGAGGAGACTGAGCGGAAAGGAACATTGCTGGAGAGACTTAACAATGTAGAGGAGCAAGTTCTTAAGCTGTGTTCGCAGTTTGAGGAAGAGATTGAAGAAGAGAGGAAGAGATCAGACGAGAAGACCGAGAAGAAAACACCGAAGAAGAAGAAGGGATTAAGAAAGCTGGTTGATAAAGTTGTTGGATCTTCTTCTCCGACTACTACCCATTCCAAGAGTTGGCGTTGTTGATCCATTAGTGTATTATATTCCACCATCAGTGTGCACTTTAAAGTTTAAACCACGTTTGAATTAAAGGCTTCTCTGTTTTTTCTCTCTTTGATGAAGCTGTTGTGGAAAAAATAAAAATATCATTATAGGTTTCCATTTGGATCTTTTGTTTTGTCAAGTAATTTGTTTGTTTAATGTGCATTTTTTTAAAAATGAATCAATGAATTTTAGTATCAACTATTAAAAACATAAATTAGGGGATACAGTCAGATTGACAATTGTTTTTAATCTTGATCCCAAAATTTTCAACTTCCAATTTTTTTTTCTGAATCTAAAGAGAGTTTCATCTTCTTCTTTTTTTGTTTGTTGTTGTTGTTGTTTTATATTAGCTAACAAATCGTCACCATTGTTCATCTTCCGTCTGTTTGACATAAATTTTGTAAAGATAATGCGAGAACTAAACAGTTAAACATATTCAAAGGCTTTCAAAAAAATTAGAATAAACAATCTATGGAGTTCACTCAAATATTTGTTGTTTAGTTTGACACTTCAACCAATTTTTGTCCTTTATATGTTTTTTTTGATTATAAACAGCATTCATCTTTTTTTTTTTTTTTTTTTTTTTTTTT
>NC_025687.1:3300933-3301637 GCF_000633955.1 Camelina sativa
ACTTTGTATTAAACAGCATTCATCTACTAAAGACAATCATTTGCATTCTTTATCAACAAAATCGACTGCTTATTACTACTATTATTATTAATCATCCCTTTGTAAATATTAACACAAATTTCGCCAACTCTTTGTGATCTTTATCACAACTTCACAAGTAACCTGCTGCTGATGACGCAAGTATCCCATCTCTGTGTTCACCATATATATCACAATCACTCAATTGAAGTATTAAATACAGATGACATAATGATACTATCATCACCATCGTCATGAATCATCAACCAGACACAAACGAAGAAATATATAATCACTAGTCTGAAATTAGCGACACAAAACTGTAAAGAAATTGGAGATTTTATTTAAAATATAAATAAGCACAACTTTTTTTATACTATATCAATCAAAGAAAAATAATAAAAATAAAAGGGAAACCATTTTTTTTAACCTTTTCCCCTTCTTTATGCAAATTTTAGGCCTCGAATTTTCAAAAATTTCGACCTTCCGATCTCCAAATCTCTCTCTCCGCTTCCATCATCTTAGGATCTCTCTCTCTCAATCCCTCTATCTTGACTGATCGATTAGGGTTTTCGAGCTGAATTCGCTACTCGTACACCGCGAAGAAGCGTTTACCTAGATTCTAGGTTAGGTCTTTTTGGCGGATCTAGCCAAGTTCTCCTTTGTTTTTTTTTTTTTTTTTTTTT
>NC_025687.1:3302085-3308548 GCF_000633955.1 Camelina sativa
TTTTTTTTTTTTTTTTTTTTTTTTTGTTTCCAGCTACGGCGAAGCTTCGCATCTCCACTCCTCCCTCGCCACCATGTTCTGGAAGCTCACATCTCTTTCTGCGTCATCTCCTGTGAGTTTGAACCCTTCTTATTTCTCTCTCTGAGTCATTCACAGGAAAAACTTATAGATATGCTTTTGAAGTAGGTTAGACGTAATTGGATGGTTTAACAGATAATCAATTGAGTTTCTATCCGTTAAGTTCATATAGAAAAGTTCACTTAGATTTCAATTTCTTTGAGTAATTCGTGCCTCTTAAGTCTTAACTGCTGTGATGCGTTCTGCTCTCTTCTTCAATATCTCCGGTTGTAGGCGTTATAGTTCTCGAGAATATTACTTGCCACCAATTCAATGAAAGTTTGGAATTGTGTTCATGTACTGATTTTTTTTGTCTTTCATTATTGTTACGAAACATAGGTGGAGACAATTTTAGACAAAGAGAATTTCACGTTGGAAGAGCTTCTTGATGAGGAAGAGATTATTCAAGAATGCAAGGCTTTGAATAGCCGGCTCATTAACTTGTAAGCTTTGTTTTTTTAATCATTGTGTTCATAGAACCAGATAAACCCCTTGTTGGATGTTTAAACCATATAGTGTCCCATATTCTCATTCGCATTTTCTTGGAATACTATATTGATTGTGTATTTAATGTTTGCAGTCTAAGGGATAAAGCTCAAGTGGAGCAATTATTGCGGTACATTGTTGTAGAACCTCCACAGGATGCTGATAGTAAACGGGCTTTCAAGTAATTTGCTTCCTTGATTCTAACTGGAATTACCTTGTCTAACCATTTTTTTCCCCCTTTTCTCTCTTATCCGCGTTTATTTTGCATGGTTCTGCAAATGCTTTTTCTCTCTACCTAAAGATAGTTTCTTCTTGTTCTTCTTCTTCTTATAGGTTTCCATTCATCTCTTGTGAAATCTTTACATGTGAAATTGATGTTATTCTAAAAACTTTGGTGGAGGACGAAGAGGTATTTTATTTTCATTTGTCATATTACCTTTTCTTCATATACCAGTTTATACTTTTCATTTTTGTGCGTTTGGAAAATGTTTTATTGTTACCCTAGATCTCATTTGTTCGCTTATTTTTATCTTGCAGCTGATGGACTTGCTTTTTTCCTTTCTGGAACCAAATCGTCCTCATAGTGCATTGCTGGCAGGCTATTTCAGCAAGGTACTTCCGGAAGTTTTTTTTTTTTTTTTTTGTACCCAGACTCATGGCTTCATTTCAAGGCTCTAGTAAGTGATCCTTACTTCTCTTTGTTTGGTTCAGGTTGTCGTTTGCCTTATGATCAGAAAGACTGCAGCGCTTATGAATTATGTAAAAGTAAGTTATAACATATAGTTAAAAGAGTTTGATATGACTTTGTTCTTCAATCAAATTGCTGGCATTTACTACAGACAAATTAGTTGAAGTTTTATGTATTTATTGTGTGAGATACCTACACTGGCTACAGTTCTCAAATTAACTTTTGATAATTACAGGGGCATCAAAATGTTTTCTGCCAGTTGGTTGATTTGATTGGGATAACATCCATTATGGAGGTAATTGGTTTGTCTTAGACTCGCTGCAAATTGGTGTGGCTTCAGAGATCATTTATGCTATGATATTTATGACATTGTCTAGGTTTTGGTTCGCCTGGTCGGGGCTGATGATCATGTCTATCCCAACTTTCTGGATGTGATGCAATGGTTGGCCGATAGCAATTTACTTGAAATGATTGTGGATAAACTGAAACCATCTGTAAGTGGTAAAGCTTTTCTATAATCATCCCAAAGAAAGACACACTTGGCTTTCTGTTTGATGTCTGTAGATGGTGTAAATCTAGGATATCTTATCTGATATTACTAGTTTCTTCAATCATTTCATACTGATCTGTTATAACTTGAATCAGAGTCCTCCGGAGGTTCAGGCTAATGCAGCAGAGACATTATGTGCTATAGCTCGGAATGCACCGTCAGCTTTAGCTACACAACTCTCTAGCCCTGGGTATGTACATTTTTCTTCCATGATAGATTCCTATTGCTTTGGTAAATTGATTCAGAAGTGTGTCAAATGTCAGCAAAACTTTATCCCTGTTTTCGCAGCTACGTTGCTAGGATATTTGGTCATGCTCTTGAAGACTCACATTCAAAATCGAGTCTAGTTCATTCACTTTCAGTATGCACCTCTCTGTTGGATCCGAGGAGATCTGCTTCGTCGTCTTCTATGTTCAATTCTTATAGAGGCCAACATATGTTCGAGTCTCCTGTCCCAGTTTCCCCGGAAACTATAAGTGCCATGCTGCCCAAACTCAGTAAGTTGGATCCTCCTCCATGCTGACCAACAAATTATTATTTTGCTGCCTGTTTTTTGTTGGATGAACAAATTCTAATTGCCCAAACGGACAATAGTCAACCATGATATTACTTTNNNAGGCTAATGCAGCAGAGACATTATGTGCTATATCTCGGAATGCACCGTCAGCTTTAGCTACACAACTCTCTAGCCCTGGGTATGTACACTTTTCTTCCATGATAGATTCCTATTGCTTTGGTAAATTGATACAGAAGTGTGTCAAATGTCAGCAAAACTTTTTCCCTGTTTTCGCAGCTACGTTGCTAGGATATTTGGTCATGCTCTTGAAGACTCACATTCAAAATCGAGTCTAGTTCATTCACTTTCAGTATGCACCTCTCTGTTGGATCCGAGGAGATCTGCTGCGTCGTCTTCTATGTTCAATTCTTATAGAGGCCAACATATGTTCGAGTCTCCTGTCCCAGTTTCCCCGGAAACTATTAGTGCCATGCTGCCCAAACTCAGTAAGTTGGATCCTCCTCCATGCTGACCAACAAATTATTATTTTTCTGCCGGTTTTTTGTTGGATGAACAAATTCTAATTGCCCAAACGGACAATAGTCAACCATGATATTACTTTCTATTTGTGAGGACACCTAGTGTATTTACTATTTACCCGCACGTCTTGTTTGATCTTCCCGCTCTTTATTGTGTCTGATCTATTTTGGTTTTGCATTAATTCTATAAATTTTGGAATGCTTATGTAACATATCTGGGATATGTAGGTCTATGTCATACAGGTATTTCAAATCAGGGTTTATGTATTCAGTGGCCTTAAATGATCAGTATATTTTCTGCAGGCGACTTGCTTATGCTTCTTACTGTAGCATCTGACAGCACAGTATTGCCGACAACATATGGTGAACTTAGGCCTCCTCTTGGAAAGCATCGTCTAAAGGTCCGGTCCAAAAACTGAGCATTTGTAGGAAGAGATTATAGGTTTTAGATTACCAATGGTGCTTTTAATATATGTACACTATGCTTAAATGGAGTCAATTATCCTATTGTCTTTGTTTCAGATTGTGGAGTTCATTGCAGTTTTGTTAAAAACTGGAAGTGAAGCTGCACAAAACGAGTTGGTTAGTTCAGGAACTATCAAAAGAACCCTTGATCTGTTTTTCGAGTAAGTTTTGCTAAACTTCAAATTCTTGATCTCTCTGTGTTGTTATTTCAACTCGATCTTAAATAATCGAATACTGTCACCATGTGAAGGTACCCATACAATAACGCTCTGCATCATCAAGTAGAGAGTATAATACTTTCTTGTTTGGAAAACAAGAGTGATGTGATGGTTAACCATATTCTTCGAGAATGCAATCTGATTGGCAAATTCCTCTCTTCAGACAGGGACTCAAACCTCTCAGGTGATAGCCAGGTATTACCATTTGCTATGTTCGCAAAGGTTTTAATTGATCATCAAGATATGACATAGTGTCATCTTAAGGCAGCTCCAAGTTAAATCCATTGACTCATTGCTCCAAGTAAATTAGCTAAACAACTGTTCTCTGGCATTTTCTTTTTTCCTTTGTGTGAGGTAGCCCACTTTTGCCGCCACCGGGAAGAAACCCCCTCGCGTTGGGTATGTTGGGCATATCACAAGAATATCAAATAAAATTAGTCAGTTGAGTAACAGCAATGGCCAGATAAAGACATACCTTCAGGTTGGTATAAAATGTCTACAGTCTCCTGCTGTGTAGTTTTTCTTCTGCCGTTTTTTTTGTCACTTTACACGCATAAAGAATGTAAAACCAGTAATTGAGTCTTATGGTAAGTGGTCCCAGCACTCTCACGAAAATTACGTTGTTTTCTGACTGGGCTTTGTTCACTCCCAAATCTTTAGGAAAACAGTGAATGGAACGAGTGGCAAGGTAGTGTTCTGCAGGAGCGCAACACCGTTGAAAATGTCAACAGATGGGGATGCGGGTACGTTAAATTCTTCTCACTAATCATCTAGTAATCATTTAAATGGTCAGCCTACTACATCATGCTGATTGTGGATGTAAATATTCATGTGATCCTTGTTCCTCTTCGAAAAAACCCATAAATATGATTCTGCACTGATGACTGATGGTATCGTAGTTAGTCAAATATTATTTCTTCTCATGACGACCACTCAGTGAGTGCATCATGAGCTGGTCCTGGGTTTTGGATTTTATCTTCACTAGTCTTGGTTATAAATTTCATAAACTCACTGTTACACGTAGGCGCCCAACTACCGTACAAGATAGGACAAGAGATAGTGATGAGGAAGACCGGGATTATGATGTTGCAGCTCTGGCCAATAACTTAAGTCAAGCATTTAGATACAAAATCTATGGAAACGATGACAATGAAGAGGTATATTCTCATCCTATTGTTTTTTTCTTCTTTTATGATTGATTTAACTGGCACTGAATTAATCATCTTTTTATTTGTCTTGGTCAGGAGAACAATGCTCTTGATAGAGACGATGATGTAAGTCTTGCAAACATTCTCTTTTGAAAATATTGACATCTTCTATCTCACTATGATACATTTGGGGAATGTACGCTAATAACAGTTTTTGCTATTGAAAATTGGAATGCATTTTATACATACAGGATGTTTACTTCGATGATGAATCCGCTGAAGTAGTAATTTCATCATTAAGACTCGGGGATGATCAAGGAAGGTGAGTTTATCTTTTATTTTTTCTACTGGTACTGGTGTCCACATGTCCTTACTATTACTGTATTTTGGTGATAGAATTATGTCATCTCACTTCGCCGAAAAAGAATTATGACAATCTCTGTAAATAATGACTTCAATCTTCTTTGGTACTTTGCCGCAGCTTGTTTACAAATTCGAATTGGTTTACATTCCAAGACGACAGATTCGGCAGCACACCCTCTGGCACAGCGGGGTCGAAGACGATAGAGGACATGGAACTGAACAGAACCTTTAATACCAACACTAGCAGTAGTGACGATGACGAAGTTGTGGTTGGAGAAGAAGAAGATGACTTAAATGGAAACACAAAAGACATCGCATTGAACACAACTGAAACTAATTTCCATATGGAGAGTCCTCTGGGTTTCTTCGACTTCAACACCTCAGAGAAAGCTGAAGAAGCTTTTGCTGAACAGCCACCCGAATGGGTTGGGTGGGGAGAATCATCTGACATGCAAGTGAGTGGCACTGGTCTGAACCCATTTATCGATGATGATGATGATGACAGCAAGAACATAATGAACCTTGACATACCAATGCCTGAGGTCAAAACCGAATCCAATATTCCAAACGGGACAGACAGATCGTTGTTTGAGAAGGACGTGGAGTTTGTGGGAGTGGAAGCAGAAGGGGCAGAGCATGCGATGGAGCAAGCGATAAAAGAAGGGATAGTAGGGGAAGCTGGAGCGATGAAGAGGAACAAGGAGATGGCTGAGGACCCAAAGCCGGAGGAAAGTTCAGGAGGAGAGAAAGAGTTCAACGATAACAACTACTGGAAAGTGGATCAAGAAGTTGGAGTTTTGGAGTGAAAAAGTCAGCACCTTGTACAGTGTGATTTTGTGTGAGTAATGAAACAAAACTTGTTTTTAGTTGATATTTGGTGTAAGAGTCTTTGTCTTTGTGAAAAAAGCCTGTTTTTCTCCATTTCTCTAGTATCATTTACATTTAGGCTTTTGTTGTCAGCTAGAGGAAGTTGTATGTGCTCTTCATTTACTTTGCCTACCACGAAGTTGTCCGTCTTTAAGCTATATTTATATACTCTTGCAGTTTAGTTTCGCTTGATGAACATCAATCATATATTTATTCCTTAAGACTTCTCATTTTTCAACATCTCGTGCTTGAATATGGGCAATTTATTTCATTGCAACTTTTTTACTTGATGCAAAATACAGTGTAAATAACAAAGAGTGGAAATAAAAAGATTATGGCATTGAAGAATAAAAGAATAGGGTTCTTTAAAAGAGCTAAAGAAAGAAAAGAAAAGAAAAAAAAAGCAAACATTGGCTTTCACCTGTCTTCCTCTGATACACAAATGACAGCCAAACACCTCCTTCTGCAAACATAGAGCTCGCAAAATGGGAGAGAGCAGATAAAACACATAATGAAACAACACTAT
>NC_025687.1:3310308-3311719 GCF_000633955.1 Camelina sativa
CAATATCCCTAACTTGAACTAAACCCCTAAACTCTCTTCATCAGATTTGAAAACAGTCACTAACCCCTACTTTTTATACCATCTTCTTCCTCCACTGAGTTGCCATTTCTGCGGATCAGAGACCAAACTTAAAACTGCCCTGCCTTGTTGTCTTTAAGCTCCGGATATCACCGCGTGCATCATGCTGGTATCAAACTGGTTGTCGTCCTTCCTTCTCATCTCTATGATCTTCCTGTGTGAGTTTGAATGCACAGATGGGATGAAGGTCGGGCTTGAGGCAGGTCGGTATTCTGGAACAAGACGACCAGATCTGAACCTGACCCCGCAAGCGTTGCAGAGGGTCTTTGGTCCATTAGGTCCTTCCCTCCACTGCGGGGTCTTGGTTGTCTCACAATGAGTGCACTTCCTGACAATCCCGTCCGAGTTACTTGCCTCAAAACTGGAAGACACTGTGTGGGTTGTTGTCAGCTGAATCTTGCGTTTCTTCTTGGCATGTTGCTCGGAGGAATAGTAACTCTCGGATCCAGATCCGCCCGGAGTCAACTTCTCGGGCTTTTTGGGTTCATCAAAGGGGAAAAGGTAGTTTAATCTCATTGTTGTGGGGCGTTTGCGCTTGCTTCTCATGCCTTTCACAGGGAAAGCCAATCCCTGAGACCTGGAGTTCTGAGGGGAGAGAGAATCGCAACTGTTGACAAGAACTGACACCGGACTTGAAGACTGAAATAGCTTAGAGACTTTAATATCAGGAGGCGATGAAGATTGATGGAGGGTGCTGTTTATGCCGGACAAGGCTTCAGAAGAATTGGACTGCTTCTGCAACAAAGAAAACAAACGCAGATCGATTAAAAAATTGAGAAACACATTCAATGAATGATTCAAGATAACTCATGAAATTAACAGCTTTACTCTCACTACATGAAGGATATGAAATACTACTCATTATTATCATGATTATAAACACAGCTGAAAGTGATATTTAAAAACAGCTAAGCAGATGTCTTTTTCAGGTTTGAATTGGTTAGTTAGTTTTTACTCTGATATGGTGGGGTAAAAAAAGAGCTATTGAAGATTTGAACCCTAACTAACAAACAAATAGTAATAGGTATGCAAAAGTGAAGGAAGCAGGAACTCACCACCAAAGGAGGAACGGAGTGATGAACCCCAAGACGAGCAGGCTTGGCAAGGGAGGTGAGGTGAGAAGGCAAAGAGGGGAACATGTCCATGGGAGGAGGCTCAAGGTCTTGAAACTTGGCAACCCAATCAAGAGCTTCTTCGTCAGGGGCATTGGTGGTATCGATGTCTTCATCATCAAGAGGGCAGTCAAGGTTATTGATGAGATCATCAAAGAAATCATCAGAGAGAATACCTTTGAAATCCTCCTCTTGCTCAGGTAACCAATTCATGCTTCCCA
>NC_025687.1:3312172-3318433 GCF_000633955.1 Camelina sativa
CCCCCCCCCCCCCCAACACACACACAAAGGTATTAAAAAAATCACAGATTGTAAATTCACCAACTCAAGGCAAAAAAAAAGCATATGCAAGGTTCCAATACTAGCTATATCATTCAAATTCGAGCTTAAAAAAGACCTTAAACACAGAGCAGCGAGTCCTATATATAAAGCAAAAAACAAAAAGAGGAAAAACCAANACAAAAAAAGGAAAAACCAAAAAAAAAAAAAAAGGCAAGTTTCCAAAAACGAATACAATGGCGAAAATTTAAGGAAACATGTTCGTCATCACTGAGAAATTAAATTAAACCACAGAGAGAGAGAAGACGAAGTGTCGGTCACAAAGTTTTCCCAATGATAAATTATTAATTAACATAAAAATAAAAACAAGAAAATTGCTTCCTACATTTTCCCGAAACAGAAGAAAATAAGGCAAAACGCGTTACACTGGAAAAAGAGAGAGAGAGAGAGAGAGAGAGAGAGAGAGAGGAAAGATAAAAGAGACAGACGAACCTTTGTAAATATACTGACTATCACACCACAGAGAAAAGGCAGAGAGAGAGAGAGAAGAGTCGTACGATGACGAATTGGAGTTGGTTTCAAATTGGGGATTTAGGGATTTGCAGGTTCGAATTTGGGAAATAGAGAGAGAGATAATTAAANAAAAAAAAAAAAAAAAAAAGTGAAGGGAGAAAAAAGAGAGAGAGAAGAGAAGAGGAGGAGGAGGGAGAGAAAAGGTAGATGGGAGTTTGCAATGTGTCGTCTCTTCGTCAGTTTCTTATTATTTTTTTTTTCTTTATGAATAAGTTTTTTGTACTAAGTAAGTTTAGTACGTGGTATATACCATTGAGATAATAATAAAACCTCTAATCAAAATTATGGAAACTGCTTTTTTATTTAAAATCTCACAAACACAACATTTCTTAACTTGAAAGAAAAAATCCTTAAAATCAAATATTTTTATTGGAGGGATGTGATACAATTTGCAAACAAAGAAATAAAAATCTCTCTATCGACGCGTTTTTACTTAATGAATAGTAATTTTAACATATCCATGAAATTAAATTATTTTAACCGAAGCATGTTAAAACTTAATCCAAATTCAATTCAATGCGTTGCACTAAATAAGGTAACTTGTACAACTGTCTGTAACACACACAAAAAAAAAAAAAAAAACTTTATCTCTAATTGAACATTAAGTAAATAAAGATATTATTATTATCTGTCATTTAGATATTTTAGGTAAATGTATATATCAAGTCAAATATTTTTTAAATTTTTTATCCGAATGGGTTTAAAGGGAATATATGTCGTTGTAAGAAAAGGTATAAAAAAGATTTTTTTTTACCAATTTTAAACATGATGGATGGTTATACATATGTTGACATTCATAATTTTTTTTAAGATGGTAAGAAATCAAATATGTGGTGGTCAAAATAAAGATATAGGAAAAAATAATTTGCGTGGATCATCATCAATAGTTAAAAAACAAAAAAAAAAACAAAATAGCAAAAGCACATGCAACAATCAGGTGACAAAAGAAAAAGAAAACAAAAAAAACCTTGAATAAGGAAGGATGGTTCGTAGATCTCGATCTATCTAACACAATTATTGTTATTATTGTGAATGAATTATGATGATGATGTTAATAGTAGTAGTATAATGTTAATTAAGTGTTACCATCATAATCAAGTCAAAGAATGAAATGTGAGAGATCACCGACGATACGATTAGGAGACGAGAACCGAAATAATTATTATATTTTATGATTATGGGGGCTCATGGGATAGTGGGTCCCTTGCCTAACTCTTTGCTTCCATCTCCCACATGATGTGTTCTCTTCTCTTCTTCATTACTTACTTGTATACTACTTCTTTCAATTATTATTATTCATACCACAATTTAAAAAATATCATATGATCTATATTGCTATGATTTTTTTTTCTAACATATTCATTTCTAAACACTTCTGCGTCGTTGATAATAAGAATACAAATATCATGTGGAGTTTGTATATTTACTGCTTTTTTGTACCATTTCTATTCTTTTATTTATAGATTTGTTGTACATAAGAACAAATTGCATATATATATTCGAAATAAGATAACATGTACTGTACTTTTTATATATTGCACACACACACAGTCGATTACGTGAGAAAAAAAAAATACAAGTACAGTCTTGGTTAGTGGTACTTTTGCCAAGCAAAAGCGAAATCTATATACACCTTTTACTTTTTATTGGTTGCTTCTTGACAATATAAAGCTTCTTACAAAATCCTTATGTAATGAATGAATTTTTGAAAGCTCTATTTTATCAGTAATCTAATACTATCTTTTTAAACCAGAGTTCATAAGTTTCAAATTCTTTATAATAATGAGCACTAGATCTACAGATCATGTGTGACTGCGACTGTATTTTTTCTTTTCTTTTAGCCTTTTAAAAGAAAGAAAAAAAGTTTGAAGATAGAGAGAGAGGTTTACTTGTGATATATTTCTCTTTTTCACCTGTAAGGGGCAAACACCCTAAACTTTTTCTTTTCCACGAAAAGTCGAAAAGAATATTACAATTTGGACCCTAAAGCTTCTCCAAATTGCTCATGTGGCCCCAAAAATAAAGTGACAGACAAAGAGGATCGATCATCAATCAAATCTTGACCTTTGAGGTTCTTCTTCTTCTAGCGTTTACAAATAGAAACAAGAGAAAGAGCAATAAAAGAATCAAGGCCATTGGTAACAGCTTCCACAGCTTCTCATCACCCATTTCTCCAAAAACGTTCCTTATCTCACTCGGCAGATCCCCTATGCTTCTCTTAGACTGCACACACAACACATTGTGAATCAGAAACACAGAGGTTAAAGTCTTTAACAACAGCAAAAGGTCAACTGTGAAGAAGGGGGACTTACAGTTGAAATCAATTTCTTCGACACTAACTCATGCTCTTTGGCAAAGATTTCTTTTGCATACTTGAAAAGCTCCACATCGAGGTTGTTAAGCGATTTGATCTGCTGAATGACCTCTCTAGGGACTCTTGTACGCGTCTGGTAATTGGCATTGTCAAAACATTTGATTATTCAGGCCTTCTCTCATTAACATTGCTAGTTTGAATCATGAACAAAAGAAAAAAAAAAAATACTTATATACCCCTTTGGTAAAATTTGCTGGAGATATTCTCTTCAAAGAGTTGGCCCGTCTGGTTCCTTGGGACTTCCGTAAATGAGTAATGCAGCCTTCATAGACTTCCATTAGGGTTTTTACCGTCATCTGAAGTGTATCAATACTTATATTATAGAATCACACCAGGTCACGCTTAGATATTAAATTTGAAAAGGAAATCTACTTACATTGCCACTCTTAGCTTCTGTTGTTATATTCGATGCAACTTCAGATGTACCATTCTGCAATGTCACAGGCATTTTCAGCAAGGCAATTACAATTGACAGTTGAACAAACTAATTATTACCTTCTGCAGCAAGACTTTACCTGAATATTACTCTTATCTGACCCCGGTTCTGAAATTGTGACACTTGCTTCTGAAGCATCAAGAAATAATAGTTGAGAATTTGGTGAGTTCAAGTACAATCATTTCAATCTGACTTTAGATGTAGCGAAAGCAAATACAAAGCCTACGCTGTTTACACAGGAACTATCATATCATCATTCTTCTTACTCTTAAGAGGCTATGTAATCCCACAAAGAATCATAAATCAACCCAGGGACCCAGAGAAACAGGACACATTGTCTAGAACAAAAGAAGGCAACAGAACCTTTAAAGATGATGTGACAACAAGAAGCAAAGACTTTACGATAGAAGACAATCATATCATACTATATGATAATCCCCAAATAACAGAAAACAGTAATCTTCAGATAAAAAGATGAGCAGTAAGGAGCTGTTAAACCCAAAAATGTAAGTAAAAACCATCCCCAGTCAACATCTTAATCATACATCCATAGCGATATTCTCTGCGACTACAGAATGAACACCATCACCCTCACTCTAAGTTGCTAGTTTCTCCTCTAAGACATAACAGCAATGGTATTAAGAAAATTAGGCGAAAAACTTACACTAACCTGATCTAAAAGTTTTGGTTTTAGCAGTTGCGTCGGATGGCACACCTTGAGACAGAACTTGAGAACCCACTACATTTGCAAACAGTGATGCAGATTCCCTGTGCTCCTCTGTCAGTCCAACATACAACATGCTGTCCAGCCTCCTCTGCAACATAAAAACAAGCTTATAGAATCTGCTGATTTAAAAGAGCAATACCACGATGCGGTGAATAATGATGAAGAAAAAGTGTTACTACCTTGGCAACTTGGAGAACATGCTCACCAAGGCTTTTGTACTTCTGCACACAATGCCGAACCTCGTGGGCTTCTGATAAATAGGAGTTATTTGTCAATCCTGTAATCTGTGAAGTGAAATGAAAATGCTCTGGAGATCTCTAATCAATAACATACATAAGCAAAACAAACCACATGAAAAAGTACCTGAAATGTGGCTCCATTGTGGATGATGTCATGAGCAGTAGGCGCATCGAGATATTTGCGCAAAGGCATAAGCATCTCCTCCATGTCATATGGGTTATCGTCCTCAATTATGACTACGCCCTTAACTTTTCGTGCATCTCGCTAAGAAAGGCCAAGCATGAGTAAACAAGCTTCAGTCAATAGTGTTATGTGTTCTTATCATGTTCTAGCTTGAAAGCTGTATATTTATTATGCCAAAAAAAGACGAATAGGATTTGTCGACATACCCGAGCAAACAAGTCTTCTCTCATCCATGGAACTAGGTATGTCCATGGCCAAATGTCTAGCGTGCTTATTACATTGCTCTTGCGGATGCGGCTAGACATCCTTGACGCAGAAGTTAAATTGGGATGGACCAAAAATCTAGCTGCTACCTCTACTGAAAATTCGTAAGTGCTTAACACACGCGCAATAGGATCCCGAACTATAGTCATCACCGAAGTTCTCTCCCTGGGAAGCTTTGCCATCACACTATAATCATCATGTGTTGCCAACAACTTGCACTTTTCCTTCCTATAAATTTATGAGTCAAAATGTATCTTAACTGTCAGAGGGTAAATACCACATACATAATACTTTTTTGATACTCTTCTTCCATAGCTTAAGGAGGCTAGGGGTCTAATACGACTTAAGCAAAGTAATAACTCCGGTAAGTAATCATCTACTGATCTCATGTCTGGCTAAGCTATCTATAATGCACACACAAGGGCAGGGTCTTTGGCATCGAATGAAGACATAAAAAGCAAAGAGAGGAAGATTACCTTGGATTGAAGTGGAGCTTGTCGTAAGATCGAGGACATTCCTCAGAGCTGTCATACAATTTCCTCAAGAAACTACAAAAAAGCACAGCACACAACATTAACCACGCCGATCAGAAAGAGTCTTTCAATTCACTCAAAAGTTTTTGGTAAAGGGAAATCAAATCACCAATGAAAATATGTCCTGCCTCCAGTTCGAGGAACATGGAGAAAGAAGAGCAAATCTTTTAGCGAGCGTTTGTCATTGTTGACATGTTCTTCACGAGAGGAAGAAGAATCAGCCCAATTTTTCACAACTCTTTCGCAATGACCAAAATCAAGTTCCGCAAAAGAGCCAATAACTAGTAGTATATAAATCGCCAGTTCAAAGGAAAAAAAAAACAAAACAAAACAATCAGAAACAAAAAAAGTCCAGTCTTTTATGAAACAAAAACCTCCACAAAACCATTCTCTCTATAAACATACCTGAGGCAAGAAGTAATGACCCAAGAGCCATCAGCTTCCAAATAGGATTCAATTTCATTGTGCCTCGATTCCAAACCCTACTGATTGTGATTACCAAAACAATATATAAAAAAAGGATCAATCTTTATTTCAAAACAAACAAAACCCAGAAGGTGATCAATCAAATCAAACATATCCCTGAGAAAGAACGATACGGTTGTGTAAGTTGTATAAAAAAACAAAAGTGAGAAAAAATGGAGAAGGAGACAGAGGAGGAAACAAGGGCAAAAGGGGACCCAGAAAATCGAAGGAATTGAATTAATGAAAGGAACAAAGGAACCAAGAGAGAGGAGGAAGCAGAGGCCTACATGTTATGGGGGAATCGAGATCTCGTGCTCATAAATTCCCCTCGATCTCTGTTTTAGCGGGCAAACCTCGCTATCTACTAGGACCTACGGGAAAAAACAACAAGCAAAGTTCGTGTTTTTTTTCTTTCTAACATCGATGGATGAGGAAGACGAGAGTGTGC
>NC_025687.1:3318486-3333810 GCF_000633955.1 Camelina sativa
AAAAAAAAAAAAAAAAAAAAAATCATATATAAAACGCACTGAGGAAGACACTATACACTAGCGCGAGTCCATCGAGACCAATGCTCTTATTATTTCCAAGTATGAAGAATGCACTATCCTTTTTGATACGATTAGGGTTTGACCAGCAGTGCTCGTCTAGTATCTACATAGGGATTTAAAATTTTTAAAGTACAGTATGGTCAAAGATGTTTTATAAAGTTTTTCATTGAGATTGTTGACAGATTTTTGTGAACATTAAAGTTTCCCGTTGAGGTTGAGAGTTCAACCCTTACATTGGATTATGATGCTTAATGTGATATGGCTTAAAGACTATAAAAAATGTTGTAGGTTCATATGTCTAATGATGTCTCCTTTCAAATCTTGATCGCTCCATTCGTTTTGCGATGACATGTTCGTTTTAATCTATATAATAATAATAATAATATCTGTTATATAAAATTTGTTGCCCTGTTATTTGCATCACTAGAAATATCAGTAAATCTGTATTTAAATCAATAAAAAATATAAGTTTCCTTTAGAGATAGATATTACCTCTACAAGTTTCCTATAAATAGCGAGCTAATTATTACATTAGTATTATGTTAGATTTATTCATATATTAGTAATTATTACCATTGGAAGTGAAATATCCTAAAATAATATATAACTTTATAAGATTTATATATCATAATTATCATTATATAAAACTATATATAGAAAAGTCACATAAAATTTTCCTTATTTTTAAAACATATTCGAATATGCCTATTTTTTTTGTAAAAAGGTGGTGACGTCGCACAAGAAAAAAAAAACATCAAAGATGGTGATTTGATCAAAGCTAGCTTGGAAAAACAATTGTCGAAGGATTGTTGTAAACAATATAAATTAACCCAAAATGACGAAAACTAAATTTATTTAAGATTTGAACCCTTTGTGTTAATCCTATGGTTTCAAAGATGGTCTGAGATATTAATAAAGTTGGGTCTGATGATTTTGAATGGCCCAAAACTTATTTACCTAATACAGTATTCCTCAAGATTGTAAATTAAAATCCCTAAAAAAGGCGCAAAGATAAACCAAAAAATTTGCTGCCAAAGAAAAAAATAAAAAGATAAACAAGAAATTACAGACCTCACGAGTCAAAAGGTATGGTGGATTTTTTCTTCTTCTTTGAATCTTTTTTGAAGTATCCTCACTTTTGAAAGTGAGACCATAACTTTCATAACTTCCAAATGATTTCCGTATCATCTAATTTGTCCTACAATCTCTCCTTAATCATTCTGATTAGATTTTCTTTCGTTTATGGCAATCACGATATGCGTCATTTCAATACTGTTATTCAATTCTTGTCAATGTGTTTACAAACGTAATGATGAGCTTTGTCTAATTGTTATGTATGCTATTTTACTGTTTTGCCCTGTCCCAGTTATTGTAACATTATGGACTCCGGAGACAAAAACTCCATGGAAGGAACACCAGCTTACACGGAACGAGACAGTGGAATCGTTGCAATATCTCCACTATGTGATCACTACAATAATCAAATGAGAATTGATTCTCCTACTACTTGTTCCGATGAAGAAATCATCGAGTCTTTGTATCAAAACATCTTTAGTATTGCTCTCTCTCTTCAAATAGAGGAATCTGGTTGTGGTTCTCACACACCTCTCTCTGCGCCTTGCCCTGGAGCTCCCATGAAGCTTACCAAGTTATCAAGAAACATCGATCCAGGATTCCAAAGAAAACTCTTTTGACATGATATTGCTTCTTCTTTTTTTCTCTTTACCTTTAGTCTTGTGTTGGGAAAAAATAGTTGGTGTTGTATTTGTGTTCATGTGTATTGTGATCCTATCTGGAAATGTCCTCAAAAGATATATTTGCATCTAACCAAGAAATATCATTACTAGTTTCATGATCATTGAACAAGACAATATTATAAAAGCTATATATATCTGAGAGGTTTAAAACTAAGAGAACTCTCTCCTCAAACTCACTTGTCATGGAAACGAAAGCTTCATTTACAGACACAGAGTAAGTAGAGGCTCCAATTATTCTCTTACTTTGTGTTGTTCCATATACGCTTTATCTGCTTCTGCTACGCGGTCCTGGAACATCGTCCATTCGTTTCTGCATCTCTCTCTCACCTGAAACCGGGGAAAACACACACACTGAGGTTGTCTAGAGGGTAGAGAAGCAGATTTCTACTAGTAAGTGTGATAATGTGGGCTAACTATTTACCCCTTGCCATGGAGATTTCCCCTTTTCCGACTCACCCTGTCAAATTTCATTACCGAGTCAAGAGATCATTCAGAGACATAAGAGCAAAATTTATTCACTGCTCAGTGATAAAAAGTAAATTCACCTGACTACCAAGGGAAGGAATCACTTGATGGATAATCCATTGTGAATCTACCACACCTATCTTCTCATGAGCAGGCTGAAAATGGAAGAGAAACACATACAGATGGAGACTTAACAAGGAGAGCTCGTGAGATAAACATAGCACCCAAAGGCTTTACATAGGAAGCAGAGAGGGTAGTAAGTAACCTCAACGCATCGTCTCAGAGCAAAATCAAGACCCCATCCATGAACAAGATCATTCTGCACCAGAAACAAACAAGGTAATTAAAAAGCCACCAACTGATGGTCCTGAAGACGAGACATACTCGTTTTGATAACTTAATCAGAAACAAAAGTAGATTCATAATGCCACATTTTCTAGTCATATGCATTCGATGTCTAATTGTCACAACAGTGACCAAAGATCTTATAGTTAAACAAAAACCTGAATCATATGCCATACACATCGCCATGCTTCTCTAGAAAATACGGGTGCCATAATCTCAACAAACCTGCAAGTGGGAAAACACAGTTGTGAAAATGATAAAAGCACTCTATAGTAGGCTAGGCAAAGAGAGAGAGAGAGAAAGAGAGTACAGAGACTTACGCAGCACATGGAGGTAAATGTATAAGAAAAAGTGTTAACCTCTACAGGATTTGAAGAAGAAACCAAAGTATCTCGTAACTTTTACAGTTGGGTTTGAGCAGAGGAACAATATAAATGCAGCTGTTAAGAAGGTTTTGCAATTGCTCAATTTCCCCCTCATGTTGTCAGTATTATATGGTTTCTTGTTTGGATGGACACTAAGATTTGTGTATGTATCGCTTTTTTTGACCACTCAAACTGGTCCCATTCAGTTGTCCGGCCGTCATAATGGAACAGCAGGATTTGGAAATCTTCAGAAAACTGAAGGAATGATGATGAAAACACAAATCTTAGTGTCCATCCAAACAAGAAACCATATAATACTGACAACATGAGGGGGAAATTGAGCAATTGCAAAACCTTCTTAACAGCTGCATTTATATTGCGGCTGCACCATCCTGGTTTTTCTTTTGTTTCTCTGTTCACCACTCAAAAATATTCGAGACAGATTTCAATGCAAAGGAAAGGTAAGAGAGAGAGAGAGAAAGACGGCTCATACTTGTGGACATCTCGGTCACCTCTCCTCTTTGTCATTTCCCATGTAAGTCCGTTGTTTGGCTCTAACCCTGGTTGAGAAATCTCCAAACCATGCTTCTTAACTAACTCAATGTACCTGATAGTAAACAATACAAAATGTAAATATTGTCATTGATGTATAACCACAATTCAAGACAAGTAACTCACCTATCTGCATTGAAGTGCTCGACCCCAAGATCTTCATCCCATATTAATATATACTCATAAGCTGAAACAACATCAGGATGCAAAAATCTCTTTGCATACCACCTGCCAAAAGATAAAACAGAAACTAGCTGAGGGTTTTATCAAACAAATTTTTATGACTGCTTGAAGAATGGAGTACATCGTGCTGACCTCCATCAAATATCTTACCATTTTGTTTGTTTTTTTGCACTGATATGTATCGCTTTTTTTGACCACTCAAACTGGTCCCATTCAGTTGTCCGGCCGTCATAATGGAACAGCAGGATTTGGAAATCTTCAGAAAACTGAAGGAATGATGATGAAAACACAAATCTTAGTGTCCATCCAAACAAGAAACCATATAATACTGACAACATGAGGGGGAAATTGAGCAATTGCAAAACCTTCTTAACAGCTGCATTTATATTGTTCCTCTGCTCAAACCCAACTGTAAAAGTTACGAGATACTTTGGTTTCTTCTTCAAATCCTGTAGAGGTTAACACTTTTTCTTATACATCTCAATCACTATATTGTCAGATATAGTACCACGAGTCGTTTCTCTTTGAGCCGATAGAGAACTCATGCTCGAGTATATGTACGCTCTCCCTGATCCTTCGTACATATTCCGGCTCGCCATCCTTTCTTGCAAAGTTTTTAGCTCCGCCGACAGTGTTTGACAAAGACTATCACCAACTCGAGCTGACGCTGTCTTGGATAATTCTTCCGCTCGGTGTTTTAGAATCTCTACTGCCGCGCTCAGATTACCCCCATCTGCTAAAACCCTAGCCTCTGACATGGCTTCTGCAACAAGGAACCTGTTTAGTTCCCTGTCAACCTCAATGGACACCACTGCTTCCTCTCCTGTTAGCTCCATTGGCCTTTGGATGCTTACTTCTCCAGAATCCACACGGACTATCCCTTCCGTAACAGGATCTTTGTAGACGCATCTGACCTTCAGCAATGACATAGATTCGGATTCAGCAGACGCATTGTCGCAGCACGGGATTCCAAGAATCACCACGAAGTCCCTTTGTTCTTCTGCGTACATATCTCCAACATCGATTGTGGCGCTTCTCCCATTTGATGCTATGCGGCTCCTGTAGCTTCCTGCTTTTATAGAGGATATTTTCAGGCCCTGCTCGTGAACGCATTCGATTTCAACAACTTGCTCAAGAATCACTACGCTGAGAAGCCCTCCGATACACTGCGCAAAAGCATCCTGAATCACATTCTCTGTTTCGATGAACGAAAACGTGCCTCTAGAGACTGCTGAAATTGTGTGCATTAGCTGAGCATCGTGATCTGAGCCAAATCCAAAGGTATGAATTGGGATCCGGCAAGAACTCGGAAGCAAAGACTCGTAATCTGCTCTGAGATGGACCCTGGAATGAGAAAGAGTATGATTGTCCTGTCCGTCGGACAAAAGAATCATTCCAGAAACAGGGTTCTTCCACCGCCTGCCCTCAATCACTCTTGCACCAATCTTGAGCCCCTCTGCAATGTTTGTCCCGCCTCTAGCAGCCAAGGAGTTAACAGCTTGCATCGCCGCTTGCTTCCCCGTATCAGACATCAGTCTAAGAGGGAATAGTCGAAGAGCCGTGGAGGAGAAGGAAATTACAGAGAGCCTATCAGTCTCACCAAGATTCTGAATCACAAAACCCATTGCCTTTTTCATAAGCTCTAATTTTACTCCGTGCATGCTACCACTCACATCAAGAACCGCAATGAGGTCCAAGGGAGCACGAGTGCGCCTTTCATCATCGCTCACACCCTCAGCCTTAAGATGAACCAGAGCAGCAAAATCGCCACGACTGACCGGTTTGGCCAGCGCAGAGACTTCAGGGAAGAGTTTAATCTCTACGGCTGGATGATCTGAGCGATGAGCAGCACTCTGGATTTGTGTCTCTCCGTGAGGTAAAGGCTCATCATCTTCAAAACCCACTTGAGCCGGAAAGACAGGGACAGGGTGGTAACCATGAAACAAAGGGACTTGTGTCCATTGAACTCTGCATAAAGGGCAAATCCTGTTTCCGTGTTTCACGTTTGAGGTTATACAATCAAAATGAAACGAGTGAGAGCACTCTGCAGTAAACAGAGCCTTCCCGTCGTCCTTTTTAATCTCATCCAAGCAAATCGCGCATGTGCTCTGCAATATCAAAATAAATCTCAATCTTTTAAAAATCTTTAAACCTAACCCTAATTTGTGACAAAAGATAACCTTAACCCTAATAAAGACAGAGATCATAAACCCATTCGATAATAAAATCGCATAAAATTTGCATCACCTCAAAAGAATTAAAAATTGTTTAATAGAGAGAGTGGTCAGAGAGAGAACCTTAGAGGAAGAGGAAGGAGAAGACGGCGGGGGAGGAGAAGAAGCATCGGGGCGGTTCGAGTTTTGATTTCCGCGTTGAGTTTCGTTCTCCATGTTTTCGCTTCCCGATGAGTTCATACTTGTAAAGAAACCCTAGTTACGACCTATCAGAAAAATATTATGTTGAATGTATTGCTTTTTGGTATACGGACCACACTATATATATATATACAATATATACAAATTTAGCTTCCTATAAATTTTGGAAATTTACATTCTAAAAGGATTTTTACCAATTAAACTTAATTAACATTTTATCCCAAAAAAAAGGAGAATATATTAACAAATTAATTTATACAGTTGTTGATAAAAGTAAACTTTAACCAACCAATATACCTGTATACTACTGTATATCGTTGGGACTTGGGAGGATGGAGAAAGCCGGTTACAAAAAATTAAATTAAGCCCAAAAAAAATTGTAACAAATTGATCGAATCAAATTTGCCCTTTTACTAATGATTTTTGGATACTGCATTAATGAAGATGGAGGAAAAAATAATGACGATCGATTCCTATAGGGTTTTTTTTTTTGAGTTAACATTACTCTATGCATTGGATCCTAAAAATATGCTTGAGAAAACTTAAATTTGTAACAAAGATAATATGTTCTTTTTATACGAATCCACAATAAACCAAATAAGAAAGATAACCAGTATCATATTGTTGGTTAAGAAAAGCCATTAGAAACCATGTCCCCGGTTCAAACAGAACCAACTCAACTTCTCTCTTCACACCACCCAACCAAGTTAAAACCAAAAGCAACAATAATCACAAACCCCAATTCATTATTCTGTCAAATTCGGCTTTGGCTTTCACGAGCAGGGGATGCTTTAGGGCTTTCGAACACCAGTTGCTGAGACCGAGTCACCATACGAGCCATTGAAGACGTCTGATAAGCCTGTACCGGGCTTAAACCCTGGGTCGAGTCTCCACGAGCCGTTGCCCTTTGAGCCGAATGCGAGCTCATGCTCGAGAAGGCGTAAGCTCGCCCTGATGTTCTGTACATCCTCCTGCTCGTCATCCTTTCTTGCAACGCATTCAACTCGGAGGACAGTGATTGACAAAGCCTATCACTCGATCGAGCAGACGGTGTCTCTGATAATTCTCTCTCACGGTTTCTAAGAATTCCAATTGCTGCGGTCAGGTCACCTCCATCCGCTAAAACCCTAGCTTCTGACATAGCTTGTGAAACAAGGAACCTGTTTAACTGCCTGTCAACCTCTATGGACACCACTTCTTCTCCTGTTAGCTTCATTGGCCTTTGGATGCTTAATTCGTCAGATTCCACACGGACAATCTCTTTCGTAACAGGATCTTTGAAGACGCATCTAACCTTTAGCAACGACACAGATTCAGAATCAGCAGACCCATTGTTGTCGCAGCATGGAATTTCAAGAATCACTAGGAAGTCCCTTTCTTCTTCTGCGTACATGTCTCCAACATCGATTGTGGCGGTTCTTGCATCAGATGCTATATGGCTTCTATAGCTTCCTGCCTTTATGGAAGATATTTTCAGGCCACGCTCATGAACGCATTCGATTTCAACAACTTGTTCAAGAATCACTACACTGAGAAGCCCTCCAATACACTGCGCAAAAGCATCCTGAATCACAGTCTCTGTTTCGATGAACGAAAACGTGCCACTAGAGACTGCTGAGATCGTGTGCATTAGCTCAGCATCGTGATCTGAGCCGAACCCAAAGGTATGAATAGGGATCCGGCAAGAACTTGGAAGCAAAGACTCGTAATCTGCTCTGAGATGGACCCTGGAATGAGAAAGAGTAAAGTTGTCCTGTCCATCGGACAAAAGCATCATTCCGGAAACAGGGTTCTTCCACCGCCTATCCTCAATGACTCTTGCACCAATCTTGAGCCCCTCTGCGATGTTTGTCCCGCCCCCAGCAACCAAGGAGTTAACAGCCTCCATCGCCGCTTGCTTCCCCGTCTCAGACATCAGTCTAAGAGGAAATAGTCGACGAGCCGTGGAGGAGAAGGAAATAACAGAGAGCCTATCGGTCTCACCAAGATTCTGAATCACAAAACCCATAGCGTTTTTCATGAGCTCCATTTTGACTCCTTCCATGCTCCCACTAACATCAAGCACGGTAATGAGATCCAAAGGAGCACGAGCGCGCCTAGCATCATCACTCACACCCTCAGCCTTAAGATGAACCAGAACAGCAAAATCACTACGAGTAACCGGTTTCGCCAGCGCGGACACTTCAGGGAAGAGTTTAATCTGGAGGGATTGATGATGGGGACGATGAGCAGCATCACTCTGGAATTGTGTCTCTCCGTGAGGTAAAGGCTCATCATCTTCAAAACCCCTTTGAGGCAGAGAGGTAGGGAGAGAGTCAACATCAGACAAAGGGACTTGCTTCCACTGAACTCTGCACAAAGGGCAAATCCTGTTTCCGTGTTTAACGTTGGAGGTTATACAATCGAAATGGAAGGAGTGAGAACACTCTGCAGTAAATATAGCCTTCCCGTCTTCCTTCCTAATCTCATACAAGCAGATCGCGCACCTGCCCTGCAATTCCTCAGCATAGAAAACAATCTCTAATCACAATTCACACACAATCTTAAACCTATAAAACCCAATCGGCTATAGATGATTAAAAAAAACGAAGATTATATCAGAAACCAAACCCTAATCGGTAAATTCAGATGGATCAAAGCAAAATTAATTATTAGATGATGAAAATTTCATCAGTTCTGCATCATCACCCACATAAGAAAAGGTTGGATCTTTGGATCATATTAGAGAGAGAGGAGAAAGGGAGAGAGAGAGAGAGAGAGAGAGAGAGAGAGAGAGAGAGAACCTTAGAGAAGCGGGAGAAAGGAGAAGAGTGAGGGCGTGAAGAATCGGGTCGAGTGGAGTCAACGGATGATCTTGAGGCATCGCTAGAAGAAGGAGATGAAGGATCGAGAAGATTATTGAGAGAGTCGTTGGAGTCCAGATCCGGTTTCGCTTCTCGCAATTCGTTGGGGCTCTCCATTTTTTTGCTTTTCCGAGTTCTAATTTTTTGTGAAGTAAAATATAATCTGATCAGAGAGACTATAAAGAAGAATGAGAAGGAGAAGGGAGCGGTTACCATATAGAGGAAGAAAGCGAATTGTTCAATTCAAATCCTTTCTAGTAAACGACACGTCAACTTTCTTTTTTCTTCTTTCTCAATTTTAGTTTTTCTTTTTGTTTCCTTCTTTATACGACTTTTTATTTAATTATTTTTCTATTGGACACAACGGTGGAACTTGAGAATCATTTTTTTTTTTTTTTTTAACATACATAATGGTCTTTCTTTTATGATAACCATATTAATTACCTTTTCTTTCTTTTCTTTTGATAGTTTGGCTTCTGAGCCTTTATGAGAATATACATAAGCTATTTGACAAAAAAAAAAAAAAAAGAAAAAAAAGCTCTTTAATTTTTAACCATCAAATGTGTTGTGTGATCCATGAAAGTAGAACGTTAGATTTCACCAAGACTGTACCGAACCCGAGTCGGTTAGTGACTCACTCAATTTGATTAGAGTTATTGCATCTACAAAAGTCGCATCCAAAACAATACTTCGGTATTTATCATAAGGTAACCTAATTATTATATATACAGGCATTTTTTTTAACTTCTCTCTAAATCAACAACTAGACCCTAAACATCTCTCCATTTACATCACTCATCATCCGAAAGACAAACCACATTCTCGTTGCCCTGCAATCCACGGCTCAATCCCTGTTGTGGTTGTTGTTCTTGCTGCTGCTGCTGCTGAATTAACAAACCTGAATATGTTAAAGCTTGAAGAGGCGGCGCTGAGGTTGGAGTAGTTGTGGAGCCAGGACTTGAAGAGGATGGCCTATATGAGTTGAGGTGTGGTGCAGAAGAGCGTAGACTTGCATTGGCAACTTGATTAGTTGCAGGAGAAGCTGACAGAGTTGGAGTTGTGTTGGATATCAGAGGCTGTCTTGGCTGAGGCATTGTGCAGACCGCGGAATTCAGAGGACGCCCTGATGGACGAGAGACTGAAGAAGGACACAAAGATGCCTGAGTCTGCAGAGGAGTCTGAGCCGGAGCAGGAGCAGGATACGATGATGCCTGAAGCTGCAGAGGTCCAGCAGCAGGAGCCGGAGACAGAGCAGGAGCAGTGTAATTTCTCTGCGTGCTCACTCTCTGTGCTAGCTGCTGAATTCTACCTGCAGAAAAATGTGCTACTATGACTTCATCTCCTTGTATTTAAAACCAATTTGCTCTACTTTTCGAAGAACACTTACCCCTTGGAGCTGCTGAGGGAGATGTCTTCTTCTCGGTACATTTGGACAAGAACGCATTCGCCAACAGTTTGTTCATTATAACAAGATTTTTATTTGTCTCTATCTCCGTCGTTTTGGTGTTATTCTCAGCTTCTACCTCCTGGAATCTTCGTTGAAACTCTGCTCGTAATTCAGCCATCTTCCTCTCGAGTTCAGATTTTAAGACTGATTTCTGCTCACAGGCAACTGAGGGTCAATGAAGAGTGAAAAAAAGAAACCAAAACTAGAGGTATGGCGGACATCTAACCTTTTCTTCGTAAATCTTCTTTGAGTTCTCTGATTCTCTCCGCAGCCTCTCCAAANGTCCAGCAGCAGGAGCCGGAGACAGAGCAGGAGCAGTGTAATTTCTCTGCGTGCTCACTCTCTGTGCTAGCTGCTGAATTCTACCTGCAGAAAAATGTGTTACTATGACTTCATCTCCTTGTATTTAAAACCAATTTGCTCTACTTTTCGAAGAACACTTACCCCTTGGAGCTGCTGAGGGAGATGTCTTCTTCTCGGTACATTTGGACAAGAACGCATTCGCCAACAGTTTGTTCATTATAACAAGATTTTTATTTGTCTCTATCTCCGTCGTTTTGGTGTTATTCTCAGCTTCTACCTCCTGGAATCTTCGTTGAAACTCTGCTCGTAATTCAGCCATCTTCCTCTCGAGTTCAGATTTTAAGACTGATTTCTGCTCACAGGCAACTGAGGGTCAATGAAGAGTGAAAAAAAGAAACCAAAACTAGAGGTATGGCGGACATCTAACCTTTTCTTCGTAAATCTTCTTTGAGTTCTCTGATTCTCTCCGCAGCCTCTCCAAATCATGCAGAAATGGGTCGTTGAACACAGGGAATGGTACTTGAGGAACAGGTTGAGCGGCACTCTGTCCCATAACATTGCTAAGAAATGATGGAACAGGAGCTGTTACACCTGCTGAAGGCTCCACACCACCTTCATGGACAAGATCTGCACAAAGGCATCACACTATTAGCAGTCTGGCAAACACCTACGTTAATCTAGGTGATACTTAAATGAAAAGGGCAGTAACTGACTTGTAAGGGTTGACCGTTCTACTTGGGGACCAGCTTCTGCTATTTCCATTTCACATGCATTTGACCCAGTTGTGTGAGATTCAGCCACTGCTGTGTTATTTAGGCCTTCAATGTTAACTTCTGCGTCAGGGTGAATTCCAGGCAAAGATAAAGGCCGAGGAGATGCATCCCGAGCACCCTATCCAGAAAAATCAAGTTCACAAGCAAAATTAACACCTGATCATTACCCACTGCCTGCTCTGTTTCTTACAGTAAATGACAACGAACATTACAAAGGCATAGTGCTTTAAACCAATAAAAAAAAAAACAGTCTTCAAGCAGAGGCAGATACCTGATCTGATACAGGAGTTCCACCACTTTCTACTGCATCTAATCCATCTGCAGGAAGTTGAGCCACTGTCGTGATATTTTGGCCCTCAATGTTTGCTCCAACCAATGTAGATGGCAGAGAACACGCATCCTGAGCAACCATTGTGTCCTGCATTACAAAGATGTAAGCCTTTTGAACAGCAAAAGCGATTAAATTTTGTTAAGGCAATACGTACCTGATCTGATATTGCATAATCACCACTCTCTACTGCATCTGGACCAGCTATGTGGGGCTCAGCTGATAATGTGTTGATATTTTGACCCTCAATGTTTGCTTCTGGCACAGGCTGATTTCCAGCTGGTGAAGATGGCGAAGGACATGTAACTCGATCACCCTGTCCATAGAGTCAATATTATATTAAAAGATGTGACCTGATCAGTAACCACATTTCCCAGCTCTTTTCACACGGGAAATTCTGAATAAACATTACACAGATTGATAACTTCAAACCAGCAAATGAAAAAGTAGTCTTAATAAGGACCTGATTGGATGCAGCATAATCAGTAGCCTCTACAGTTTCTGGCTCAACAGACTGGGGCTCAATTACTTCTTCAATATTTTGGCCCTGAGTGTTTGCTGTTGGTTCAGATTGCTTTCCAGCTGGTGAAGAAGGCATAGGATCATCCTGTCCAGAAAAGTGAATCCAATAAGACAAACAACATCCGATGGCTAACAAAAATGAGCATTAAAGAGATTAGATGAACAACGAATCGAGTATCCTACAGGGCCAGTAAGTACCTGATCAGATTCAGTAGCACCCCTAGTCTCTACCACAGCCGCAGGGTGTGGCTTAGGCAACGCAACCTCGTCAGGAATCTCCTTGTCAAGAGAGTAGGTTTCCCTATTCTGCTGGGCCAAAATGTTATCAGCATCAGTATCCACATGATCTGTTCTATTATTTTCTGTAGTAACCAAAGCCTCCTCTCTATTCAAGGAAACCTCGGGGGAGGGAGATTTTGCAAGATTTGCTAGCGACTGGGATACCTCTGGCACCCTTGACGAAACATCTTCATCTGGTGCCGCTGATGTTATTCTGTCACAATTCTGGTATTCTGGCAAACGCACGTTCAAAGCCGCAAATTCTTCTTGACAGCCAGCAGGAATCAATATCTCAGGCACAGTGAGAGAAGCGTGCTCACTGGACTGGCTCTTTGTAGCCACATTTTCTGTAGGCTGCTCAGGAGACAAGGTTAAAACATCCATCACCTCGTCATTTCTTAAAACCACCAATTCAGGAACTTGTTGATTTGTGCCACCCGACATGGTTCCTAATGTGTTTTCTGCTTCCGGTACTTGATTTACCTTGGAAGCCATACAATTCGTATCAGTGTAAGTAGCTTCAACGCTGGCATCATTGCAAGTTTGTACATCACAAGCATTTTTGGAAGTGTTTGATGAGCTTATTTCACTTAAATGCTTGTTGCCACTTTTGATGGGAACACAAATTTTTAATTCCGCTTGTGCCCAGTTCTTTATCCGACTAATCCAACAGGCTTCATCCTCAGCCAACTTCTTCTTTGCAGCCTCGTGCATTTGCTCCAGACTTTGAAGGCATTCAGTTTTCTCACTATTGATTTCATCAAACTTTCTTTCAAAATCATGTTCCAGCCGCTTGATATCATCCACTTGGGTGCTTTTCCGTGAACGAGATAAACGAATTACTGCTGCTTCCAAATTTTTCCTTGTTTCAAGTTTTTCCTTCTTGTCTGCATGCATATTTAACAGCTCCACCTTTTTCTCCTCGTGCTCTTGTCCAAGCTTTTGCAGTTGCCTCTTGCATTTCTTTTTTATGTCTTTAATAGTCTCGTTGATATCTTTTGTTGCAGTGCTATAATGACTACATCTCTTCTCAGTCGTGCATTCTTCACCCTCTGAGCTACGCATCGACTTTATATTGTTCTTTCCCTGACGCACTCTAGCCCCTGAGAGACTTTCATTCACTTGTTTTGTACTAACCATTGACTGGCTAGAAGTAGTACCAAAGCAATCACACTGCAAACCTTGTGTGCGCTCCAAGAACAGACTCTTCATGCAGGACAATATCGTAAATATATAATTTACCTCTACTCTTGAGCAATAGAAAGCTAATTCAGATTTTGCACGGACCAAAGATTCTTTGTGACTAAGCTTTTCCTTTACCAACAAAGCTGCAATCCAACTCTGAAAACGCAATTTTAACAATGTATTCAGTATGTGACCTATTCATAAATTATGTCAGCTATTGAAGGCCGTACTTTGAGGTCTATAAGAGCAGTTGTTTAATTAGACATTAGTAGCTTGCATAATTGGAGCAATAGTGGATAATTTTATCCTATGATTAGAAAGTTAAAACTAATGCATTCCCACAGAGAAAGTGATGCCACAGAATGAGGAAATTTAAAACAGGGGCAGATGATGAAGGAAATAATGCATAAATTATCAAATTTAATGCTGCCATACCAGGGCTATCTGGAATGCCTGCAATGTGGTGGCTGGCTCTTCGTAGATTAGGTGGTTCTCAAAAACATATTCAAGAAATTTTTCAACCATGCTTGTGCATGCTTCCTGAAAACAGAATAATATGTTAACCAATCACACACGACAATATACCCTTTTAATAGACACATGAAATCAGTTAACAATTCCAGTTACAACCCACAGTATATCCATATGCAAAAGCTAAAATAAGTTATGGAGGTGAAGAAAGGCACTTACTGAAAGATGCAAAACTTGGCAAAGTTTTGCCATTTCTGACTTTAAATCAGCATGGAGTTTCCTCTGTGATTCACGCGGTGTTTTTTTCCAATCATAACCGAATAACATATCCTCTGGGATTCTAGAGATATGAACGCCCACAGAATACAAGCCAAAAGCATCACTTTCATCCAATGTAGCATCAGTACCAGATGTAGATTTACATGCTGGCTGGAGTGCTACTTTTGGTGACTCCAAAGCCCCTGTGTAAAAGAGAATCAGCAAAGTAGTTGCAAAATTCTAGATATATGAGCAGGAATTGAACTATTTTTACCCATGAGATCCTTCCCGGAGGCCTTTTTTTCATCATTATCTACTTGGACATCGGTGAAATCGCCAGAAGCCTTCTTTCGCTTCTTTGTATTTCCGTCATCGTCAAGTTTGGGACTTTCTGCAGAGCCCTCAAAATATTGAACTCTTTTCCGATTTCTTTGAGGAGTATCTGACGCGTACTTCCACATAGGATTCTTTCCCCCCAACAGATTTGTCCAAAATATATTAGGACTATCTTCATCTGACAAATTATTATGTTTTTCACCAAACAGAGTAGAATCACTGCTGTAAGTTCCCTGATCATGCTTGGCTTCCCAAAGTAGACACAGCTTTCCTCCATTTTCTTCTCCATCTTTGGAAGAAAGTATGGACGAGAATTCACGAACCACACCATTCATTATAGATTGTTCAAACGAAGCTCTTGAATCTGGGGTTTCATTGCCGTGAAAATGATCCAGCTTATCAAATAAATATGAAGCCCCCCACATGAGCAGTGCATGCGTTAGAGGACGGTCTACAGCCTTATGTTGCCGCTTATTT
>NC_025687.1:3335016-3342875 GCF_000633955.1 Camelina sativa
GGGCTTTGTGTTGCCTGTTGAACCAAATAAAAAACTGTATTTCAATCCTACATGAGGCACAGATAACAACAAAGAGAGGAAGGGGAGAAGAAAATTTTCAGTTAAGCATATATCAAAATGCAGGCTGGTTACTGAAGCTACTTTACAATTTATCATCACATAACAGAAAGCATACTTCATCGGTTCACCTCACACAAATTTCAGTACAAGACATAATTTCATTGTTAAAAGTAAATGCATATATATTGAGAATGCACTAAGTGACGTTATCCATGACAAACAGAGACTATCCACACTCGTTAGTAATAGAAATTCACCTGGTAGAAGACAACTGCTTTTAAACTGTTCGTTTTTATATGGTTAAGCATGGAATCAAGCAGGTGAAGTTTCCCGCTTGCTTGAATTTCTACATCCACGATTTCATGAAACTCCAGATTCTTGGTGAGCAGTTGTTTCAAAGATGCATCCATAACATATGGATGGTCACAGGTCTGTCAACAAGTTTGCGAACAAACGAAGAAAGTTTTAATATATCACACATTAACATGCATAAAGAGGCTCTGAGAAAATGTGATGCAGACCGACAGTAGTTGCATATCTAGGCAACCTCAAACTGTCTAGTGCTAGTCGGCATTTCGAGTTCTATATGTTTTGAAAAAGCAGAAAACAAGGACCAAAACCTTTGTACTACCAGACATCAAACAGAAATGCATAACACCTATGCAACAACTTCTTATGAGCATGGAACACAGAATATATTTGTTGGTAGCAATGCAGTAAACACCTAATTTATATGTATATTGCTTTCTTTTCATCTTATAATCAGTGTTAACTGGGTATTTAATGCACAAGCACATTGAAGCATAAATTTTGTTTTTAACTCAAATTAACTTACTTTCCTTACAGACATGAGAGTTTCTTCGAGAGCTCCAAGATCAATCTTCGACAGCGAAGAAAGAGATAAAGATTTGGAGAAGAGAGTCCGACAGTATTGCTCCAGCTGTACATCTGATAGCTGCACCGGAACCCAATACTCTGGGTACATCGATGAATACAATTTGGGATCACTTGATTTACCGTGTTGCATTTGCCTGTTCTCCTCATAGTCTCTGCTCACAGCTGGTTCATTTTCCTCCATATCCTAATCCAATGCAAATACAAGTAAAAAGATAAGTAAATTTAACTATTAAACAGACCACTGTTTAACGGGTGTCTAAAGGAAAACAAACAGAAACAAACCTGTGTGACGTGATCAGATTCGTCAACTGGCTGGGTGATGCAGGAGCAACGACTCAGATTTTCAAAATCACTGTTGACCCTACAAAAAAGTTGTACAAATTAAATTACAATCTAAAACATATATTATTAACAACACTAACAGAAGCAACAAACACATCCGTGCAACATTCATCTATGGTAGAAATCAATTGCCAGATCAGTTTGATAGACAGACAACACTCAAAAATTCTTACTTTTGCCGTTTTCCACATGTGTTGCACATTACAGGTCGATCATCATTTTTGCACCCAGATGGAGATGGAATTACCACCTCGGGACTCATAACGCGATCATCTCCATTTGCAACAATGTCACATGCATCCAGCTCAAATTCTTCAGAGCTTCTCTTCCTTTTCAAAGAATGGCCTATGTCCATTTCTAAGCTAGTTTTACTGAAAAGAAGCTTTTGTGTTTCTGAATTCTTTGATGATGAACCTATGGCGTTCCCATCCTCAGTTTCAACCATGGAGGATGCATCAAGCGTCACCTTTTCTGCGTCCCTACTTGATATCAAAGGAGAATCAGTGCCGTCTTGAGCAGGTTGTGGTAGACAGTCTGTGTTATTGTCTTGAGCAGCAGCATCATCGCACCCAGATTGAGATGGAATTACCCCATCAGAACTCAAAATGCGGTCATCTCCATTTGAAGCAATGGCACATGCATCCAGCTCAATTTCTGTACTGTCTTTCTTGCTTTCTAAAGGCAATACTAAGCTAGTTCTACTGAAAAGAAGCTTCTGATTTTCTGAATTCTTTGACGGTGAGCCTATAGCGTTTCCATCCCTAGTTTCAACCGTGGCGGATGCATCAAGCACCATATTCTCAGCATCATCATTGCTTGCAGGTACGCGGCGCGAACAACCAACAACTACTAGTTCCTCGTCATTAGAAGCATCAACTAGTGCCTCGGATTTATTATCAGGCCTTCTAAACAAAGCCCTGAAACTTCGGGCTGACATTGTAGGTTCCCGTTTCTTGATCTCATTTGTCGACTCTTCTACATTATTTTCCTTTATTTCCTTGCTCTGCTGAATATTCGGTGAAGTGTCTGCGTTCCGGCTAGGATTATCTGATCCTTTGGAACTCTGTGGGGCGGGTACTACATTCTTTCCCCTATCAGACCTTCGCAGAGGACTCGATGTGTGTTTCTTCTCCATTCCAGCAGACTTTTTCGATACTGAAGCAAGTGAGGGAGCCAGTCTCTCTGACTTTCTAGTAGCAGAAAGTGGAGTTATTGGCTGTTTAGTTGGCATTCCCCGGGTCGACCTCCTCAAACCAGGGGTTTCTTGTTCAACTGAGGCGGGAGTTGACGCTGCTACGGATCTCGTGTAAATGGTTCTCCTCGCCGTACTATTCTTTTCATCTTTCTTCATCATTGTCTACAAAATCCGGCGAAAAAAACTTTCAAATCAGACTTTACTTCCTATATATGCCAAACCAATGTGTTCCTAAGACCCCTCCCCAAAGTTAGATGAGAGTCTCCTGAACAACCCTAAACCGTAATCTCGATACCCGAAACCCTCAATTCACCGATTCGACAATCCCACCCCAAAAACAAAACAAAAAATACCTAGAAGAGGGAAAGAAGCGTACCTCCGGGAAAGAGAAGGATGATCAGAATCTATCGCTTCGACGAGCTTTGTGGTATCCTCTACAAATCTCCGATTCCGAGAGTGTAGTGAGAGAAAAAAAAAAACGCGACGGAAAAAAAGTGGGAAATTAGGAATTCCAGCAACAACTTAATGAGAATTGGGATTTTTGCAGAACTCTGTACGGAACGAAACTTTTGCTCGCACCGGCGTGGTTTTCTCGTCTGAGCGATTTATACGGCTTCGTAAGGCTCCTCTCTCTGGCTAATTTATGCTTAATTATTTCCGTGTCTTTAAGTCATTGTGATTTCTGAGTAATTAAATTATAATTAGTGTTGTTCGACCCCAAAAAAAATACAAATTAAATTAGTGTTATTACAAAAATACATTTAATAATAGAAAAATGTTATAAAAAAAATATAAAGTGAAACTTAATTAAAGTTGATTCTCACAAATAGCACTAAAATAAAGTTTTGTTTCCAAATATATAAACAATTTTTTTCCATTTAAATAAAGAGATACATAGTTTTACAAGATTAACTAAACCAAAAGATAATCATAGGAGAGTTTACAATTCTAACTTTTTTTGCTAATGCATCAGCAAATACATTTGATGTCCTACTGATAAAAGTGAAATGATGAAGACTGGTGGATAATTCAAGTATGTCTTCTAGATGGCCTTGAATTTCTGCAAACTCATCCGGTGGTTTGTCTTGCTCTTTAGCTTTCTGAAGGTATGTATAAATAGTCTTCGAATCTCCACAGAATACTATTGATTTGTAGTCCAAACGTTTGACATGGATGAGCGCTTCTTTGATCGCAATGGCTTCTGCTTCAAGAGCTGTATTGGTGGGCTCAATTGATGAGGATCCTTTGAGAATACATTTGCCCTGGGCATTATGTAGTTCCCATCCTATCTCAGCTCTGCTTTGATTATTTAACCATGATCCATCTGTATAAAAATAGAATATGTTAGTTTGATTCAAAGCAGCTCTATTGGTGACCATATTAGTCTTCTCTTGGTGTTCATGCTTATTGTCGTGAGTCAACGATCCATTGTTCGCCTCTTTCCATAAACTAAAATCTGTGAGAGCTTTGCGTATGATATCAGGAATGGACCATCTTTTGCTATTGTAAATAAGGTCATTGCGGGCTTTCCAAATCCGCCAACCAATGAACGGGAAAATGTACTCCTTTGGAGAGGCTACGTTTTTCCTTGAAATGAGAAGCTGAAGTATTTTAGCAAGAGAATTGTGAGAGTCTAACTGACCTGCATTAATAGGGACAAGAGAAAGCTCCCAAACTTCTCTTGATATTCTGCAGTGGAAAAGGAGGTGAATGATGGTCTCTTGTGCTTCTCCACAAAAGTGACATTCTCGTGGAATATTGATATTCCTTAATACCAATGTCTCAGCAACCAGAAGAGCATTATGAAGGACTCTCCACCAGAAGTGCTTGATTTTTGGTGGGACAAACAAAGACCACAATGATTTCCAAAGTGTACTTGCGGTTAGGATAGACTCTTCATCCACTTTGGTGAGTTGATGGTAGCCTGATTTTACTGAATACTGACCATTTTTTGTAAATGTCCATATAGGCATGTCAGGTACCTTGACGAAACGTGGTCTGATTCTCCGGATGTGACTAATATCTTGTGGATGCACTAATTCGCGAAGTTTCTCCTCACTCCACTGGTTTGTACTTGGTGTAAGAAGATCCACCACCTTAAGCGAGTTGGGATTTGTCTGATTCGAATTCGCTCTCCTAACTGGTCGAGGAGGGTTATCAATCCACGGATCTTGCCATATTCTTACAGTATTACCATCTCCTATTCTCCATTTGAGGCCTTGTTTAACTAGTTGTATACTTTGGTATATGCTCCTCCAGGCATGACTAGGTCGATGTCCCAACTTTGCATCCGTCAACACCGATTGTGAGAAGTATTTAGCTTGGAGGACTCCTGCAAGAAGGGATTGAGGCTCTTTGAGAATTCTCCATGCCTGTTTTGCTAATAAGGCAATGTTGAGTTGATGAAGATCTTTGAATCCCATTCCTCCATATTGCTTCAGTTTGGTCATCTTGGCCCAAGAAATCCAAGGTATCTTGTTTTTTTCTTTAGCTCCAGACCACCAAAACTTCTTGATTTGTCCTGTAAGATGATTTATGATTTTCTGAGGTAGCAAAAAACAAGACATTGCATAAGTAGGAAGAGCAGTAGCAACCGCTTTAATCAAAACTTCCTTCCCTCTGGGAGATAAGAGATTAGAATACCAGCTATTCAACTTATTTTGCACTTTCTGTGATATATAAGGAAAAAATATTTGCTTTATTTCGCCCTATCGCTTCTGGTAAACCCAGATATTTCCCAAACCCACCATTTTATTGATCCCTAGAGAATTCATAATACTCTGTTGGATGTCTGGGTGAACAGTCTTACCAAATTGAATAGCTGACTTTTGGAAGTTGACATGTTGGCTTGATGCTGCTGCGTAAATATTTAGTAGATTGATAACTCTTTGGCATTCTTCTTCATCAGCTTTACAGAAAAGAAGGGAATCATCAGCAAAGAACATATGGGATATAACAGGGCCATTCCTACTTGCTTTGAAACCATGAATGTGATTCACTTTGACTGCTTGTGTAATTAAAGCTGATAGTCCTTCTGTACAAAGCAAGTAGAGATAAGGTGAGAGAGGGTCACCTTGTCGAAGACCTCTTTGTGGTATGAGCTGTTTAGAGGGGGAACCATTAAGTAGCATTGAATAGGAGACTGTTGTGATGCACTTCATGATCCATTGACACCACTTGTCTGCAAAACCTAACCTTTTTAGAATAGCCTCAATATAATTCCATTCAACCTTATCAAATGCTTTAGCTATATCTAACTTTAAAGTCATGAAGGGAGTCTTGATTTTTTTTGTACGCAGTGGATGGAGAAGCTCATGAGTAACAATAATATTATATGTAATTAATCTGCCAGGGATAAATGCAGATTGAAATTTAGATATCAGAGAGTGTAACCATGGTTTAAGTCTTTCTGCCAAAATTTTAGAGATTAGTTTATATGCTATATTGCATAAGCTAATCGGTCTAAAATCTTTTACTTGGGTTGGTGAAGCAATTTTGGGAATAAGGCAGATGTATGTATGGTTTAGTTACGGGTCTAGATAACCAGTATCAAAAAAATGATTAACAAAGTTAATCACACCTGGTTTAATATCACTCCAGTGATATTTGTAAAAGCCCGCACTTAGACCATTAGGACCTGGTGCCTTGTCAACATTCATGCTAAAAAGAGCATCATAGATTTCTTTCTCAGTTACTGAGGCAGTAAGTGCTTGGTACATCTCCTGTGTGACTCTTGGTTGCAAATGCTGGAGGATGGCATCAAGGTGTTCACTGCTTGAAGATGAATAGAGGTCAGAGAAATATGAGTTTATTACCTCCTGAACATGTTCATCTGTTTAATGTACATTCCCATTTGCATCTTGAATAGAGGTAATTCGATTGTAACTTCTTCTCTGCTTAGTTTTTGCATGGAAAAATTTCGTGTTTTTGTCTCCCGCATTCATCCATTGTATTCTGCTTTTGGAACACCAGTACTCCTCTTCCTTCCTGTATTCTTGTTGCAGTTTAAGCTTTAAATCAGTAACATAGTGAAAATCAACATGGTGGGAAGCATACGCTGTTTGGAGATCCAGACGCAGTTGCTGAATGTTTTTCCTTGAGTTAAGGTTTTGGTTCGACATCCAGCGAGACAGACTATCCCTGCATCTCAACATCGCTTCTCTGAACTGATATGGTGGTAACTGCTGACATTCTTGATTCCATGTGTGCTGAATAAGCCTTTGAACTTCTTCATTTGATCGCCACCGGTTATCATACCTAAATAGCTTGATTCCCCTCCATTGGTTGTCGTCAGTTTGGAGCAGTAGTGGCTTGTGATCAGAGCCCACCCAGTCAAACAGTTGTGCAATGGCTTTTGGGAATTGCTCTCTCCAGTCTGCAGTTGCCAGTACTCTATCCAATTTGCACTTAATTGTATCGGTGCTTCTGTTGCCTATCCAAGTATGCCCACCATATGTTTTAACCTCATGAAGACCTGAAGCACTCAACAACCTCCTAAAGTTGATAAATTGTCATTCTGGTTTAGTAGGACCCCCAAGCTTTTCTGAATTGTTTTCAAGCTCATTGAAATCTCCCAAAATTACTCTTGATCTATTCTGGTAAAACCCTTTCCACTGCCAGATTCTCTAGAGTTTGCCAAAGCGACTGCCGTGGTTTTCTCTCCGGATTACCATATCAACGTAGGTTAAACAAAAAGTTGATGGCCCTTCGGTAATAGACATATCAGTGTGGTAAAGTGTTGGGGTTGAGAGAAAATCGCACTTTACCGTATTCCGCCAAAATATTGCTAACCCTCCACTAAGCCCATTGGGAGGGATCAAAAAGTGCTGAGAGAAAAAGAGTTCTTCACCAAGCTTCTGTACAAACGCATCATTATTCTTAGTTTCTATGAGGAAGAGGATATCAAATCTATATTTACGGTTGATATCCTTGAGATAAGGAATTGTCAAGGGGTTCCTCAGCCCTTGAAAATTCCAGTGCAGTATCTTCATCTTGGGGATGGTGGCTTCGGGGTTTCCACCTCCCCTAAAGATTTGTTCACAGTTTGTTCTATTGGTTTCCTTTTAGAAGTCGATGCTTCCTCATCCTCACTTGTCTGATGAAATTTACGCTTCGTCCCTCGCTCGAGTACATCAACATAGGTTGAGATTGTGTCGTTGATCGTCAGAGGTTGGCGTGGATGTAGTTGAGCAGCTTCCGGGATTATAAGATCCATAAGATCTCTTTCTTGATCCATCTGAAGATGTTGTTCTAAGTTTTCATTATTTGGATTGGAACTAGCTGCTTCTCCCATTGTATCATCAGCAGGTTCTGGGATGGGGCTATTTTCAATCTGTTGATCATGAACCAAGCATGTTGCAGCTAG
>NC_025687.1:3343161-3348819 GCF_000633955.1 Camelina sativa
GTTCTAGGATGGGGCTATTTTCAATCTGTTGATCATGAACCAAGCATGTTGTAGCTAGATGGGAGAGACTACCACACATAGTGCAGAACTTTCTAAGCTTTTCAAAAGTAAATCTGACAATGGTAGGCTCACTCTGGTCCTCAAAACAGAAGAAGCGAGCAAATATGAGTCTACTGGTGGCATCAACTTTAACCCTCACCATAACCTCCCCAGCTTGATTTATATTAGGCTCTTGGATAACAACTTCCTCTACAGATCCTAATATCTCCCCAATTTCAGTGATCGCACGGTTATTCCTAGAGTCATCCGGGATATTGTGAATTTTTACCCAAAATTTAAGAACACGAAGGTAATCGGGGTAATGTCTCCTAGACCACTTATCAACTATTATCAGCCAATCCTTGTAGGTCCAGGGGCCTCCTTCATAAACAGTATTAAGGTGGTGCANCTTCCGGGATTATAAGATCCATAAGATCTCTTTCTTGATCCATCTGAAGATGTTGTTCTAAGTTTTCATTATTTGGATTGGAACTAGCTGCTTCTCCCATTGTATCATCAGCAGGTTCTAGGATGGGGCTATTTTCAATCTGTTGATCATGAACCAAGCATGTTGTAGCTAGATGGGAGAGACTACCACACATAGTGCAGAACTTTCTAAGCTTTTCAAAAGTAAATCTGACAATGGTAGGCTCACTCTGGTCCTCAAAACAGAAGAAGCGAGCAAATATGAGTCTACTGGTGGCATCAACTTTAACCCTCACCATAACCTCCCCAGCTTGATTTATATTAGGCTCTTGGATAACAACTTCCTCTACAGATCCTAATATCTCCCCAATTTCAGTGATCGCACGGTTATTCCTAGAGTCATCCGGGATATTGTGAATTTTTACCCAAAATTTAAGAACACGAAGGTAATCGGGGTAATGTCTCCTAGACCACTTATCAACTATTATCAGCCAATCCTTGTAGGTCCAGGGGCCTCCTTCATAAACAGTATTAAGGTGGTGGGCTTGCTTGAAGAAAAACTGGACTGTTCCATCTTCATTAATTCTACTGTTTACTCTGCCATCCAATCTCCAGATCTTCGGCATCATGAATTTTATTTCAGCTGGGTTTTGTGAAGGATGGATACCTTTAACCACGAGACTGAGAGCATGCTCCTCTTCCCGTTTCCTATGAGCTTCACCCGATACTTGAAGTGGAGTGCGATCCGAACCCAGATTTAAGTTTTGAAGATTAAGCCAAATATCTTAATCTGCCATAATAGGAGAAGGTTAATCTTAGCTAAACTGAGATATCCACCAACGGTGGAAGGCTAGATTACCGATTAACGTGAGGCGGTGAAGAAGATTCGCGAAGAATCAAGAAATCGTCAAGAGAGAGAAAAATTTGAATACTACTATTAACATAATTTAAAAAAAAATTGTACATACATATAAAATTTCTATGGAAAAGTGAAAGTGGTCAAATCTAATATACTAAAGAATAAAAAATCTATAGCACGTTTTTCCATTCGTGTTCATAATCGGTTATCACCTTGATGTTGAAACTCGAGATATTGCATACGACTCTAATTAATGGAAGAAATTTGAATGTTTGTATAACGGATTAAACTAGGATTAACATCTTATCGAACTATGCTTCTTTATATGGAATTCTAATATTTGTGCTATGCTAAAATAGGAAACGGATTACCATAAGAATACTATTTAGAAAATCTCTGGTTTACCGACCCGATAATTTTCATGAAAGAGTCTAATCATATCGTCTATGATTACTCAAATCCTATATATTATTCTGATATACATTAATTATAATATTCTATGAAATCCCTTAAATTATGTCTTTCCATCTAATAATACAACAACAATAATAATACAAATTATATTATCTCTATTTATCAGATAACAGGCCTCTTAACCACTGCAGAACTGAATTACATATAAAACCATTGTCATGGTACATGGTTACGTACTAGATATATGGTATATATATGTGTGTCGAGCAACGATATGAGCTGCTTTATCACACTCTTGGTTCTTCAAAATACACTGTCATTGATCATTTGGATTAATCAATAAATCTGCTCAGTTTATTCATTACCATCAATATTACTAATTCCAATGGATCAAATATATAAAGCAAGTTATCTATTACAAAGAGTATATATAGCCAAACTTAAATATTTAGACTATAGGTAGGAGACTTCAGATGGTTAAATATGCCATGTTGGTTTGTAAAGTGTCACCGGACGTTGATTCTTACGCTGTAGCGGTCTAGCATTTGTATTAGATTGCTGCAACAACAACAACAACAACAACAAAAAAGATGTATCAGACTTACAACTTCTTATAAATTAAAATACATATTGCTCACACAAGAATCCAAGATACATTACATTGCCACATTTTCTATATATAGCCAAGGTTAGAACACTTGCTTAACGGTAGAAGTTTAAAAGATTAGAGACACTCACATCGTGTACAGTCACTCGAAGCATGATCAGTTGTTTTAATGACACAGTCCTCATCTGGAAAATTTTGGACATATATTAGAAAAACTAATTAAGACCGAAAATGAGGTAAGCATTATAAATATTCATTAACCTCTATGGATAATGTAATTACCTCTTTGGAAATCGTCCACGTAACATTTTCAGAACATGGTGGAGTTGTAAGTGATCCGAGATATCTATAATAATGTCTTGATTCAAAATCGAATGTTCTAGGATGAATCATCCCGACAGATTCCTCGGCTTCATGTGTATCAGTTATCCTCATCAAATATCTTCCCAACTAAAGAATAAATACACTGGATTAATTTATTTTTCCAAAAGTATAAATAATTAGTAGTAATTTTGTTGAATATATATAGAGACTACGTAGGAAGGTTGAGATTGCAATATACCGAAAGGAGAAAAAAGTCAGGTCTTCCCAATTTGTAAAAGAAAGAGACAACAGCGTTGCGTCCATCTTTGCTCTGATGAACCATGTGTTCCTCAAGAATAAACCTATTATGTGCATTATTCAAATCTTTGCATGCATGCTATACGCATATCTCACTAAAAATTCAAATGAACTTAATCTTGAAAAACTTAGCCAAAATTTTATTATGCTTTCCCCCTAATCATCCGTTTTTATAATTAAAATACCAAATATGTGCTAGAATATAATTAACAAATCACGAGTAGAGGTACCTTTTGCCATTGATAGTGTGTTCGGAAGGGGAGTGCCAATGGATCTGTTGAAGTTTATATTCAGTACCATTAATAGTGATACCTGAACCTGCATTTCCTCCTTCAAATTTCAACTGCCACATTTAACCACATATATATATATATATATATATATATATAGATATTATGGTCCAAGAATGTATATATGTTGAAAAAGCTAATGTAGTTGATTTACCATAATATCATGGCCTCTGTTCTTAATGGTAGCATTTGAAGGTAAATACTGGCTACGAAGGTATCCAAGATTATGATCAACCAAGACTCTTTTGTCCGTAAGATCAATCGGAGACTGCATGTTGCCTTTTCCACATATTGCCCACTCTGGCTTTAGCCTTCCCCAATTCTCTGGCCCCTTCTCTCCATTCTTCTCGTAATTAAACTGTGCTTCGTCCTCTGTGTATATGTTTTCCAGTAAGTCAGAACCAACTAACATTCACGGAGCGGACTATAATCGTTATAAACTAAAGTGTGTTTCAACTTATTTGCAATGTGAGATCTTTAATAGTATATATATACTGATAAACATTTATGGAATGAAAAGAACAATAACAAAGCTAGCTTATTACCAACTTCCCCTTGATCTGTTGAACTGGAGACAATTGTGATGGAGATGAAGATAAGAAGAAAGACGCATCCAATTGATGATATCTTCATTTTCTTGTGCTATCTAGCTAGCTATGTTTTGAGGAGAAAGATGAATGAAGATTCAAATTTAGATTGAGCTGAATTCTTATGTTGCTGATAAAAAGCTCTCTTATTCTATATATAACAAATTTTACGTACGTGCCTTTGCTCCTGCTTTCTCTCTAACTAATTTCTTCAGTTTTCTTTATGTTTTCTTTGTTTTTTTTACAGTAATGATATAGGAAAGAAGGAGATCTTTGCGTGACTCACCAGTTAATTGTATCCAATTAGTTGAAACTTGAAACCTTCTGGAGATATGATTACAAATCATTATATTTCTAAACAGTAAAAAATCAGAATTTTCCAAAATTGTATTTGTGTTAAGTTTATTTTATAAAAATGGGTTGTTTAAAGTGAAACCCTTCACAGTTCATAGTAAAATTAGAAATAACTCGACTGTGTGATATATGTCAAAAGGTTACTATTAGATCTTTGAAACGCGTCAATTAGTTGAACTTGAAGCCTTCTGGAGATATGATTACAAATCATTCCATTTCTAAACAGTAAAAAAATCAAAAATTGCCAAAATTTTATCTTTGTTAAGTTTATTTTTTTCCTTTATTTTATGGGCTGTTTAAAGTGAAACGCTTAGTTGAACTTGAAACCTTCTGGAGATATGATTACAAATCATTCCATTTCTAAACAGTAAAAAATCAAAAATTGCCAAAATTTTATTTTTGTTAAGTTTATTTTATGGGCTGTTTAAAGTGAAACGCTTCACAGTTCATAGTAAAATTAAAAATAACTCGACTGTGTAATACATGTCAGAAGGTTACTATTAGATCATTGAAACGCGTCAATTGATATACGTTTTGAAGTCTACGCCAGCTTTTGTTATTTAAAAACTCTTTCTTTACATGTATATAATATAAGCCAGTTAAATTACAGTTCTTCACCAACAGCGCAGGTAGCATCATCTTCTAAAATGATGGCTACCAGTAGTCATTGCAAGAACACACACCATCTCTGAAATGATGGAACCGAGTTCTGTCTCTAGCAATAATCTCCCTTTTGTAAATCTTTGATATAAGTTTTGTGGCCTCATGACAATTTCTGCACACCCTTAGATTCTTCACGATTGTAAGTTTAGTCCCAGGCTTTGTACTTATCAACCCAAATGCAATAGCTAGCTTCTCGCTGTGATGCCTCAACGCTCCTTCTTTCCATTCTTCTTCCATCTCCTGTAAGACTTCAGAAGTATCCGGAACAAACCCAGCTTCCACCAGTAACACCTCCATTTCTTCTAACATTCCGTAGATTTCTCTGTTCCGTGGATGGAATTTATCCCCAATAATGAACTCATGGACAACAGGATCTATTTCGATAGAGCTGCAACCGGGAACTTTCTTCATACCTTTATCATTGAGGAGCCCACGTATGTTTGCTACTTCATTCCATCTGCCTGCTGTGGCGTAAATGTTAGATAGAAGTACATAAGAACCTGGATTTTTTGGTTCAATCTTAATGAGGTTTTGTGCAAATGATTCGGCCAACTCGACATTCCCATGCATCTTGCAAGCTTTGAGTAGGGAGCACCAAATCACTCCATCAGGCTCCATTTGCATCGTGTTTATCATTTCTTCCGCTTCTTTGAATAGACCCGAATGACCCAAAAGATCAATCACGCAACCGTAGTGCTCTAATTTCGGGGTTATTTTGTAGTCCTCTGTCATTGATCTGAAGATAAGGCGTCCAAGATCTAACATACCTGAATGGCTGCAAGCAGACAACAAACCAAC
>NC_025687.1:3350160-3383112 GCF_000633955.1 Camelina sativa
CCCTTTAATCTCTTGTCGATATACACATGAATCCATCTTCCAATATCGATGGCTCCAAGGTGTGCACAAGCAGGAAGAATACTTAGCATTGTCACATCGTTTGGACTTTCACCTGATCTAAGCATTTCTTGAAACAACAACAATGCTTCTTTGTAAAGATTCAAATGTGTGTAACCACCGATCAAGGTATTCCAGGAAATCACATCCTTGTAAGACAATCCTTCGAACAAACCACATGCTGCCTCCACTTCACCACATTTAATGTACAAATCAATGAGAGCATTAACAATCTTGAGATTTGAACCAAACCCATGATCATCATCAATCCATGAATGTACCTGACGACCCAACTCAATACTACCAGACTGAGCACAAGCAGAAAGTACAGTGACCATAGTACTCTCGTCTGGCCTAACATTAGTCTTCTTCATCTCTTTAAACAACCCTAATGCTTCCTTATAGTAACCGGTTTCCGCATATCCTGAAATCAATGCATTCCATGACACTACGTCTCTCACAGGAATTTCGTCGAACATCTTCTGCGCACTTTCGATATAGCCTCTCGACGCGTAACCCGCGATCAAAGCCGTGTAAGAAACCACATCTCGGTGAGAACTTTTATCGAACACCTTACGTGCATCTTCCAATCTCCCGTTTTGAACGTACATAGAGATCAGAGAAGTATGTACGTAAAGATCTAAATCACACCCAAGTTTCAGAACGTGCCCATGGATCTGTTGCCCTTCTTTAAAAGACTTGGACTTTGCACAAGATTTCAATAGAAACGGAAACGTATAGGAATTAGAAAGAAGCCCAAGTGAAATCATACAAACGTACAAGTTCAGAGCAGAGACAGGGTCCGAACTCAACGCGTGCCCACGGAACATCGTGTTCCAAATCAACAGGTTCGGTTCCTGAATCGTTTCGAAAACGGAGATAGCATAAGGAAGGCCGTCAAAGCGTGGAGAGGTAACGCAGAACTCGATAAGCTTGCTGAGAGCGTAGTTGGTGTTGTGGAGTCCGGTTTTGATTATCTGAGCGTGGATGATGCGTAGGCATTGGAGAGTTTTGCAATTGCGGAGTAGAGAAAGAGAAGGGTGGTTTCGTAGAGAATCGTAAGGAGGATCAGTAGAAGAAGGAAGGTAATGGAATGGGTAAGAAGAAGAAGTAACGGTCAGAGCAGAACACGAGAGCATCTTCTTCTTCTTCTTCTTTCCTTATCGCTTGCTTCTAACCTTAACATTTTAAGAGCAAGTTTATCGGGGGGTTTATGATAGAGTTCTTAGTGTTTTGGGTAAAAAAGATAAATCAGAAATGGAAAAAATTCTAAGATCTCCCCTTATATAAGAGACGAAATCTTGGTTTAAGAGGCGATACGTGTCGCTATTCTATTGGTTGAAAGAATAAAACAAAAGAGAAAAAAAAAATTTCCTCGATTTATTTCTTTTTCGTCTCTCTCTCTTTCTCTCGTTTGCGATTGAATCGACGAAACAAACGAAGAATTTGGAATTGAAGCTTGAAGGTTATGAAGTTGGAGTCGATTAAATCGGTCAAGAGATTGAATCAAAAAGGTAAGTTTCTTAGTAGAATTGTTTGAATCGGAAATTGTTTTATGATTAGGATTTTTTATTTTGGATCGTAATTGAGTGTTATTTGAAGTTTGTTGGAAAATTAGGGTTTTTGTTGTGCACGTGTTCCAAATTGATCATTTGATTTGATATTGTTAGTGAAATACAACATCTGTTTTTTATTCCCTCTTTCTCTGTTTTGAAACTGGAATTGAATCTGATATCAATCTGTGTGTTTGTGGGCGGGTTTAATGATGATGATGTCGTCGCTTGGTGGTGGTGGAGTTGGTGGTGGCGGCGGAGGGAGATTTATGAATTATTCTTCATCTCTTTTGGTTCCTCCTTCTGCTCCTCACTCTCTTAATTACTCTGGTGGTCTCCAATCTCAGTCTTCTGTCTTCGTTGAGCAAGATAAGTAATTAAATCTCAGTTTCTATATATATATAGTTGTGTTGATGCTATCTGATTGATTTATCATCCTCAGGCAACATGCTCTTTCTTCAGGAAGCCGTGACCTGTCTATCTCAACCAAATCATCAGTGGCAGCTCTTTTGGGAAGTCAGCTTGGCGTCTTTGATCGAGTTAGGTATCGATTATTTTCTTCTTTTTTTGCAAAATTAAAATTAAACGGCAAAAATATGTATGTTTACATATAAGTAAACATAAATTAAATAATAATATCATTATTTGTCTTTACATAAATATAGTCATCAAAACAGTTTAACGAAGAGTAACTAGAGAAATCACTGTTTTAACTTATGATGTTTTATATGAAGAATTAAAGAGTAGTAAAAACTTGTAATATCTTCATATATTTAAACTCTTGGTCTGTACATGTGCACAGTGCGCTTGTTGGTTGGTTGAACCGGCCTCGCATTCGAGTTTGAATCCTGATAAAAATCATTTAAAGCACTAATCAATATAATGAATAAATTGGATGATTATTGAACATCATGGACCCTAATCACTTACATCATGCACAGCCACGCGGAGAAGCTTCACTTGTTTTCTTGTCACGGTTCTAACCTGAAATTTTATTAGAGGATTAAACACTACTTGCTATTAATTAGGTCAATTAAGATCAAAATTGAAGTACCTTTCTAACGACGGTCCAAGTAACGTTCTGAGTGCAAGGAGGAGTGGTCAGTGAACCAGTGTATCTGTAATATTTTCTGCTTCCGATCTTGATTTTGGTGGGATCAATCATCCCTACATTTTTCTCTGCCTCCTCCATTTCAGCAATGCCCTCTAATTCATTCTCCAACTATAAATCCAAATTCAAAATTTTAAGAATATTATAATTAATCAACAATTACTATTAGTGAATTAATCAACAATTACCATTAGTGACGACGCCGACAATATATAATATAGATGCATGCAGTTAAAAATAGCTTTGGACGAAGTTTTTATTTGTGTACCGATCTGATGAAAGTATCTGCTCTTCCAATCTTGTACAACACTGACACCACAGCCATTCTCCCCTTTTTGCCTTCGTGAACCATATGCAGCTCGAGTGCAAACCTGGTTTGCATATTGTAATACTTTAGTTTGTGCCACGAAGCAAGCCATGAGCCGGATTAGTTATATTTTTGGTTTAACTTCTACTATATACTACTGCATGTATTGTATATACTTTGTTCATATAAAAACATACCGAGTCAAAGTGAAATAGACCAAATCCAAGCAAAATAATACATCTAATTAACGAAAGAAGATATATGGCAAATAATTTATCATAACATGCACGGTTGAACCCAAAGAAAAACTGCATGTTCAACGTCTGGTTGCACACACACACACAAAAAAAAAAGCATGTTCAACGTGTATGTATGACAACCAGGTGTAAATACGCATGGGATTATGGTTTGAATTGTTGTGACAGTAACCTTCTCCTGTTCGATACAACGTTTTTCTATTATTTTAGTGAAATTGTTAATTACCTTCTTCCATTGACTGTATGCTCTGACGGAGAGTGCCAATGAAGCTGTTGGAGTTCATATTGAAAACCATTGATCTTAATACTTCCTGCTCCATCTTCAAGTTTTAACTGCAACAAGAAATAATTTGTTTACTTAAGGGTTACGATTATTGATTAGTGGAAATATATATGTATACCATAATGTCATGGCCTCTGTTCTTAAGAGTGGCATTGGAAGGTTGATAGTCTCTATTAAGCCTTCCAAGATGAGAACCAATGTTAACTCTCTCGTTCATAAGATCAATGGGAGATTGCATCTCTCCTTTGCCACACATTTCCCATTCCGGTTTAAGCTCTCCCCATCTCTCTGGCCCCTTCTCATCGTTCTTCTTGTAGTTAAACTCGTGTTCGTCCTCTACATCACCAATAAAAAAAAGATTAAAAGACTTTCATAATTAAACCATATATAATTTGGGAGATCAATATTTTGAGCTGAGAAATTTCAAAATTACGTACCAACTTCTCCATGACTTGAAGCAGCACTTGAAATCGAAACATTAATGGTGAAAATACTGAAGAGAGCCACAAAGAAGATGCATCGGGTTGATGGGTAGTTCACCATCTTTGTGTTTGTGTTGTTTTGTTGAAGAGGGAAATAAAAGAGAGTTGCTATTCTTAGTCTTTAAATTATTAGATAAGTTATTGAGCTTGGTTGGGAAAACGCATGCGACATGCAGCTATAAATACTTAGAGAGAGACAGATGATTTTGTACGGATATCTTAAAGCGTCGGATTACTAGTCCACAAGACTTCCATGCTCTCTTAATTCCTTCAAGTCGACATCTTTGACTCTTTTGGTAACATGTTTTTTTCTTTTTAATTTATATAAACTTGGAACAGAAGGCAGGTGTGAACCAAAGCCTAATTCATCACCAAATCTGTTATCATTTTCAGTTTGAAAAAATAAATCACAGTGGGATTTATCTTGTTGTTCATTCCGATTTTCAAGATATTGCACACAAATTTTTACTTTGAAATGATAAAAGACTTATTTTCTCATCTGAATCATTGGCTCTTCATTTCTTATCATATACTATGACATGTCAAATTTCAAAGATGATTATTATAGAAAATACTCTCATCTGAATCATTGTCTCTTCATTTCTTAAGTATATGTTTAGGTTAGAAGCACATATATTAAGAAAACTCATTTAATAAAAAACAAAACACCATTTAATTAAAAGCTCAGTTTAAAAAAAAAAAAAAAATAGGATTGATGTCACATTGAGATTTCTTAAGTTAGCAATATGAATTGCAATTGATCTTTGGCTTTTAATCTTCTTTGACTAAAGTTTTGTAATATTATGAAAATAAATGAAATGAATATATACATAAAAAGGTGAAAATATCTTATAATTTCTTAATATGCATTTCTAATTTGGTTAATTTAATAATTTATTTTCATCTATTTCTACTTTACAAAAGTAAGTCTGCTCCTCAAGAGAGAACACGGCAAGTATAATGCATCAAAATTTATGGAAGGTATAGAACAACCACGCACCACGAAAAGGTGATGCAGAAAAGATGTTTCCCAGTAGAAAAAGGTGTGAAACAATCAATATGAAAACAACAATTTTCACTTTGATTTCCTGCGTACGACCAATTCGCATCAGGACTCAGGAGAAAAAAAACACTTTTTTAAATTTCAGACCATTATTAGTCCGATTGACAAAGTAATTTTATTTAGAGTGGTTGGTTAAAATCTCAGTGTGTTTTAAATATTTTATAATAAAGAATAGAAATTCCACCATCCGGATTCATCAAGGTCAAAGAGCCGTTTCACCTTACCATATATTCTTAGTAAATGTTGAAATGATCCGTTGATTTGATTCTAATGGTCGTATCATCTAGAAACTAATAAGTACTCGCATATATTTTTTACACCATATATAATTTGGTTATGTGTATATACATAAGCGAGTTTGTGCCTTCCTTTTTTGAAATGGTCCTACCATGTGTCGCAAACTAATATATGGAAGAAAATGTAGTTTTGGTTTTAGAAAACAAAAAAAAAATGTAGTTTCATTCAGTACCATATCTGTATGTCTGCTGTGACCATTCCCCTATGTGAGCTCCACGTCTTTCACCCACTACTGGTTGATAGGTGGAAGGTGGTGACATATGCGTCTGAAAGCCAATTTTTTTTTTTTTTTTTTTTTTCTTCGAGAAGATCATAGAATTGTCAACTCACTATGCAAGTAACAACCCGTTGTTTATGTGTGCTGCTCGTTTTATCTTCATTCAAACGATCGATACTGCAAAATCAATGTTTTTATATATAGATTATTCATCTTTGAAAATTTTATTCTGTTAAAGCATTGTTATTTCGTTACAAAACTTCTATCTGTAGTTCTTGGTAGTTGCAAATATCTATTTGGTGAAACATTCCAAGCAATATGGGAGTGAGAAACCAAACTTTAATTTTATGACTTTGGCATGTCTTCTTCATGTAGTCTTCGAGAAGAGTCTCCTAATTGCATCATGACGATTGACGACCGGAAAGAATGTACTGTATATTCTAGCATCATAATTCATAAATGTGTGTTTCATAAGTTTTGGTTGTTGACAAACACGACTGGAACATAGACCAGATATAATTTTCTTCGAAGAAAACAAATTTCTAGGAATAATGATAGTTTGTGTTTATATATGATTTGGGTTTTGTAAGAGAACTTTAGATCTGCCTTAGATTATAGAATAATGTTTTCATTTGATCCAGTCTAATGTTTTTTTTTTTAATCACAAAGATATATTTGTCAAAAAGTTTGGGCTATTCTTTCTGTGACTCTCTGTCCTTAGGAAATAGGCAACTACAAGCCGTCATGTGAATATATGTTGTCAACATTTTGGTTACTCAAGTCAGATACATAAAAAGCCTTTCATATTTAAGAGTTTCTTCGTGGGCCTTATTTAATTAATTAGTAGCCCACACTGTGAGCCCTTTCTTTACATTTGTAGTTGACGTGGGTCAATTTAAACAAAAGAGCTTCAGTCATCAGGTAAGTAAACCAATAATTATGTAACAACTAAACAATCCCATCGGCACTAAAATTTTAACTTATTTCTTTTTCGATATTTTCTTATTCTACTATAACTCTATAAGTAGAAAGTAATTTTGATAATCACCATATATAGAAATTATTAATTCTGCATGTATTAACAATATAATATGTCTATAATATATTATCCACCATTTGTTAAACGTTTGCAAATACATATTTTAGAACAATATACAGTATTGGTTATATATGCAACGTCAAAAAAAAAAAAATAACACTTGGATGATTGGAACTAAATACATAGTCTTACAGTACTAGTTTGAATCTAAGAGTCAACGAGGACGTCTATATCTAAAATGTGAAAAATATGTATGCAGAAAGTCTAATGGTCCGTCATCATCAATTACCTAAATTATTGAATTGCCAGCATTTAATTTGGTAATTCGGCAGACCACGATGCAAAGCTATTATCACTAAAACATTAAAATCAAAAGTCTCTCCAACAGCCCAAGCGCTAATTAGGAAATGTGTGGATTAGTTTATTTGAGTTTTGACTTCCTCTAATTTAATTTATTTATTATTTATGAACATATGCAAGTTGTGTATACCCAAATAAACAAATAAACGTCGAATATGTAGTTATATTTAGACGGATAAGCCCCAAGATAGCCTGAATAAGGGATCTACACTTTGCCGACTTGGAATCCTAATCAATAATGTGTAGTACCCTATCAATTTACATATATCCTAATCGATAATGTCTACCCTAAAATTTTCATTAATTATTGAATTTGAAAGCACTGTCGAAATATTAAGAGGCTCTAAGATACTTTTCAAGCGTTTCCACATCGTGGTACAGCGATATATTGTACGCATGCATTAGTTATATATGAAACTTAGAACCGAAAATAGCATAATCAACCGAACCATATAATATAAAGTTTTTCGTATTATCATCGTTTACAAAATATCAAAATATCACTAAAACATTAAAATCAAAAGGAACTAGATTACAACCATGCAAACCTTTTTATCACATCATCACAACACCAATTTTAAATAGATAAAAAAAAATTGTCTATTTTCATCGTACTTTCTTTGGAGTTCACTTTTACTTTCTCCAAACGGTGGGAGAATCGTTTCTTCGCTAAGTCATTCATCGATCCCTCTCTCTTTTGAGTCTATAGGTCTGCTTAGGCACTTTTCAGGTACCTGTTGTTTAGATATTAATTAAAGTGGTTCCTGCAGGTATGAAAAATAGCCCTAAAATCACTTTATGTCTACTTCCTCTGGTGTTGGTGCCGTGGGACATAATTACGTGGCTCGCTGATTTTTTTCCTTATGTGGTAATTTCAGGTTTCTGATCAATATCCTTATTTTTCAGGGTTTTAATGTTTAAAATAACAAAACCACGTACTTAACTTGATGTCACTAGTTTCAATGTATATAAACAAAAAAAGTTGATGTCATTTGAAAACAAAATTTTTATTATTTTGTCACTGAAAAAAATTATACTCAAACACTAATTTTTTATAGGGTACGTATTAGGGTTTTACACATTATGAGTTTCTGTATTTCCAAATTGTTTTCCTTTTTAAGGTATATAAAAAAATTGTAACAGGAAAAATAAAATCATTTAATTGTAGTTTAAATAAATAAATCACATAACAGCAAATTCCGTAATTTAATTTAGAAATGGAAATTATGAAAGGAATACCATGATAATCAATATTAATTTGTAGTCGTTGATAACATTAATATAAGATTCTCTTTTGTCCATTATATATGTGTCACATTATTAGCGAAATTAAAGTACAGAATATAATGAAAATTTTTGCTGATCTCATCAAAATAGTTGACTTTGTCACATATAGACATGGATTTTTTGTCTTTTATCATATCCCAACTTGTTGGAACTTTGGCACGTCAGCAAGATTAGTCTTTAGACTTTTTCAAATACACTTCGCGACAACCCACCATTTTGCTCAACTGGCCAGGCCTGACCCTGACGTCAGGCAGGAAGAGTACGGAAATTGCGTGCACACTCATTTTGCTTATAAGAAGATTATACATACGCATATCTACATATCAATGCACCGTACGTCTAATCTACTGTATGATGTTTTCAACTTCAAGAAAAATTCTGATTCACTAGCTATTTACGAAAACCTAACCGTTACAAGATATGAATCTATAATGTCTAATATCTATACAGTATTGTTTTTTTCTATATAAGATAATTAGTTTGCTGTACTTTTTGTTCGAAGAATTTTTCTATTTGTAGAATTTTTCTTGTGAAAAATTATGTTAAATATTGATGTAGATATACGTGGGATTTAGATGAACATGTACACACACAGATATGATTAGTTGTATTTTAACATTATTACGTCACGAAGTTAAGATCAATAATGTGTTATATCCCTTTTCAATCGATTGCAATTTTCATATAGAAAACGATATATGAAATCAATAAAAAAATAGTTTTGCTAAAGTCCTATGCAATCGTAAGCAATTTGAAGAGACAACTAATGTATATCTAAGGCCACTCTATATCCGACCGTCCAGGAGATCAATTAGTTTATTCACTAAACGATTATATTTCTCTCTTGTGGATACTATTCAGTGTATAAATGACGATGACAGCCCTCCAAAACTAATCAAGAATATATATTAATCGCAAATATCTCAAGACAATATCGTCCTTACGTGGCCTATATTGTAACGAATGATGTTACTGAAGATTAAAATTATTGAGTTCATACGGTTCAGCCTGTAATAGAGTTGAACCTTTTTTTTTTAATTGGGTAGTTTAATAAACATGGAAAATCAATGCATGGTTGTTGTTTGTATTTTTGGCTGTTAACCATAGAGTGGGTCAAATTTACAACTTTTTTTCTTTTAAAAAATAGTAACTGTAAGGAACCTGCAGAGTTACGTTTATGTAGTTCCACGTATGTAATTTGATGGAAACAAGTTTTGATGATAATAGTAAATTAGTAATAGACTAATAGTTAAATCATTAACACAACTATTTCTTGACTATCCATAAATTGCAAGATGAGGGAAGGGTAGAGCTGTTGGATGGACATAAGCAACCTTTGGAGATAAGCGAGAGACTTGGAAAGATGCTTGCGGCGAAAATGGATTCCTCAGAAAAATAATATAAAATCGTTAGTTAACCGTTGAGAATCTCCAAGGAATGCCTTTTTCAAATTGTCAACGCTAAGAATCCTATATAAGCCCTCGTGTGATCAATATCTAGACATCAAACCAAATAAACTTGAACCAAATCTTAAACTTGTAAAGGAACTTGATATATATTTTATAACAATGGGTGATCCTACTGGCGAACCTGGAAGCTCCATGCATGGAGTCACCGGTAGAGAACAGAGTTTTGCTTTCTCGGTGGCTTCACCAGTTGTACATACCGACAAGACGGCCAAGTTCGACCTGCCGGTGGACACAGAGCATAAGGCTACGGTTTTCAAGCTCTTCTCCTTTTCCAAACCACACATGAGAACGTTCCACCTGTCGTGGATATCTTTCTCCACATGTTTCGTCTCGACATTCGCGGCTGCACCACTTGTCCCCATCATCCGGGAGAATCTCAACCTCACAAAACAAGACATTGGAAACGCCGGAGTTGCCTCCGTTTCCGGTAGTATCTTCTCTAGGCTGGTGATGGGAGCCGTGTGTGATCTTTTGGGTCCACGTTACGGCTGTGCCTTCCTTGTGATGTTGTCCGCACCTACGGTGTTCTCGATGAGCTTCGTGAGTGGAGCCGCAGGCTTTATAACTGTCAGGTTCATGATTGGATTTTGTCTGGCGACGTTTGTGTCTTGTCAATACTGGATGAGCACTATGTTTAACTGTCAGATCATCGGTCTGGTGAACGGGACAGCTGCCGGTTGGGGAAACATGGGTGGCGGCATAACGCAGTTGCTCATGCCCATTGTCTATGAAATTATTAGGCGTGCCGGTGCATCAGCGTTCACAGCCTGGAGGATCGCCTTCTTTGTCCCCGGTTGGTTGCACATCATCATGGGAGTCTTGGTGCTCACGCTAGGTCAAGATCTGCCAGATGGTAACCGAGCTGCCTTGGAGAAAGCGGGAGAAGTTGCAAAAGACAAATTCGGAAAGGTAATCTCTTTCTATATGAATATATATATATATATATATATATATATATATATATATATATATGACAAAACAATTTAGCTAGGCCTCCTATGCCATTGATGGATCAAAGGTTTAACACGTGATTTCGTATAAATGGTGTAGATTATGTGGTATGCCGTTACAAACTACAGGACTTGGATCTTCGTTCTTCTCTATGGATACTCCATGGGAGTTGAATTGAGCACTGATAATGTTATCGCCGAGTACTTCTTTGACAGGTTTGTTTCCGATACTTTACATATAGTCAGAAATAACATAAGCGTAAAGATTTTTATCAAAAAAAAAAAAAAGATAGAGTAATTAAACATATATCTTTATATGTCTTTTTCAGGTTTCACTTGAAACTTCACACAGCCGGGCTCATAGCAGCATGTTTCGGAATGGCCAATTTCTTTGCTCGTCCAGCAGGAGGATGGGCATCTGACTTTTCAGCCAAGTACTTCGGGATGAGAGGGAGGTTGTGGACGTTGTGGATCATTCAGACGGCTGGTGGTCTCTTTTGTGTGTGGCTTGGCCGCGCCAACACCCTCGTAACTGCAGTTGTAGCTATGGTCCTCTTCTCTTTAGGAGCACAAGCCGCTTGCGGAGCCACCTTTGCAATCGTGCCCTTTGTCTCCCGGCGAGCTCTAGGCATCATCTCGGGTTTAACTGGGGCTGGAGGAAACTTTGGATCAGGGCTCACACAGCTCATCTTCTTCTCGACCTCACATTTCACAACTGAAGAAGGGCTAACGTGGATGGGAGTGATGATAGTTGCTTGCACGTTTCCTGTGACCTTAATCCACTTTCCTCAGTGGGGAAGCATGTTCTTGCCTCCGTCCAAAGATCCAGTCAAAAGTACGGAGGAGCACTATTATGGTTCGGAGTGGACTGAGCAAGAAAAAGAGAAGAACATGCATCAAGGAAGCCTCCGGTTTGCTAAGAACGCCAAATCCGAGGGCGGCCGCCGCGTTCGCTCTGCTTCTACGCCCCCTGATAACACACCAAACAATGTTTAATCACACCAGCCGCGGGGATGTTCCGATGGGTGGTCGCACATAAGAATATGTCCCACCGTGCAGACAAAACAAAATGTTATCAATGTTTTAGAACGTTATTAAATATGTATCAATCGTTCATTTCCTAAAAGAAACTTTGGTTTTTTTTGTCTTCAAGAAATATTTGTCATATCAAAATTTTTCTTTTGAGACTTGAGATATTAGATTATTTTGCATATATATATCATTATCAAGTAATAAAACTGGAACTGGAAACTCCTTTTGTTCAATTCATTCAAGAATTACACCACATAGAAAAGATTTTCTCAACGAAAGAAGACTTTCTCGGCCAATGCCAAAAAAAATCCTTGACCAATACTCCAGAACTCCGCACCAATGCATTATATTTCTCCTAGTTTTTTCTTTAAACATTCATCAGACAATTATAAAGTCTATTATATTGCAATTGGAAAAGAAAATGATACTATTAGTGGTAGTATATATACGAATAACTATGTCCAATTGGTACATGGGTACTGCGATTCCAATACTTTTGATCTTTTCTTATTATCAATATCCGAAATAAATTACATTATTACGGTTGGTAAGTTGGGAAAGGCAGTAATTTTCCTATGTAGGGTTGAGAGATGATCATGAACTTTGTTCCCAGCCTTGACCGACTAATAAATTGTTTGATTTCTATTTCTTAACTTTTTTTGTTTTGTTTGTTGTTGTTGGTGACATCGATATGACTACTGGTTTTCTTTATTTTCTTTTCTTTTCTTTTTAGTCAGTAGATGCATGACCAATGTTACAGGGTCGCCCCAAGCTAATTGGGGGCTTGTAGCCAATTAAAAACAATAACAACTTTTTTCTTTGGAGAAGATTACTTTGTTCGTTACCATGCACATTTATATGTATAAAAACTATAAATCAATAAATAAATAGTTTGGGTACCAATGTAAATCGAACCTTGGTGGGAGTAGTTCTCAGCTGAGAGACTCGACCACTTTGTTGAACAGACTCGAATAGGTTCGATAAATAAATAGTTGTATATATTGTTAATTAGCTAACTAAAAAATGTAAAGAATAGTAAGTTGAATTGTACATTACTCTCTGATCATATATCTGTCAGCAATAAAAAAGATTGGATCCAGTCTGGAAGTTAGCTTTTTGAAAAAAGTTAGTTAATTATTGTTGTGATCAAGGCGTCTTTGAGAGAGTTGAGAGTGGAAAACGTTAATACATTCTTCAGTAAACTCGAACGGTGGGTATATGGTGTGATAGTAATTGATGTGTGAAAGAGTTTTAAGGATTTAATGCCCATAAAAGCGTATAAAATCGGGATCATATAAACAACTAGCTATAGTTATAATTACAGTCTAAATAATAATATAGTTAGTTATAATTGACTTCTAGAATCAAGTATCGCCAAGTACAGTATTTTTGTTTGTTTGCATGTTAATAATACTTACTAGAAATATTTTCAAAAATTAAAATTAGAAAAATAAACTTAAAAAGATTGAGATTTTTCTTCTATAGTTTTTGCACTTCTTTAAAATTCTCAACCGTACGCACACTTCAATCAAAAAGAGCTTTTAATTAAAAAATGCTCGGTACAAACATACAAAAGAAACATCAAGAGAGGCAAAAGCAAAACGCAATAATAGAATACTGGAAAAATAAATAGGTGTTTATTTCCCCAAGGTTTGTTTCCATTTCACATAATTGAAATCTTTGATGCTTGTAGACATCAACAGTACGATCAAGCATTGTTGGGTGTGTTCCCAGAGCGGGCGCTGGGGCCACCCTCCGACTTGGCGTTCTCAGCAAACCGAAGGCTTCCTTGATGCATGTTCTTCTGTTTTTCTTGCTCAGTCCACTCCGAAACATAATAGTGCTCCACCGAACCTTTGACTGGATCTTTGGACGGAGGCAAGAACATGCTTCCCCACTGAGGAAAGTGTACTAAGGTCACAGGCAACGTGCAAGCAACTATCATCACTCCCATCCACGTCAGCCCTTCTTCAGTTGTGAAATGTGAGGTCGAGAAGAAGATGAGCTGTGTGAGCCCTGATCCAAAGTTTCCCCCAGCCCCGGTTAATCCCGAGATTATGCCTAGAGCTCTCCGGGAGACAAAGGGCACGATTGCAAAGGTGGCTCCGCAAGCGGCTTGTGCTCCTAAAGAGAATAGGACCATAGCTACAACTGCAGTTACGAGGGTGTTGGCGCGGCCAAGCCATACACAGAAGAGACCACCAGCCGTCTGAATGATCCACAACGTCCACAACCTCCCTCTCATCCCGAAGTACTTGGCTGAAAAGTCAGATGCCCATCCTCCTGCTGGGCGAGCAAAGAAATTGGCCATTCCGAAACATGCTGCTATGAGCCCGGCTGTGTGAAGTTTCAAGTGAAACCTGCAGAAAAAAAATATAGATATATGTTTACTTTTAATGTTTTTTTTTTTTTTTGATAAAATGTTTTCCCTTATGTTATTCCTGGCTAAAGTACCGGAAACAAACCTGTCAAAGAAGTACTCGGCGATAACATTATCAGTGCTCAACTCAACTCCCATGGAATATCCATAGAGAAGAACGAAGATCCAAGTCCTGTAGTTTGTAACGGCATACCACATAATCTACACCATTTATACAAGATCACGAGTTAAACCTTTGATCCATCTATGACATAGGTAAATTGGTTTGTCATATATATATATATATATATATTCATATAGATAGAGACCAAACCTTTCCGAATTTGTCTTTTGCAACTTCTCCCGCTTTCTCCAAGGCAGCTCGGTTACCATCTGGCAGATCTTGACCTAGCGTGAGCACCAAGATTCCCATGATGATGTGTAACCAACCGGGAACAAAGAAGGCGATCCTCCAGGCCGTGAACGCTGATGCTCCGGCACGCCTAATAATTTCATAGACAATGGGCATGAGCAACTGCGTTATGCCGCCACCCATGTTTCCCCAACCGGCAGCTGTCCCGTTCACCAGACCGATGATCTGACTGTTAAACATAGTGCTCATCCAGTATTGACAAGACACAAACGTCGCCAGACAAAATCCAATCATGAACCTAACAGTTATAAAGCCTGCGGCTCCACTCACGAAGCTCATCGAGAACACCGTAGGTGCGGACAACATAACAAGAAAGGCACAGCCGTAACGTGGACCCAAAAGATCACACACGGCTCCCATCACCAGCCTAGAGAAGATACTCCCGGAAACGGAGGCAACTCCGGCGTTTCCAATGTCTTGTTTGGTGAGGTTGAGATTCTCCCGGATGATGGGGACAAGTGGTGCAGCCGCGAATGTCGAGACAAAACATGTGGAGAAAGAGATCCACGAGAGGTGGAACGTTCTCATGTGTGGTTTGGAAAAGGAGAAGAGCTTGAAAACCGTTGCCTTATGCTCTGTGTCCACCGGCAGGTCGAACTTGGCCGTTTTGTCGGTATGCACAATTGGTGAAGCCACCGAGAAAGCATAACTCTGTTCTCTACCGGTGACTCCATGCATGGAGCTCCCCGGCTCGCCAGTAGGATCACCCATTGTTATAAAATAGATCAAGTTCCTTTACAAGTTTGAGACTTGGTTCAAGTTAATTTGATTGATGTCTGAATATTAATCACACGAGGGCTTATATAGGATTCCTAGCGTTGACAATTTGAATTGGCATTCTTTGGAGATTCTCAACAGTTAACTAACGATTTAATATTATTCTTTTTTTTTTTGGAGGAATCCATTTTTGCCGCAAGCATCTTCCTAGTCTCTTGCTTATCCCAAAGGTTGTATATGTGCTATTTTCACCTCTCAAATGACAACTGTGCCCTTCTCTTCTCTTTTGATTCATAGGTCACTATGTAATGTGGAACTGGAATCCTGTTGACATGTTTACGTTGTTTGTTATCAAATTGAATAATTAACTGTAATTCTCTATAACGTTTATACACAGTATCAAAGATAGGAATGTGGAAATAATTATTATTTAGTGAATAATTCTTAATAATTGCTGTCTCTTAGGCGGTCGAATTTATTGTGGCCTTAGCTGCATATTAGTTGTCTCTTAAAAAATTGATTATCTTCCACAAACTTGTTGTATAGTTTCCATATTGAATACTGAATCAATTGGATATTTTATATATAACACATGACATATGGTTATAAGCACAAATGTCTAACCATCTATTCTCTATACCACAGACACAGCACACACACATATATGTTGATGTGTGTCAGTGTGTGTGATTTTTTTTCCTACTTTGATGTATTGGCTTAAATCGATCGTATATATATTGAGTTGGCTGTGATGTAATAAATCATCATAGCTGGCAAAAAATCTTATTCACATCTTTTAAAAGATCTTACATAAAAAGGAAAAATTAGGTTTTAATATGGGGACTTTTTAATTAGTATAAAGGATATCAAATCAACTCTGGCTAATTGATAGGTAGAAATGCGTATATTGTACAAATATAAACCAAAAATATATAAGTACTTGTAGAGATGACAAGGAGCTGCTAACGTGTAGTTAGATATATACACACTAACACAACATATATACGTGCATGTGTAGGTCCAGCGTAGTTGCCGTACCATATTCGTGGTACTTACTGGTATAAAATCATATTGCTGACACCTCCATTGTTCCCTCTGGTGAGGCCTGTTGAGGTTTGAGAAAAGACAAATATTCGCTGTCCAAATATAAAAAGTCAACTTATTGATGATATCATCATAAATGTTATAAACATATAGTAATGTGTGTGTAGCTATCAGATACTTGCAAATAAATATTTATCATATATTCAAATCATAACTTAAAAAAAAATTGTGAATCAAGAACAACATTTAAAGTCTAGAAACGCCGTTGGGAAAAAAAGTCGGGAAAAGCCGGGGCAGACTTAGAATCTTGGAATGATATATAATCGATCGATCCGATTATTATTAAATTAGATCGACTGGCTTGTTAATACTTTAATAGAATTATACGCTAAGTTATACATATAGGTCAAAGTTACAATTTCAATCGAATAGAGTCATACTTATTTAAGGTAATGATGGTAAAGAAACACCATAGCGGAAACGTATGAGTTTTTTTCTTAATCAAGAAAATTAAAGGTAAAGCCCTAAATGTTAAGAGTGTCCGTGTAATAGAAATGTTGGATTTTCCAGCGGAAAAGATTAAAAACAAGAACGAGATTTGATTTTTTCTTCATCATCTCAGTTACCTTCTCAGTAATCTATATACGCGTGTCTTCTCAATGCATACTTTTAAAAACTACATTGTTCATGCATACATAAACATGCATACACACGTTCACCCGGTTGAATAATTTCCATATACTACATCCAAATCGATTAACTAGTCGTTGAAGGTTTATAAAAAGTAAAGTCTGTTATTGATCAAGTACTTGAAGATCGTGATTGTTGGCATCATGAATCTGAGTGATTGAATCCTAATTTTGACCTTTTTGTTTCGCATATGACCAACTTTTGACCTTAACTTGGAACTTGCTCAACCTAATAATAATCTCATCATACAAAAAAGGGATTAACCACCATATGATATATTCTTGATTTCTTGTATACATGTATTCACTAGCAATAGAAATATACATTCACTAGAAGACATTTCAATCTCCAATAATCAACTGTCATCGTTTAGTTCAGCCACTTGTAAACCCTTCGTAAATGGTAGGAAAATAAAACTCTGGTTTAATTTTTCAATGTCGAGTAAAACCGGAACTGAGGAAAACCGGTATTAATTAAAAAAAACTGATTTCGAAATCAATTGATCAGACTACGGGACGACGTCGTTTCCGAAACTACTCTGCCTCTGGCTGTGGCTACACAAAACGCCGTGGAGCATCCCAAACACTTCCACAGGCACTCCAGCCACAAAACCACAAACACTGCTCTACGGTCAGATCGTCGTTTAAGCTTTACAGCGGTAAAAATCTCTCCTTTTTTCTCTTTTGGTTTGTTTTCTCAAATATTTTCTGTTGCACGAATTGATTGATAATCAAAGGAAACGTAATGGGTTCATACTCTATAGCAAGTGCTATATCTCGCGTATCTCCTCTGATTCATTTCCGTTTCATCAAACCTTATTCCACCGATTTTTCTTTCATCACTTGCGCTTGCAACAGTGCCTCGAGACCAAAGATTCATGCTTTTTTGGGAAACCTCTTGCAGTTGGAATCGTTTATTCTGTTTGGACTATGTGTCTGTGTGTTGTTGTTTAATCATCTGGGTCTGTTTTGATTTTGTAGAGATTTGATCAGCTTCGTGTGTTCTCTATGGCGTCTGAAGCGAGGGAATCACCTGCAAACAATCCTGGCTTGTCAGCGATTCGGGATGAGGCTACAAAAGGATATATTATGCAGCAGACTGTAAGATTCCTCTGCTTCGATTTAACATTCGGTTTTATTAGTGATTCTGTAATTTCTGTATTGATTTCGTTTTTTTTTTTCGGTTTCATGTTTTAATCTCTTTCAGGGGTTTCGTAAGGTGTTGTTTAAGATGTTGAGGAAATCTAAACTATTAGTCGAAATCACATGTTTACTGATATTGCTAAATAGTTGTTGTTTGAATTTGCTGTGTTAATCTTGACGTTGTGTTCTTGATCTAATCATACTGTCTTCTTCACTTTGGTGGTAGCTATGGGTGAGTGAAACTATGATAATCATCAAAGTAGCTCCATTTGAAATGAATCTTATGAGATTGAACAAATTTATAGAGTTAACTCTTGTTGTGGTGAAGAATGTACTCAGTAATGTTTAAAGATTAGGAAAAAACAATCCTTCCATTTTTTTTTTTGAACTTTTGAGTATTGTTCCTCTCTCTCTGATTAGGGGTGTTGTAATTTGTCTTCTCTATTCTTGGTTTCGATAGTGATTTTATTTTTCCATCTTTTTGTGTACCTCTCAGATGTTTAGGATCAAAGACCCTAAGGCTAGTCTTGACTTCTACTCACGTGTGCTGGGAATGTCGTAAGTTTTTTCATCTCTTGAATGCTCTTTTCTCTCTCAAGTCCTCAGGGAACCAATGGGTTCTTCTGTTCTTAAGGCTTATGTGCTCTCTATATCTTACGTTTATCCAGGTTGCTGAAGAGGCTGGATTTCGCTGAGATGAAATTTAGTTTGTACTTCCTGGGCTACGAGGTAGAATTTTGTTCTGTGACCTTTGCTTAGTTAGACTTTTCACTAAGCTGGAGGTGATTCTAGAAAAACAAAAAGTATGGAACTTTGCAATTTGCATACTACTGTATCATGATGAAAGCAACTTATGTTCTACAGTTCTAGGAACTCATCATGCATTGAGCTTTCAGCACATTAGAATTTTAAACACTGAAAATTAAGCAAGCAATCTATTGATGTTTTAAAATGCCTTTAGTATAAGTAGAGTTAGAACAGTGAGTTTCTGAAATATTTGTTTTTCTTGTTCTGGATCACTTAGATGAATATATATCTCTCTTGGGTGCTTTAACCCCACTGATATGTAGTGGAGAGTAACAACAAAGCTGTGTGTTGATTCGTTTATTATGGTACAGGATACTACAACAGCTCCATCCGACCCAACAGAGAGAACAGTTTGGACTTTTGGTCGACCGGCAACAATTGAATTAACTCAGTAAGAAACAGACATTAATGGCTTACTTTCTCTCTTTCTTTTCTTGGATTGGTCGTTCCTTACATATGTATTTTTCTTGCAGCAACTGGGGTACAGAGAGTGATCCTGAGTTTAAAGGCTATCACAATGGGAACTCTGAGCCTCGTGGATTTGGTAACCTCCTTCTAAAAAATATCTCTGATCTTATTATCTCTCTTAGAAGTAACTGATTAGAGTTTCGGTAGGTTATATTTTAAGGGAGCTTTAAATTTGGTGACTAGAATGTAGAACATCAGTCAACCAGTTGATAAGCCTAAAAAATTGAAGCTTGAGATATGGCAAGTCCTATATTAATACAAATAATTTTGTTGCTCTTACAGGGCACATTGGGGTTACAGTTGATGATGTGCACAAGGCATGCGAGAGATTTGAAGAATTGGGAGTAGAGTTTGTCAAGAAACCAAACGATGGTACTACTATTACCAAAGCTGAATCCAGTAGAAATTTGATTTTTTTTTGTTTTGTTGTTGTTGCGACTCTCTGTTTGAGGAATCTGTTATTTTAATCCTTTATTTGATGTAAACCGTGCAGGAAAGATGAAGAATATAGCCTTCATTAAGGATCCTGATGGCTACTGGATCGAGATCTTTGATCTCAAGACTATAGGGACAACTACCGTAAACGCAGCTTGAAGAAGTCATGATTGCGCTATTTGTGTTTTGTGCGCACTCCACCTGAGTTTGAAGAATTTTCCCGAATAATTGGAACAACGTAGTCCTTTGTTATCATTCTGGTCTGTTTCTTGACATATATATATATATATATATATATATGATATAAGCTAAGTTGAATAAGTCGTTATCAATGTATAAAATACTGGACGTAAAGATTCTCTTGTTTCGGATTTGATTGTGAAAAAAGGCCCAAACATTTGGGCCAACAACCGTAACAAAAAGAGAAGGAAAAAAGGAAAAAAAGGAAAAAAAGGGAAAAAAGAAAATATTAAATAATAGAAGATTCTGGAAGACTAATACGAAAAGGAAAACATGAGATAGAAATAGAAAAGAAGAATCTAACGGTCTAAAAAAGAAAATAGGAAATAGGTCAGATCAAATCCTGACCGTCATAAACCTTATCTATAATAAATATAGCGCTCCACTCCTACAATAACATCACTTCCTCGTCTTCTTTATTTTTTATGTTTCTAATTATGTTGTCCTCCGTTGCTAAAGCTGGTGGTGTGGTGTGATAATCTTCTAAACCCCAACGGGTCTATCAGTCTGTGATCTTGTTTTCAATCGATCATCGCTAGTTCGTTTCTACTGGTGAAATCTTTTCTAAGGGTTTGTTGATCTCTAAGTTGTTGTAGTTCTCCCTCTGTTATTCTTCTTCTTCTTCCCTTCTTTTACTTGTTTTGTTCGTCTTGCAGGTCTTTTTGAAGCAAATCCTATGAGATTATGATGAACCGACCATCGCTCGTTCCTAATCGTGAAATCTTCTCTAGGGTTTGGTCTCTCTCAATTCCATCGGTAGCTTTTTTTAATCATTATTATGTTCATGCGCTTTTGAACCTCTCGCTCTGTTATTCTTCTTCTTCTTCTGATTTTTGTTGTTGTTGTTTTTGTTCGTCTTGCAGGTCTTTTGGAAGCGAATCAGTCTATGATGACACGACGCTCTTCGCTCCCCCGCTTCTGAATTTTTCACACTCCATTCTCCTACGGTTTGGTTTATTAATCTTATTAATGCTATAATCGATCTATAATTTGCTCAGGCACTTCGTTCTCGCTTCTTAATTTTTAACTTTGGGTTTTCTAAATTGGATCGAATTAACTTGTCGTTTTGTTTTGTTGATTTTGATTTTGTGGAGGATGAGTATGCGCTACGATTGATATATGTGATGGCTTTGATTGATCCTTGTCAAGCGGGTCTGATGATGCAGGTATAGTTCTTTGGATTTTTTTCCCCTTTAATTTCATCCCCTCTTTAATTCTTAATATTTTGGATAATCTAAAGATATCTTCTCTATATGTCTGATGATGCAGGTCGTCGTTGAGGTAGTGTGGGATTGCTCTGTTAAAATCTTATGATTCTGATATCTTGTTTTACATCTTTTAGGTATGATTTGTTCTCCTGTGTGTTCTTTTCCTTCTTTATGTTTTTTGCTCTAATACTTTTCCTGTGTTAAACTAGTTTGTGTTTTCAATGTGTTTTGTTTTCTCAAGTCTCTTAGGTGATATGCTTACTTCTGAGAGCTCCTCTGTGATTTTATTCAGGTATTTTATCCTCTCTTTCCGTTTGGTATATGCCAGCTATCTAATTGTTTTCATTAACTGGTTGGCTTCCTCAGTTTTGGACTGTGCCATCAGGGAGTTTTCAACATCATCGGTTGCTTTTTTTGATATAAATATGTTTCGTGCGATTTACCTCTTTAGCTCTTGTTATTTCAGGTTTTGGATGTGTGCTTTTATTGATCAGTTATGGCTTTGATGGACACGCTTCACTTCTTCTCTGTGCAACGTCTTCATTGGTTTTTGTTCATCCTCTTAACACATCTTTCACTTCTTCTTCTTTTATAGTTTTGTTCCTTACGTTTCTTTCTTCATCTTGCAGGGTTTTTGGAAGGGAATTATGATCTGATCTCCTCGTTATTTCTCCATAATACATCTTCAGGCCTTCGCACGGGTTCCTTGCTCGCTCTAATCACGAATTTTCACTTTGGTTCGGTGGTTTTAATCTAATTACATGTTATTAACTTGTGGTTTTTGTTTTTTTGGTTTAGGTTTGTGAAGGATCCTACGATATTGATCGGTGATGTCTTTGACTGATAGTGATAGTTGTCACTCTAGCTCATGTTATTTTTCTAAGGTTTGGTTTCTAAACTGCAACGGTTGCCTTTTTACTTATGAATATGTTCTGTTATTTCAGGTTTAAAAGGATGCTTTTATCGATGAGAGCCATGGCTTTGATGCACACGCTTCTTCTCTGTGCTACGTCTTCAGGGTTTTTTTTCTTCCTCTTAGCACTTCTTTTACTCTCTTTTTTTGTTCCTTACGTTCTTTTCTTCTTCGTCTTGCAGGTTTTTTGGAAGCGAAATATGATCAGATTCAGATCATTGCATAATCTTCTCGAGGCTACGTTTCAGGCTTTCTCACGTGTTCCTTACTTCAAACACTTCTCTATTTGCTTCTGCATTTTCACTTATGTTTGATGGTTTTTTTACTTACTCTCGTCTTTTGTTTTGGTGGTTTAGATTTGTGGAGGAGGATCCTACAATTGGTCGGTGATGGCTTTGATGGAAACGCTTCTTCTCTGTGCTACGTCTTCAGAGGTTTTGTTCTTCCTCTTAACAATTCTTTTACTCTCTTTTGTGTGTTCCTTACGTTCTCTTCTTCTTCGTCTTGCAGGTGTTTTGGAAGCAATTATGATCGGATCATTGCATACCTTCTAACGTTATGAATTTATTTATGTGGTTTACTTGTCATTCTGTTATTTCAGGTTTTTGGATGATGTTTTTATCGATGAGAATGATGTCTCAAGGAGACATGGACGCTTCACTTCTTCTCTGTGCTAACGTATTCAACGGTTTTGTTCTTCCTCTTAACACTTCTTTCACTCTCTGATTTTTTGTTCATTAAGTTCCTTTCTTCTTCCGCTTGCAGCTGTTTTGGAAGCTAAGTATGATATGATTGGATCATCGGATATTATTCTGCAGGCTACGTCTTTAATTAGGCTTTCAACACATCTATATTTGCTTCTGAGTTTTAACTCTGGTTGTGGTTTTTTTAATTACATGTTACTTACTTGTTGGTTTTTGTTTTGTTGGTTTAGATCTGTGGAGGAGGATCCTTCGATTAATCGCTGTTGGCTTTGACTGATCGTTGTCACTCGAATTCATGTTATATGATCCATCAGTGATTGTGGAGGAGTATACTAAGAATATCTATCGGTCATAGGTTTGATTTGATCCTTGTCACTCGTTTTCTCTGTTTGGATTTTTTTGTTTGTATAATTGATATTTTTTCCTCTCTCTTTTGATGCAGATCGTGGAGGCAATGGGATTGCTCTGTTGAATCTTTTTTCTCTGCCTTTTCTCTTTTGGTTTCTTCTGATTTTTCAAGAGGTTAGTTTCTCTTTTGGCTTGATGTGTGTAATTTCGTGTTTCGGGTTACTTCGCATCTATACACCTTTCTGCTATTGGTTAATTTATTTAATTTTGGCTATTTTTTGTTAGGTATGATCTGTCCTCTGTGTGTCTTTCATTGGTTGTTTACAGATTTCCAGCATCAATCACTCCTCTCTGTTTCTCTGCTGATGTTTGTCTACACATATTCATATGAAAGGTGGTCTTATCTTTTTTCTTAGGTAGTAAGGTTCTAAAAAGAAAATTGCCAGGTTACTAACTGGTTCTTCCCCTTTATTTTATCTGTTGGTCTTATCTCTCATGCTACATTTATGTTTAGTGATTGAAAGATGATGCCTTTGATCTTGTGGTTCCATGTTTACTCTCTGACATCCTCTGATATAAAAGGTTCGACATATGGTTTAGTCAGGTTTTTGTTCCTCTTTCTCTTAGAGACCTGCAGCAATTTCTGAAAATTTTACTTCTGTGTTTTGGATTGTGCTAACAGGTATTTTGAGCTGTGAATTGTGACCGTGGGGAGTTTCTTTTGATTATTTGGTATGTTGAGGATGCTAAGGAGTTTAACCTGCGAGTGTGAACATGTGGTCTATTCAGGTCATTGTTCTCTTTCTCTTTGGAATATGTCAGCTATCTCTTTGTTTTTATAAACTAGATTTTGAATTTGGACGTGTTTTTATTAGTTGATGATCTTCTTAGTGATAACTACATGTTATTTTCATGTCGTTTTTGTTTTGTTGGTTTAGGTTTGTGGTGGAGGATCCTACGATTGATCACTGATGGCTTTGACTGATAGTTGTCACTCTAGTTCATGTCATTCTTCTAAGGTTTGGTCTCTAAATTGCATCGGTTGTCACTCTAGTTGCGTTTACTTATGAATATGTTTTTTTATTTCAGGTTTTGAATCATGCTTTTATTGATGAGAGTCATGGCTTTGATGGACACGCTTCTTCTCTGTTTTACGTATTCAGGGTTTTTTTCCTTCCTCTTAACACTTCTTTTACTTTCTTTTATTTGTTCCTTAAGTTCCTTTCTTCTTCGTCTTGCAGGTGTTTTGGAAGCTAATTATGATCTTATCATCACATATTCTTCTCCATGCTACATTTTCAGGCCTTCTCACAAGTTCCTTGCTCTAAACGCATCTCTATTTGCTTTTCTGAATTTTCACTTTGGGTAGGTGTTTTTTTTCTAATTACGTGTTACATTCATGTTGGTTTAGGTTTGTGGTGATTGATCGGTGATGGCTTTGACTGATTGTTGTCACTCTAATTCATGTTATACTCCTAAGGTTTGGTTTCTAAATTGCATCGGTTGCTTATTTCTTATGAATAGGTTTATGCGATTTACTTGTTGTTATGTGATTTCAGGTTTTGAATGATGCTTTTATCAGTGAGATTCATGGCTTTGATGGACATGTTTCTTCTCTGGGCTATGTCTTCAGGGTTTTTTTCTTCCTCTTAACACTTCTTTTAGTACACTCTTTTTGCTAGACCTGAATATTTTTTAAGTTGTTTTTGAATATAATGTGTCTTTTTTTATGTGTCTCTTAGGTATGCTAAGTCTAAGCTCTTCTGATGCACAAGGCTCAAGTTCTTGTTCTCTTTCTCTTTGGGATCTGTCAGCTATCTCTTTGTTTTTATAAAGTAGAGTTTGAATTTTGGCTCCCTGAGTTTTAGACTGTGGCATTGGGCAGTCGTCAACATCATTTGGACTTATTTTTGGATGTTTCAGGTTCTTTGTAGTTGATGATCTTCTTAGTGATAGGGCATTTATGATTTATGCCTAAGACCCTATCATTTGTTATTGATAGTCGAGGATCTATCAGAGAGAATCATCAGGTAACTAACTGGTCACTTTCCCTATATGGTTTATCATGTTACATCTATTTCTAGTGTTTGATCCTACTCTCATATGCTTGTGATTGTGGTTTTTCTTATGTGAAGTGCTCCCTTCTTTGTTATTTCTATGTTACCTCCTTGGTGGTTTTTCTTCTGTGAAGTGCTACCTTCTCGTTATTTCTATGTTATTTCTTATGTGTTTGATCCTACTCTCATATGCTTGTGATTGGTGGTTTTTCTCTTTTCCTTGGAGATATAATCAGTTTTGCTTCCCCCTTTTTTTTTTTTTTTCCCATTTTTCTATGGTTTAATTGTTAATCACTTTTGTTCAGGATGGTGTTTTCTATTTCTACGTGAATTCATTATCTGCGTATAGGAATTTGGATGATGCAAGTAGAAGTTCTGTTGTATTCTTAATTCCTGTGGTTGATTTAGGTGTCATGAGCTTATTTTTCTGCTGTGTGGTTGTTAGTTGTTACACCTCTTTCTATTTGTGAATTACTTCTGATTGTTATAGTTTACTGGGTAGTCACGAGAAGTAAGCTTTGGGTTCCTCACTGGTTGCATAAAGGATTGATCTCAATTCGTATGTTTCCTTTTTGTTATTATTTCTCCTCTGTATGTCTTATTGTATGTTCCAGGATTTCTTCATTAATCACTATACTCTGATCCTTTGCAGTCTAGTCGTAATCAGATGAAAGATAATCATAACTTCCTTTTAAATGGGTTTGTACTTATTTTCTGTCCTTTTTATGATGGATGTGTCTACCAAAAGTAGTTTTTGCATTGAATATCTTCAAGTCTGAGCTTCTCTTAAGCAGAAAGCTAAGCTAGACATGTTGTTAATCAGGTAGTTGTTCATCTTTCCTTCTTTGTTCTTCTGCAATATGTGGATTCATACTTCCTGTATTTTGAAGTGTGTTTAGCCTCATGAGATTTTAACTATGAGACTACGACAGTGGGAAGTTTCACATGATTGGAACTTGTCATTGGATTTTTTTGTTAAGTCTTTTAACATAGATATTTCAGGTTTACTACTTGGTCTCTTCTTTGTTTATCTATTTGGTGTGCTACATATATTCCTACTTGTGATGGTAGGTTTTCTATTTATGAATTCCTTCCCATCATTATAGGTATATTGAGGATGTGTTGGAGGCAGACTCCCTTTTCGATTTTTGGGCATTGAAGATTGAAATTTTGATTGCAGTATTTTTTATACTATTGGTGTTTTATGCCTTTTTCTGTTTTGGTTTTACCACTATATTGTCTTGTGTTGGTGAGTTGTGTTCCTGCTCAGTATTCTCTTCAGTTTGTCAATTTGATGTCATCGTTTATTTGATTATGTAAGTGATTCTTGCTGGTCGTGTGACCTCATGGGGGCAGCTCATAGAAAGTGAAGAGCGTCTTGGTTTTGATGATAATGGTCTTAACTTCTGACTTGTGAGGTTTTTTGCTTCCTGGGTTGTGGTTGGTTTTAATGGTTCTGTAGACATTTGATAATGAAGTCCTCGCTTGATTTTATGGTTGGGTGATGCATTAGGTTGTTGGATTTCAGGGGAGGCTTAATTTTATAGATAGACTTCTTACGAATGTTCTCAGGTAGTCAGTGAAAATTGAAAACATCACCTTCCTTACATCTGGTGAAGAGGCTGATTAAGTAAGTTGTTGGATTGTTACTTTGGTAGAGGCTGATTAAGTAAGTTGTTGTGGATTGTTACCTCCATTATGGTTACTTTGATTCAGATTCTACCAACCACAGAAGTGTCTAGCTCATTTATGGGACCTTCGGTGTGGGTTGCTTTGACTTGGATCTACAATTGCGCAAATGATGTTTTCTCAACTTGTCTATATTGTTTTATGCCTCTTTTTGATTTGTCATGTCGTGACCATGAAGCCTACGCTGGTGTTGCGGTTTCTGAAGTTCTCATGGGAAGCACTGTGACTAGGACTGGAGTAGAGGCTGAAAATGATTGAAATAGTGATTTTGTTCAGTTATGTGCTTTTGTATAGTGTATCTATTCTCCGAGAACTGATGTCTTGGATGTATAAGACTGTTTTGTAAGTTTTAAAAGGTGATACTGGTGAATTTATGGGAATGAGTACACACATGAGAAGTTATCCGTTGGTGAGCGTAGATCCTAATGATGTCCAAATGATCGGAAATTTGGGGAATGTGTGGCGAATTCGTAATATCAGTTTGATGCTACGAATACTGTTCGAGTCTGGCCTGCTTTGCTGATATATTTGGTACAAAAATTAACGAACTATTACTTCAAACTGGATATATATCTGCGATTTTATAAGGAGTTTCAGTATGAAGCACATCACAGAAGCACAAACAGCTAAATCAGTGAAAGAAAGGTCTACAGGACTCCTTCAATGTATACATTGTCCATGATACCAAAAAGTAAAAATCACAATGGTGAGGTCTTGACGAACATGGCTCTGAAAGTCCTTATGCAAAGTCATTTTTTCACCTACAAACAGAATCAAAGAAATTTTACACAAGAATGATTTCACGTTTTGTTTTATAAAAGAGAGATTTCATAACAACAATGGTATACACGCACCTGAACATCTATCTTAACATCACGGAGAAGCTGTGCAGCAACTGTACCATACCTTCTCATCTCCCATTCACTTAGCTTTCCGTCCCGTAGTCTCATCAGCAAACTATCTTCCTTAAGACGGGGATGATGTGTTGCAACGGCTTCCTCTTCCAACTGGTTTGGTAAATCATGGCATTCTCCGGCTAGGACTTTCATCTCGCTCTTTGTTTTGTCTGTGTCAACCACAGCTTCATCCCGAGTCACGTTTCCAGAACTCCCGGCAGGAGACTTTTGTGCCATGATGTACAGATGAATGCTCGGGTCTTGGTATTCAACATCCATCTGCAGATTCCATTCCAGAATAAGAAATTGCGTAGTTAACGAAATTTTAACAGTGACAGTGCCATCAGTGTTGTTCTTTACCTTAGATCTAGGTATGGTTTTGACTTCGAAGTTGTCTTTCCACATCTGAAGCATTTTATCATGAACAACAGTGGAACGTATCTCATATCCCAACTAGAAAAAAACCATAACCAAATCATCTTGTAGTTCCAACGATAATATCAAGCACATCTCTAGCATCTTAATTCATACCATAACTGTTGTCTTTGGCCCTGATAACGCAAGTATTGTACGCAATAGAGGTTCCAAAAGCTGCTCAGAATATACCTTAAACAATTTTGAAGGTGAGTTCAGTCACAAGTCACAATTCCCTTGGGCTAAAACCAGTCTCATTAATCTAAACAATTATAATGAGTCATTTGAATATTCCGATTAACTTACAACATCAGTACCGATGACATAGTCAAAGGGCGGCTCAACGGCCCTTATATGATCTTCGTTTCCCCAGTCGAGTTCTGCAACTCGGAGTGATCCAAACGATGCTACAAGGAATGACAACTTCATTAGACACTAACTAAAAGAAGATAACCATTCAAAAATTTCTTGTAACTCGATAAAGTAAGCCAGTTGGTTCTACGAAGAACTTATCCAGGGCATAATAAAATGAAGAAAGATGCAGAGACTACAGATTAAGGCAGTAAAAGAAGCAATATGCCTACTTAGAGAAGACTGAAGACAGTATCAACACAAACCTGAACCAGGATTCATTTGCAAGATTTTGGAGGTATTCCATTCTACATTCCTCTTAAGCAGTAGTAATACCTCCTTTTGATCAGTTGTAACCACATCACACCCGAGCATCGCCAAAGCTTGCACATGAACACAAACTCCAGTTTAAGATACCAAATTTCTAGTTTTAAGCAAAGGTAAGGACCATACACAAGAAAGGGGAATCCTTTAAGATATAAATACATACATGTTATCTACATACCAAATCCTGCAACGCCGCAACCTGCTCCTAGCTCAATAACACGCTTTCCTTTCAGTTTGGACGGACTAAACCTCCCCTTCCTGCAATTTTTCCCCTGAAATTTTTGAAGCAGGATAAGGTTTCTTGTTAAGTCTAGTGCAGGACTATGGTAGCTAGCCTAGGGGTTAAGCTTGGAATTCTAGCTTTTGCCAGCTCAGTAACAGAACTTACGGTTAGTTGAGAGCTAAAGAGTTAAAAAAAAAAGGAGAGAGAGGCAGAGAGGAGAATGCATTGAAACCATTATTGATTGGTTTAGGCATTTGGTGAAGCCTTAGAAATTTCCATCGTTAATCAAGTCTACATTACAGTCATACTAGCTAATCTATGAGGATAAGAAAGATCATACCAGATATTTGGCAAACACCATGGACGCATCCCACACGGTGGTTCCTAAATGCTTCGAATTTGGATCCTTCCATATAGAATCGCGGCATCATGACACAGCATTAGAAGCATAGAACATGGAAGATGGAAGATGACAAATAGATGAACAAAAGTAAGAAAGAACAAAGACATGGAAAAGGTGAAAATACAGCTGGGACTTCGTTAGATCTCATCGATATGTATTCAAGGAAAAATAAGAGTCATATAAATACCTGAGCAAAGTTTAATTCGTTGCCCAACACCTCAATGGTAACAGTACAGGTGCTTGGAGAATTCAACCTTATAATAATAATTATAGCAAAAGTTTCAAATTTGTTCAACGAATCAATTCGAAAACCAAAACTTTGGCTCAAACTCTAGAAATCTAATTGTAAACTTAATTCTTAAATGAACCTAGAAACAGCAAAGATCTCGACTTGTGTGATAACTAAAGACAGAAACTTGACAATAATAATACGCTGGATAACAACGACTTAGGAAGGTAAAGTTTCTAGAAGCAATAAGCTAATACGATCGTTCCGTAAATAAAGACCATCCTCAGCTCTCATCGGATTTCGCCAAGATTATATAACAAGTAAATTTATCACAAACCATGTTAGTGGATAGATAAAATTGGAATACCTGTCGGGATCCATTTGTTCTTCTTCGTCCGACGTAACACAAACTACGGCGATTTTCTTGTTTCAGGGAGATTGATTTTTCGTTACGGCGTTTCAGTTTCAGTTCCGGTTCCAAACCTCCGCGTCACCAAGAGGTTTAAGGAGTATTATTGGAACACAACACTAATCCAAAGTTTTATTGATTTAGACGATAATTAATCACTAAAACAAATTCTGAAATTAATTAATGAGTTAATTGGTAGACCCTATTACATGTTTTCGAAATTACCCTTTTGACCTTATACATCTATTACCTTTTTTTAACGTTTTTGTAAGATTATTTATCGTTTACATACACTAAAATTCCACTTTTTTTGCTTCTTTTGTTTTCATGATTCTGTCTCTTTGGTGAATGATAGACAACAGAGGAAGACATAACTCGAACAACTGAGTACCTTCGGCCTAAAGCTTGAACAGGTCTCCCAAGTTTTTCAGGCGTTACTAGAACTAGAAGACACTTTTTGTACTTGTGCTACTAAATCATCTATATGTGAATAAGCTCTAACCTTACCGTAAAAGCAAGCATAATCTTATTATTTACCCTTGCCTGATATATTTGCACATTTGATTTCTTTTCTAGCATGTGGACAGTGATTTAGAACTTTTTCCAGAACGGCTCATTAACTTTTCCTAAAATCAGTTTTACACAACCAGTTACTGTTGAGAACATCAAACATGCAATCTGCATCATTAGCTAGTTAGAAGCAAGCAATATCGTATGCTCCGAGAACAGATTACAGTTGCTCAATCATCTTCACCTTTGACATCATTGCTTGGATGATTGTGTTTCTGAGCTTGGTACATATCTGCAATCTGAAAATTTGCAGGGAAAAGAACTTCAAAACCAGCCTGGGTCTCATCTTTCCAGAATTGAAAACATACGAGTGTTACGAGACTTAACCTGCTCAGATGATGTTGCTTCCTCTGGCTTCTTGTCTTCCCGTACACGGAGTAGACGAGGAAAACGAAGAGAAATTCCCTTTACGAAACATTGAAACAGTCAATAGGGTAACAATTTCCCGGCAGCTCGAAAATAAATCAAATAGCTCAACGGTTTTATAAGATATAATATATCAACAGATAGGAAATAATATTAAACCTTATCAGGGTCCACAATGCCGGTAGCTGCACGGTGCACAGGGCTAATTGTCAAGTCAGCTGCTTTCACTTCCCATACCTTTAAGCAAGCATATATATTAGCTTTCACTTTGACCCAGTTAAATATAAGGTCACATTTTGAGTACAAGCGAAGATAATCCTACCTCAGTGGGCTCAAACCAAACGTCTGGAGTGAGGCCGTCTCCAACTCGGTAGTATGGCTGGATATTTGAATAATTACAATTAATAAGAATTCAGGCAAGAGACATATATGATATTGCAGAGAAAGGAGGCCAGAGAGAAGAAAAAGCTATCCTACTTTTGGAGTAGTTATCACTTGAGAGCGAAGACTGGACGACCTCACGTCAAGCATGGCATCAGAAAATCCAGTGCCTAGTAGCCCAAACCGTAAAACCAGGGTATAAGTAACTTGAGAAACTGAACGTAGCACATAAAAAATATGAAATGCCAAGGTGTATTAGACTGACCGATTTTACAAATGCTTTGGAACTCCTCCTTATCAACATCGTAACAAGCGAGTAAAAATGCACCAAAGACACCTAGAAGGAACGCATATAGCTTTGTTAGGAGCATAAAGGTTGAAAATGTATCATCCAATATATTCTTAATGTTTTTTACCTGTGCGTTTGCCACGTCCATGGAAAGCAGCAATTGGTACAAGATCCATAGAGTCTCCAATGCTGCGCATATTACCCTAGAGTTAGTAAAGGACTGTTCGATTTACACTTATTTGAGAGAAATGTTAGTATTGCCTGTCCATGTAGTCTTTCTTCAATTTTAGCCAATTATTTGATCGCTTTGCAGGTTCATAGGTAGCATCCGAGTTCAATGTTTTAATGATTAAACCTTCACAGCTGCAAAATAAAATTTATAGATGAAGAGCTGGAACATTATAGAGATAACAAGGTAAACGCTGATGCAATATATAGACATAAGATTGTAGAGAATTCACAATAAGTGTCGATCAAATTGCTAAAAATACAATTACTATCCAGAAGACACATGATGACATCTAAACGGCATAGGGGTAATGAAGCAGAAGTCATTGTCATTTCATATATCACTACAGGCATGGTAAAAATTTGTAAATTTAATCATATCCTTAAACATATAACAGATAACTATCTAAAATTGAATACCGAAGATGAGTAAATATAAATATCTACCACAATCTCTAGTTTTCTGTTAACACAGCTGACGGTGAAAGATGCTACTACAGATGAGATGCTAGGTCAAATTGTTAATTTATTATACCCTTGAACATGTCAAAGATGACTCCCTAAAATAAAATATCCGGAAGCAGTAAATATCTACCATAATCTCTAATTTTCTGTGAGTGCAGCTGAAGGTAAAAAATGCGACTAAAGAGAAAATGCTAGGCAACAATTTACACCAAAGTTCACCGTAAGTATCAAGATATATACCCAACATCAACAGATGCGTCAAGAAACTTTTGGATTTCATCGATATCGCTAGATGTTAGAGCAGTTGCAAACTGGAAATAGCCAGGCTCTTCCTCAAATGATTCGTATAGCTTCTGTTGAAGCAAAGTGAAGACAAATGATTA
>NC_025687.1:3385006-3393627 GCF_000633955.1 Camelina sativa
AGATGATTCACAGCTTCAGTAGAAAGATTGGTTCTTTCTAAAGTTTTCAACAAGTTACACCAGAAGGTTACCTTGATAACGCAATCGCAACATCCGGGTACTTCCCAGTGTTTCTTTCAGCATTTCGACTGTATATCTCAAATGTACCATCCTCCATAAAATGTATCTGCAGAAATTAATTGATGATAAGCCAAACCATGATGGCATACTTAAATAAGACAGATCTAAGTATAGCATTCACCCGCNAAGATGCATACGCCAACCTTAATATCATTGACATTCACATTTTTACGGGCTCGAGTGCTCAAAATCTGAGAAAAAAAAAACAAGAAAATAGAAAACAAAACATCAAGTCAAATAGTCAAAGTAGCTAGCTTCAAGTTAAGTAAACTAATCCAGGTGAGAAAGAGTGTTATAACAGTTGATATATTTCAATAATCCTCTTCATACCAACACTAAACTTTAGTATGATCATAAGGAATTAGGTCAATCACCAAAACTATCCGCGAAAAGTGCCATAAAATATCCATAAATGTAACAAGGTTTGTTCAGAATGTTGGACAAATCATTGGTTAGACAGTGTCAAAACCGGAAAATCTGATCTAAAAGGGTATTATCGTTATGCTATGCTTATTTTGTTAACTCACTGACTAGTGGCTAACAAGATGAAAACTAGATCACATTAATATTTCTCTGGCAATTTAAAATAGAATACTAAAATGAATAGGCAGAATTTAAGGCTGAAACCATACGTGANAATGGCGGAATAATGAACCCAAACAAATGAACAGAAAAAATATGTGGCAATTGGTGCATACCTGAAGTAAACGTGTTAAGTAAAGAGGTTCACAGTCTGTTGTTGCCACAAGAAGTGCCTTCATTCGGTTCTTCTTCTTTTCCGTACTATCTTTTCCACTTTCCTGCAATAATTAACATGCAGTAGTCCCACACATATCTGATTGTCAAACAAAAGAAGGTTGATTGAATCTCATTCAAATCATAACCTAAATTGCAAGCATTCAAAAGCCATAAACAGTCATGGGTTCAAAATACCATAGCAATTCGTCGAAACGTATCAAAAACCTTGACAACAGTCAACGGTTCGGGCTTAAACATCATAGTCTGAGTCGAACGGCTTCCTTTTGCTACAAGCCCCAAGTCTCCCAGTTCCTATAAATGGAGTACAATTTCAGAACTGCTAACTTTCTTATTCTAAAACCTTATTGCAATCACATTCCACTAGACAGGTTCATTGGATTATAAAGCAACCAAAATTACAAGTAAATAGAAAAAAAGTCAACATACCGTATTCTGTTTCTTAACCTGATCCTCAGTCCTACCAAAAGCTTCAGAGATTGCCTTGATGATTGAACCCTCACCAATTCCCAATTCTATACCTTCATGAGCAGGAGCAATCTCATTGGCAGAAAGATAAACAGTAGCAACCAAATCCTCAGGTGTAGTGGCAATAACGGTTCTCAACNGCCCGAATTAAGTAGACACCAATATATTACCTGTGCACGTTCTCCATCATATTTGTATTCACATGTGAAAACGATGTCCTGGAATTTATTCAGTATCTCTGCTACACCTTTGGTTGGTTTTGCAAGCATGGGTCCAATTGGAACACCCAGTGTAAAGTTACAAGTTTTTGAAAGATTCCACACACCACCAGATAGAAGGGCAGGAACAATAATGTCATAGACAGGAAGCACCGTGAATACTTGTTTAACAATCTTCGCAGCCTACAAGGATAGAGCAAAAAGATGGATCTAGGAAAGAAGTGTCTTGACAAATTACACGTGTTCAAAACATCAGAAAAAAAAAAGAAAACAGAACTGTATATGAGGTAAATTGTGACCTACATAGAGATCCTACAGCCTCGCGTAACATTCTTAATTCCTTCTAGTAGCTCAGAAATTATATTCTTACTCACAGAACTCAAAAAAGAATGGATTCTGATATAAGTGGAAAATACATAAAAATAAAAAACTAAACGAGAAAGCAAACCTCTTCTAAAGGAGACTTGGTATTTGGCGGTGGCTTTGAGTGCTCTTCATTATATACAGCGGCTTGTCCCAAGGCAGCTAAGACAGTCTGACCTGAGAACCCTAAACGCAATTTTGCCTGCAAGGTAAATTTTAAGAATGGCGGAATAATGAACCCAAACAAATGAACAGNTGGGTTTCGCGGAATCAGAAACAGGCTCTACGGGATCCTCAGTTTTCGACACTGTACCTTCGGAAACAAGAGGTTTGGCCAAATCAGCGTCTTGGGTTTCCTCAATTTTCCTTTTGTTCGGAGAGCGAGACAAGGCAGANGAAGTAAACGTGTTAAGTAAAGAGGTTCACAGTCTGTTGTTGCCACAAGAAGTGCCTTCATTCGGTTCTTCTTCTTTTCCGTACTATCTTTTCCACTTTCCTGCAATAATTAACATGCAGTAGTCCCACACATATCTGATTGTCAAACAAAAGAAGGTTGATTGAATCTCATTCAAATCATAACCTAAATTGCAAGCATTCAAAAGCCATAAACAGTCATGGGTTCAAAATACCATAGCAATTCGTCGAAACGTATCAAAAACCTTGACAACAGTCAACGGTTCGGGCTTAAACATCATAGTCTGAGTCGAACGGCTTCCTTTTGCTACAAGCCCCAAGTCTCCCAGTTCCTATAAATGGAGTACAATTTCAGAACTGCTAACTTTCTTATTCTAAAACCTTATTGCAATCACATTCCACTAGACAGGTTCATTGGATTATAAAGCAACCAAAATTACAAGTAAATAGAAAAAAAGTCAACATACCGTATTCTGTTTCTTAACCTGATCCTCAGTCCTACCAAAAGCTTCAGAGATTGCCTTGATGATTGAACCCTCACCAATTCCCAATTCTATACCTTCATGAGCAGGAGCAATCTCATTGGCAGAAAGATAAACAGTAGCAACCAAATCCTCAGGTGTAGTGGCAATAACGGTTCTCAACATGTTACACAGAATATCAGTAATCACAATTCGACCACTTTCATTTGAAATCAGATCAAAAGCCAACGCAAGAAACAGAAACGGAACTCTCTCCCCTTTCTCCCAACAAGACACTTTCTCAGGATCGAAATCATTAGGCTTCTTCTTCAACAACCCAATTTTGCTCTTCATCTCGCCAATTTTATCAGCTTTGCTCAAAGTCCTAGACTTTTTCGCTCCGGTCTTGGAATCTTCCGCAATCGACGACGTATCCGATCTGGGTTTCGCGGAATCAGAAACAGGCTCTACGGGATCCTCAGTTTTCGACACTGTACCTTCGGAAACAAGAGGTTTGGCCAAATCAGCGTCTTGGGTTTCCTCAATTTTCCTTTTGTTCGGAGAGCGAGACAAGGCAGAGGAGGTCTGAGGCGTCTTCTTCTTGGCAGCTGCGCGAGCATTGGACATAAGAGCGTCAAATGCAGAAGGGCGGTTAGAAGACATGGCTCTGTGGCACGAGCTAAGTCGCAAGTGGGAAACTCGGCGGCTAAAAGACAGCAAGACGGAGGAGAATTGAGTTTTAGTAGCGAGACAATGTACGTATCGGAGGCAATTTGATGATCGAATTGCTAACATCAGTCGAGTTTGAAATTAGGGTTTTAGAAAGGGGGCAAAATTTGCAAACTTGAAGAAACCCACCCAGGTACAGTGTATTATGATATGGCGGCAGAATTGTTTTGCCCGCGTCTATTTCCTTTATTTTGGGCCAAATTAGGACCACCTTAAACGGGCTAAGATATTTTAGAATTTTAATGGGCCGATCTGCAAGTTAGTGGGCTTGATGTTTTTGAGCTCTTTCACCAAATTCATATTTTTCCCATATACATGTGTTTTCCCAAATGTCTACTCTGGGTTTCCTATGTGTGTAATACAAAAGATCCTATACGTTTTGGTTGTAAAGGATAAGTAAAGGAAAGAAACACAAGATTGAAGCTAGGCTAGTCATTCTTGTTGTTGGATGATCAAAACGGAAGCTCTAGAAGGATAATATTCAGATGCTAACAAATCCCCGATGACTCCAAGTTCGTCGAATTCCATCCATTCCCCAAGTCCTGTAGTGACTGTAGTACCAATCCCGCTTCTTCTACCGACTACAAATAGATCATAGTCGTACGCCACGGAGTGCAAAAATGTGGAAGTCTCTGTGCCATCAGCCACTGTCAACTCAATGATGCTGGAGTTATCTCGAGGCCTCTCTTCAAGACTATTCTTGTACTCTGCCATTTGACTATGATTCCTCTTGCTACTCTCCTCGGTATGAGACGCAGGGATCAGACGCATCACCGTTAGATTCACTTTTTGGTTGCCTCTCATGTGGTTAGCTAATGCCAAGGCCTCTTTGTCGTCATTCCCACCCACGTAAATCAAGCATACCTGCACTCAGTATGTGATAATCAAGAAAGATTCAACATCTTTTCTTCATGTAAATTAATAAAGAAAATGTAGAGTTACGTACGCGGCATGGAGATTCTACGGATTTGAGTTGCCAGATTGGTTTGCGATGAACCAAGATTCCGACAGAGCAAGGAGCTCGTTTCAGAACGCTACGATTAAGACCTCTTAGGTTTTGATCGTCTGAGGTAATGCCATATCCGTTAGCCCCCCAAGAGCGGTGAAACGAGAGGAGGATCAGATTTGAACCTTTATCAAGAGCAAACCAACATATGTGTTCATGCATCTCTTTAGCGGAAGTTAAAAACGTAAACATGTTTATGGAAGCGGTGTCCCAATAATTCTCTTGAAACAGTTGGAAAGAGCTTATGACATTTTCGGAATAAGACCGACTTCCAGGCTTTGGTTTCTGAAGCTGGTGGGAGATAAACGTGGGAGTAGCTTGACCCACTAGCTCGATTAGGTGAAGAACACAACACCTTATTGGAGAGTCTTTAGATGGGGAAGTAGCTCTAAGAAGGCTAATCATTGATGTTATGTTGTCTGGCTTGTTGATGCACACCAGCGTTTGCAGTTCTGAGTTATGTTTTAAGTTTCTTCTTCCGTAACACACTAATCTCTTTGACCGGTCATACAAGAAATGTATAGCCATTGGTGTTAACAAAGAGTTTACCAGAATGTATACGCCGAGGAGCGTAAAGAGCTCTAGACCAATCTTCTGTTAAAATACGAGAGACATTATTAAAAACATTAAAACATAGAATTAATATACAAATAATTATGATGATCTATCATTAATTATATATATGACTATATATAGCAAAAATATTCTTACGTACGTCTTTTTCGAAGGCTTGGAGGACGTAAGACAACTCGAAACTACTCTTGGTGCCCATGATAATACCTAGGATAATTGAGTCTCGCAAGGGCATCTTTGCAGCTAGGGCGAGTAAGAACGAAGTAGCAAGTTTCGCTATGTATAAGATAGAAAGGAATGAAAAGCACTCGTACATATGACCCTGTTTTCCATTTCCAAACCCCTTTCGTAAATACGACCAATCTAGTTTAATCATGCTAAGTGATCCAAAGAGGGGTAAAAAAATGCCCTCATTGAAACTCTCGAATTTTCGTATAAAAAGTGATCCTAATGGTGGTCCGTTAGGGATAGCCAAACCAAGAACAAATGCCCCCAACGGTCCGAAGAATAAGAAGTGACTCCAGAAAAGATAAGATAAGTAAGCCAGCGAGAGACCGATGGAGAGATAGATGTTCTTCACTGGCGCTCCTTCTGGCGTATTTCTGATAACCCAATGCATAAATTGCCGCACAAGATACAAACAAATAAAGAATAGCATCATACCAACTCCCATACGTATTCTATTAATTTCATCGCGGCTTATGTTTTTCCATACACTCAAGAAAAAGGCAAGCATATCCGTTACCATCCCAGATGACTGAGCTATTTGGCCGAACTCAGTGTGTGAACTATTTTGAGGTCGGTAAGGAGCATGTTGAGGCAAGTGAAGGGCGTCATGCTCATGGTGAATATCATTACAGCATACTCCATATCTGTCATGGTCGGGATACTTGATTTCTCTCTAGATGAATAAATGACTTTTCCGATTTGCAATGGGATGATCATTGAGGTGAGTCCAATCACAACACTCTTCGTTCCAGACTTTTTGATCATTCCAACATCCGTAGTCACTCCTCTTAGGAACCAATCTAGGGTAAAAGCAAATGCGCCAATAGTCTCAGCAACATTTGGCATATACTTGTTATCATTGATAAATATATGCTGAAACCGTGACATTTCCACCCACTGAAACACCTCGCTGAAGACTGCCCCAACCTTCAAAAAAACAAGAGAACATGGAGTATTTTATCCGAACATCGCTGATCAAATCTGGACATTATTAGAAACCTCCTAATTACTTACAAGCATCATGGAGGTAAACTTAGGGATAGGAACACGTAACTTCTTGAACAAGATATCAAAAAAACGCCAGAATACGAATGTGGAGAGAATTATGATCTCCAGTTGAGGAAGAGGGTACTCCCAGAATTCCATTCCCGTAGATCCGGAAGCCATCTTTTCTGTTACGCCGTCTGAGTTCAACATTATATGTGGACTTACATCGCAAACCATCTTCCCCCCCCCATCTCTGCTCTTTTCCCATTGTTGTCCAACATGATTTCTTGGCCCCAAGTCCCATATTCTGCATCCATTTGAGACAAATAACCTCCTTGTCTATGTATAACCAAAAACAAAACAACAAGAAGAAAATTATAAAAAATCTTGACAATGAAAAGGTTTTGCAGTCAAAGGAAGAACTAAAAAAACCGGTCAAATGGATATCACACAGATCCCATAAAAAATCTCTAAAAAAAAATTAAAAAAATAAATCTCTAAAATTAGCATAAGGTATAAATATAGGGATTGTACGGTCCAGGTGTTATCTTTGTTTTTTGGCCTTTTTAAGCTGTATTGCTTTAAAACAAAATGATCTCCTTAGGCACTCTAAACAAACAGCCATTTAGATAGGGTGATGGCCATTAATTAGGACCTCAAAATCAATCTTTAACGCCTTATGTAATTTATTATAATTAACGTTCGGTATTCATTCTTTGTTAAACAGACCATGTTATTACAAGAGAATCTATATTAGAATTGTGACAACAAGGGCAGCTAAGGTTGAAAGAAGATCATCATACAGTAGGCTAGCTCTACCATAAGAAAGTACTCAAATTTTATTATTAATTTCAAAAATATTTGATCAAAATCGTGAGGTTATTATATAAGAAGAAACTCGAATCATTTTTACTCCATAACTTTCTAAACTAATCTTTGATGTAGAGAAAAAATACAACATTAAACAAATGATCCTGAGCATATACATATATCATCTCAGATTACTTCTTAGATAGCCTTTTTTGGCTTTTTGTATGATGAATGTACTCTTGTTTTTGTACAACCAACACTGATGCTCTCGAAGGATATTCATGTGATGCTAATAAATCTCCAATGGGTCCCAATTCATCGAACTCTGTCCATTCACTAATTCCGCTAGTAGGCTCAGTACCTATTCCACTGCTTCTTCCAACGATAAACAAGTCATAATCATTTGCCATTCCTCGCAAGGTTTTTGAAGTCTCAGATCCATCAGAAACCGCCTTATCGATGTATTTCACCTTGTCATCATTTTTTTTACGTTGGACCCAATAATGTTACTCACGTTCTCCTTTAGATTAACCATTTGGTGCTGCTCCCACTCCTGGTTCTCCAATTCAGCAAATTTTGGAATGAATCTTATGATCGTTAGGCTTGTTCCCTTTTCTGTCAGTCTCATTCGATTTGCTATCGCCAAAGCTTCTATATCGTCGTTTCCACCGTTAAAAACCAAACATATCTGCAGATATGAGAACTTTCTTAATTAGGTTACTCTTATATATTTAGGCCCAAACGGTTAGATATAGTTATAAAATAAAATAAAATAATGAAAAGTGTTATATATTTGGGGGTACACTATACCTTGCTCTGGTACTTAGCCAGATGAGATTCGACGATGGGCTTGCGATAGATGAAGATTCCAACAGAGCATGGGGCTCGTTTCAGGACGTTAATGTTGAGAACTCTCAGCTTATCATCGTTGGAAATAATATTGGATCGATCAGTAGACCAGGTTCGATGGAAAGGAAGCACAATCAGCGATAGGCTTCTGGATAGGGCTAGCCAACAAATGTCCTCATGCATGTGTTGAGACATGGAGATGGAAGTGAAAATATCCAGTGATGTATAGTCAAAGAAATTTTTCTGAAAGCGACGGAAGGAGTTTATGACATTGTCCGAACAAGACGTACTCCCGGGCTCTGGTTGTTGCAACTGGTGGGAAATGAACATGGGATTGGCTTGACCCAAAAGTTCAATGAGGTGAAGTATGTTACACGCCATTGGAGAATCTTTTGATGGGTTGAAACCTTCCAAAAGGTTGGTCATCGAAGTTATGTGATCAGGTTTGGAGACGCATATAAGACATGGGAGCTCCGCGCCTTCTTTCAAGATGATCAAATTCCTTTTTCGGTAGCATTTGAATCTTTTGGTTCGGTCATGCACGAGCTCCAAGGCCATTGGTATAAATATAGAGTTGAAGAGGGTGAAGGTAGATAGGATTGTGAAAACCTCTGGCCTTATTTGCTGTGAAAGATGTTC
>NC_025687.1:3394259-3399805 GCF_000633955.1 Camelina sativa
AGGTTTGGAGACGCATATAAGACATGGGAGCTCCGCGCCTTCTTTCAAGATGATCAAATTCCTTTTTCGGTAGCATTTGAATCTTTTAGTTCGGTCATGCACGAGCTCCAAGGCCATTGGTATAAATATAGAGTTGAAGAGGGTGAAGGTAGATAGGATTGTGAAAACCTCTGGCCTTATTTGCTGTGAAAGATGTTCGATGTTAGTATGACAAATAAACTACTTAGTCTTCCTATTTATATATATAGAGTTAACTGAACGCACCTTTATTTCAACTGCGTACGCGTAATAGGCGAGCTCGAAGATACCCTTATTATTAAAAACAAAGGCTAAAGCAAAAGAGTCTCTTAAGGGCATTTTGAAAGAATACGCAGCTATGGTGGAAGCAATGAATTTTGTGGAATTCACCAAAAGAATAAAGGAAATGACCTCATAAACTTGACCCTCCATACGTATGAAACTTCTACACTCTTTGAGCAACGATAAGAGATCTAATTGCATCGTGGTCAATGATCCAAAGAGTGGCAAGATAGCTCCAAGATTAAAGCTCTCAAACTTTTGAACCAAAGTAGTACCTAGAGGATCGCCATTCGGAACAGTCAAGCCTAAAACAAACGATCCCGCGGGTCCAAAAAGATGAAGAAGCTTGATAAAATAATGGAACGAGGCAAAAGCAAGCGCCAAAATCCAGTATATGTAGACATCCTTGACCGGCCTCCCTTCTGGAGTCTGCTTGATCACCCAAAACATAGACGGCCTCACAACATATATCATAAGCGCCACAAAGGTGCAGAAACCTATGGTTTGCATGACGCCACGGTATCCTTCCCAGTAGATTGCATTAAAAAATGTTAGAACAAAAGCCAACATGTCCGTCACCATAGCCCCAGAGAGCGCTATCCTCCCAAACTCTGAGTGTTTGATCTTGAGGTCTTTTAGGAGTGTGTCGACGCTCGTAAATGCGGATATGCTTTGCAAGAATAGGATCAACCTGTATTCCGTCCTTAACAAGCTTGCGATCCCTCTTCGTTCTCTCCATCTAAAGACGAAGCTGCCACAAATCACGGGTACAATCATTGTGGTTAACCCGAGCACACCAGATTTTTTCCCCATCCTAAATGGCATCCCGGCATCCATGGTCACACCTTTGAGGAACCAATATAAAAGGAACCCGAAAGCCCCTAGGGTCTCGGCGACTTTAGGTCGTTTATCATCAGGGAAAAAAATGTTATGGAGCCAAGACTTGTTGCTCAAGTGACAAGTTTGACCTAAGATTACCCCTGCCTTCAACAACAAGACATTGCCATAATTCAGAAATTTGCGTCGTGATGATTAAAATATATTAAAACGAGGGTGTGGCGGATGGATATTAAGAAAACTCACGATCATCATGTAGGCCAATCTTGGAAATCGAAGACCGATTTTGTTGCATGAGAAGTCGAGGAGCCGCCAAATAAGAAAGGTAGAAAACATTAGGATCTCAAGATTCGGGAGGGGATACTCCCAGAAGCTCATCCCTGTTGGGTCGTAACTATTCACTTCCCATATTCCGTGCGAGTTTACTACGTAAGGGTGTGTCTCGCAGAAACGAGACGTCTTATTGTCTTCCTTGTAGCCTCTCCGTGACACATCCCAATAATTCCGGTCCAAATCTTTACTCATTTTAGAGGAATTTAAATTCAAAAGTTAGCGAAGAGAAGCTTTGTGATCAAGATCTAACTGGGATCAAGATCTCAAGCTTCTCTTCGTTTGTTGAGGAGATAGAAAACTAGAAAGAGTTTAAAACCAACACAGAAAATTAATACTAGTAAGGGTTTGTTATAAATTTTGACTAACGTTGAATGACCAGCAAACAACAGATACGCATCTCCAAGTGCACAGTTATTATTTAATTAGCTCTTTCTGTTTGTTTTTCTTATCTTTTTATAGCTAGAGAAAGCCTGTATTATTCACAATCTTCTAATTCCTTGTCAACATTAACACACGTATGATTTTGAATACAGCTAATCAACATTAATACAGTAAAATATAAGTATATTTAGGGAATTTTGCACGTTAACATTTGTGTTATAAAAAATATTTAAAAAAAAAAACATTTTGTGTTGTCTTTTCCAAGTTTTGGTTAAATGGCCAATTAAATTGATTATGCTAATTGTTTGATCAATTCGAACAACTAAGCATGCAAATTAAACCAAATCATAAAGCAAAGAATAATGGATATTAAAGAGACTTTAGAGTAATTACTAATCAAGGCTAGGTAACGATTAGTAACCATGCATGTAATCAAGATCAAGATATAAAATTAATTGCTTAGTCAATTTCTCCAAATTTATATATGTGGGTTCGGTGCTTCAACGTACCCAATGTAAAGCATACACATATGATTAAGTTTCTTCCAAGTGATCATTAAGCATTAAATTCAGTACTCGTATTTGTGGTCTTAGAGCTATCAAGAACTACGAGTATGTGTATACTTATACTACCTATAAACTATATTTTTTTTAACTCAACTCCCATTGGTTTGGTATATATATCTATGAGTAAATTATATACAGTAGCCATGGAATGAGTTTTTTATTCACTTTAGGTCAAAGTGAAAAGTGTTTTTCATTTGTTAGTCACCTCCATAATTTTGGACAACTAAACCTTTGAAGCAAACAAACTAAATGAACTCTTTAGTTAAACCAGTTAGGATTATTCTCATTTTTGTGACTAAATGGAATAAAATCCGTTTGCTATAGTAAAAAAAAATAAATAAAAAAAAATAAAATAAGTCATTAATGTGTTTTGCTAGTACTGTGTTTTGATGTACAGTTCTTTGCAACTGTGTACGTACACAAGTCATTAATATTGTGTACTTACATATATAATGTTATTGGAAACATAATTATACTGTTGATTATATATAACCTTTAGAATTATAATTATTCAGAAATAGTACAAACATTCCGAACATTCATTAATATACGTAAAGTTCTTTTATTCAATGTGTACGTCCATACGTGCTCAGTAATGTACGTAATATTCTGAGTACATACGTACACTAAGGAAAAATAAGGCTTATGATTTGCGCTATGGTATGGTGTACGTACATAATGTTCTTTTATTCAATGTGTACGTCCATAAGTGTGTTTTTAATAGAGGGTATAACTGTATTTTTGCAGTCATCTTCAACATGTGTATCCTCTGCAACCCTAATATTGCAGCCATTGTTCACAGTTTCTCATAAGCCTTATTTTCCTTTACATTTTAATATTTTTACACCTAAATCTTGTAAATCTAGCTTATATTAGCATTTTTAAATTCAAGAACTAAAAATTTTGAGTTTTTAAAGTGTTTGGAATTATTTTTGAGTTTTACTCACCCAATCTGAAATTTTCTTTTCTTCTGCTTCACGTTGGAGTTCTAATCGAAAACTATAGTTGCCAGAGTTCTAAACACAGTTTTGTTTCACCGAAATTTATTATTCCAGTTTTTTGGTGAAGGAAGATGATGAACTTCACGCTTTGAATTTTTTTTCTTTTTTTCGTTTCGTACACTGAACTAAATCTTTAAAATTATTTCAATTATGTTTTTCTTTTTTAATTAACCAAACACTGCATCGTTTGGAAAATGACATCAAATTATAATTGTCTAGTTAGAGGGTATTTTGTTCTTTTATTTGGGGTGGCTATTTCGTGAGAAGTTATATTGACTTTGTTAATTCACGAAAGAAAATGTTTTTTTGGTGTGATTGGTGAAAATTTCTTTATATCTATATCATCTCGAATGATCAAGTGGATATTTTAAGCCTATATATGCTTTGTGATTATTATTTTTTAATCGTTTCTCTTTATAATTGTATAGCAAAAACGAGATTAAAACTTTAAACTCCAAATTTGATTATAGTGAAATCTCTGGGGATAAAAAGTGTATGAAACTCTCACATTAAAAGTTTGGGGCTACAAATGTGTCTCGTGTGAGAAGTGTATTTCTATTTTGGTATAATATACATGAATAAAAAGAATGGGACGCCAAAGTAATATCATCTACAAGCTACATTCTGTTGTTGTTGTACCACCAGCACCGAAGCTCTGCGGGGAAAATCTTCAGATATCAACAAATCTCCGATCACGCCTAACTCATGAAAATCCGTCCACTCAGTCAGGGCACTCGTCACGTCGGTCCCTGTTCCGGCGCTTCTCCCCACCACAAATAAATCAAAAGAATTAGCAATCGAGAGAAGGAGTGTTGATGTGTCGGAACCGTCCTTAACTGTCTCCTCCACGAATTCCACAAAACTATGTTGTGCTCCAGCAGTTGTGTTATTGTTCCTTAGTACCTCCTTAACCTCTGCCGTGTCCAGCATCTGATCCCATCCTGTAGTCATCCCAGCCATTGTCTCTGGGACTAGTTTCAACACGGTTAGGCTCACATTTTGATTCCTCATCATCTGCCTCCCCAGTGCCAAGGCTTCTCTGTCGTCTTTCCCGCCCACAAAAATTGCGCACACCTGGTTTTAGAAACATCCCTCACATGTAAACACAAATTTGAAGCGAACATAAATTAGCGTTTGAAACAACCAAAACTTCAGTATGTGTACCTTAAAAGAGGGATTGTTCTTTTGCGAAGATATAAGGTTTTGGCGATGGACAAAGATCCCCACGGAGCAAGGTGCTTGTCTCAAGATATTGATGTTAGTGTTCCTACGCATCACATCGTCTGAGACGACCGTTGTCTGGTCAAGGGACCATATTCTGTGGAAAGGGAGCATGATGAAAGAAGCTTGCTTGTCGAGAGCAAGTGAGTAAATCTCTTGGTGCATGTACTTTGGGTTTGAAACGGATGTGAAAAGTTCCAGCGATACTGATTTCCAGTAATGTTTGAAGCTATCAAAGGCGATTAAGACGTTGTTTGAATAAGACCGGCTTCCGGGTTCAGCCGTTTGCATTTGGTGGGAGATAAAGAGTGGATTGTCCAAACCCACAAGCTCCACGAGGTGAAGCACGTAGCAAGTGATTGAGGAATCTTCTAAAGGAAAAGATTTTTCTAGGAGGTTGATCATCCCCTCTATGTGGTCTGCTTTGTGAATGCACAGTACAAACCTCAGCTCTGATCCAAGCTTCAAGGTCATTAGATTCCGCTTCTGGAAAGAAATGAATCGTTTTGACGAATCATATAGATAATGTACCGTCACTGGTAATATCGTAGAGCTTATTAGAATCATCAGAGCCATTGTCGTGAAGGACTTGGCCTGAAGAGCCTGTAAATTATTAAACACAAATTAAAAGAATGTTATAAAACAAGAAAAAGTAAACACACACACACAAATTACAGTTTAGAGTGGGAGAATAGGATAGTCTTGAAAATAAAGATCAAAAGATTAGAACTCACTCTGGCTTCAACAGAATACATAAAATAACATAGCTCCACAATTCCTTTATTGCTGAGGATGAGTGCCATAACGAAAGAGTCGGTTAGAGGCATTTTGGCTAGCAATGGAGGAATCGTTGTGAAGATAATCTTGGCAACGGAGACAACGACGATGATGGTCAAGGCTTCGTACA
>NC_025687.1:3401067-3421745 GCF_000633955.1 Camelina sativa
TAGAAACTACCGAAGGCCAAAATCATGATGATGTAGATGAAGCATTCCTTCACGGGTCTCTCTTCCGGTGTCCGTCTGATCACCCAAAACATGGCAGGTCTCACAACACAAATCATGACTATGACATATCCGACAAGTCCTACGCCTTGCATGGAAGAAACCCTCCAGTCCGACCACGCCACAAGGGCAACTAGATTAACACCAAAACCCGTTACATCCGCCACCATAGCCGTCGAAAGCACAATCCTGCCGAACTCTGAGTGGTTGATCTGGAGATCTCTTATTAGCCTTGAGATACCCGTGAACGCTGAGATGGACTGCATGAATAGAATTGTCCTGTATTCAACTCCTGTCAAGTATTTCCCCCCTGTCTCTCTTAGCTTACCAAACACCATGTTAGCCACGAAAATGGGGAAAAGAACTGTGACCATTCCTGTTACTACCACTTTTGAACCTGTTTTCTTAACCATCCCAACATCCATCTTAACACCTTCGAGGAACCAATAAAGGACAAAAGCGAAGCCACCAATCGTATCAGGGACTTTTGGCCTAAGATCATCCGGAAAAAATATTTGTTTGACCGTCCAGTCATCCGGCAAAAGACTTGTTTGGCTCAAAGCTGCCCCGGCCTTTTAACATTTTCAATAAATTTCCCATCAATCAAAGCCAAAACAAAAAAAAATAAAAATATTCAAACTAAAGAACAAAATCTCTTACAAGCATCATGGAGGTGAACTTTGGCACCGGGAGACGTAACTTCTTTAGCAAGAAATAGAAAAATTGCCATAAACAGAGTACTGAAACGATTACGGCCTCGGTAACGGGAAGACTGTATTCCCAGAACGTCAACCCTTTTGAATGTAATAGTCGCATCTCCCACATGCCACCAGAGCTCACAACATGAGGTAGTTGTTCGCAGAACAAGGTCCCGTCTTCACTTATGCCATATCCACGATATGAGAACTCGGCCCAGTAGGATGCGTTATAAAATGTATCCATTTCTTCTTCCATCGCTGATGGCTCGATTAGTCTATTTCTTCTCTGGAGAAGAAGAAATCAACTGGGAAGGGATTTACAGTTTCCAGAAAAAATACAAACACACAGAAATCTTCGTGTCACTTTTGTCTTTATTAAAAGGAATTGACGCGCTGCTAAAAATAGTTGTTAATCTCTGTCTCTCTACATATTTTTTTTTGTTAACTGTCTGTTTATCTGGTGGCTAGTTTATGTTTGTTTTACCTCTCTGCTTAATTAGGAACCTCCATCAAATAGTTTATGTTGGTTATATCAAATTTTTGTTAGAGATCCCCGACATATCCGGGCAACGTACTAGTTTTGCATTTAATCTCAGGTTTTCACATAAGAATCTAGCTATGTTCTGAAATAATTGTAGGTTTTCAATAAAGTTACAAATATTATTGAATCAATATAAAATCCATATTTCAAAAAATTGAATATACTTACGGAACAATTAAAAAAAAAATGTAGAGCATTTTAATCCAAAAAAAAAAGAATAATTAATTATGAAAAGACAATTGGAATGACTGGCAGACAAGAACAAAACCAAAAGACGAAACTTTGAAAGAAAAACACACACACAATCAATCAATCAAGGACACGTAGCAAATTTGCACACAAATGGAACCAATGCAAGTTGATAATAGTTCAAACTAAAGACGAGTTCGGCATAACACTCTCTGGAATCCATCTAAGGAGCTCGCCGTAACGTTGATCATAATTGGCGTACACACAGCCTTCAACGTACGTCTCCTCGACCTGAATATCCACGTCTTGTAGCTCACTCTAGCAGTTATATACACTTCCATTTCGATCGTCCCTTTCGCTTTTTCAGCCCTCAAGTCCTTGGCATTGAACTTAGACAGTGCCACGTTATGCGACACAAGCTGCGTCTCGATCCTCGTCTCGTTCTTAGAACGTTGCTTGAACGGAGAGATCTCTTTGTGAGCAACCGACTGGTTATGGTGAGCCGTGGAGATATGCATGGAGTGGTATCTTACGGAGACATGTTTCTCCGGGTTGTATGATTTGATCACATAGCTGAATTTGGCGTTAATGTGATCGTCTTTGTTTCCTATAGCAAAATCTTGGACCGACGCGGCTTCTACCGTGTAGATGAGTCGCTTTGGCCTGAGGGTGAGGTATGTGATCAATATAGCGAGACCCACAAGGAGTCCTAAGAGGACGAGGGCGACGATGATGCATAGGACAGGGTTCATACGCCTGCCCGGAAGCGCTTGTGGTCGAGGTTGCGATTGCGTTAGCGATTGTGGTTGCGTTCGCCGAGGAGGTTGGTGAGCTTGGTTTGGAGGAACCATTGTCAGAGAAGATTTCTACGTACTTGTAGTTAATTGTTTGGGAAAGGATAGAGAGAGCAAAAGGATTAATTTGATTGCTTTGCTTATGGTTCGATACTTATATAAATATATAAATACGGACAGTTAGATTCTTTGCCTTTGTATAAGGATTAGTCCCAAAACTATTGATTGAATACTCTTAATTCTTTAGCATTGCTTGTGAATAAATCAAGAAATCTCGGAAGCTGGAAGATTCCTACTTTATTTTATTTTATTTTTCTTCTTGGTTTAATTCTTTGCTTCTTGTTGCAACGTTAGATATTTATAAGTTATAACTATCAATAATAGTTTAGCTGTAAATTTGGTCGTATATATGTATATCTAAACATCAACGATCTCATTCACATAAATATTACAATTTTCATTAACACTCACAAAAATAATATAGAAAGAGATTCTATGTAATTGCTAATTGGTTTTAACTTAGTTATCAACAAAATCAACATTCTGGTCTTCACATGTTTTACCCAACAAAAAAAAAAAAAATCAACATTCTGATTCACATGTAAGTATTTTACAGTTTCGGTAACAGAGAAGAATGACTTGAGATTAAAGCCTAAAAGTATTTTTGAAGAGAGATAAATTCCAATTTACAGTACTTTAACTAACATTGTTAATCTGGTACGATTAATTATGCTACTTTGCTTTGTCGAAAGCCTTTATAACTTTTCCTTTCCAAAGATGTGTTAACGGAAAAAAGATGGTCAGAAAAAAAAAACTATTGCGGGGAAAATAAGAAAAAAATTTCGAACAACTTTTTCTGCAGAAATATACTCCCCTGCATTTTGTTTGGCCAACTGTAACGTCTTCTGCAGAAATAAATTCACATCCATACGTATCAAAAATTCAAAATAAGACATATGATACGACAGCCCGGTTCACTTGAATGTGCCCAACCATAAGGTCCATAACACTCAAGCTGAATCAGAGTCTCCCCTCTTTTAACTTCAGCACCTAAGCCTTTCTTTCCGTTAGACTTCTGTCTCTTATGTTACTACGATATTAATTTTAACGCCTGACAACCACATATGCAGCGAATGCTCAGAATAGGTCTTGTTCTTCGTATGCTCCGGTTCAACTGTCGGAAAAAGAAAAAAAAAAAAAATTGTCGGTTCATAACTTAGGGCTTAAGGGGAGTGCTTTAACAAATTTGGGCCCAGGCCCAGTGGGCATCTGTTTCGTCGTCGACTCGCCGGGGAATTCCAGAACAAAGCAACGTGGAGGCTTCTTTCTTATTGTAACTTTTTTTTCTCTTTTCTAAATTTTGTTCATGTAACAAGAAACACGGTCGATCAGATCAAAACCTATTCATAGTGCATGGTCTTTTGTTGTTATTATCACCTTCAATCAAGTGTGCGCTCGATCGATCGAGTTAAAAGTTGTTTTCTTTTCAGCAGAAAGCGAAATATGTGTTGCTCAGCTCTCGTCAAACAAAAACACGTTGGTGCGAAGTATGTGTTCCATTCAACCGATATAACCAGAAGAATTACTACAAATAGATAAATCAACAGTAAAAATTTAAAATTAAAATCAAGAGAAACATTGCCAAAGGTTCCGAAGTTGCCCGATCAGAGAGAAAGATACATAATGTTCAAGTCTTGTCCATTGCGGTTGCCGTTAACCATACGTTTTCAAGTTGGTCAAAATCTCGATCTCTCTTCTCGTCCCAACATGTTCACCAACTCTTCTTACTATACCGTATAGCTAGTAGCTATGGGTGATCCCTTAAACTGGTTCAGGACAAGATCAGAAGAATAAGCATAGTTATTAGAAGAATAGAGGCAAAGAGAAAAATGATAATAATCATCATTAAACGACTAACCAGCTGAAGACCTTCGTCTTGAGATATTGGCCCTTCTTTGCTGTTATTGTTAGCCATATGCTTCCGGGTAACAGATGCCGATCATAAGTTGTGGAAGATACAGGAAGAGGGTTTTATATATAGAAAATGCATGTGACTAGAGTAGTGAAACTTGAGAAAAAGTTATTGCGAAGTGATGATACATGCTTTTTTGTACTATAAAGTATGCTTTTGTAATTAGTATAATCAACTCAAAGAGAAAAAAAATACAGTTGAAGTGGGATCTATTTTTCTTTTTGACGTTTTTCTTTTGTGATATATTTCAACAAATGGAATAACTAGCGGAATATTCCTTTTGGTGTTGCTTATGCACAAATTGATATTGTTTTCTACACACTACATGTTTGCATTCTGTTATTTGGTTTGTGTATATGCGGTATACAAGCTATAGACAAACACACACATACACGTTCTCACGTGTATATGTATAGTTCGTGGTGGAGACTGAAGGAGGAGAAAGGATCTTCCAAGGGATATGCGGCGACCAACTTCAATGCTCAGCATGCAATGACTCCTTTTACTTTTACCTTTTTCCATTCCCATTAACTTTTCCCTTTTTCTGCATCACTTGTCAATAGCTCTGTTTCAACAAACGCACACATGATCCCATAATGTTAGCCTGTTAGGTATTATCTTACTCTAGTGGATTTTATAAATTTTGACACATTAATATATCATTTGGAAAAGCAACCAATTTATGCCCGATCGAACTATTACATTATGTTACGAACGTAGTGACATGTACATATTTTTCAAGCTTATATTTTTTCCATTACCTAACAAAAAGATGGCTGTACCAAAAAAAAAGAGAGCTAAAACATACACTAATCCAACATATTTCGTTAAATCATGAACAGATCAGTCAGCTATCACGTCAATGTCCATTGTTATGTTAGTTATCGTGTCATAACCTTTTACAAGAAAAATGTTAAATTTCTGTATGTAAATGGTATCATTCCACTGATTTAAAATATATACTTACTAAGAATTCTGTTTTTTTTTTGAGGTCCAATTGTCGTTCTTATTTGTACAGGAAAAACTACATGAAAGCAAAACAAATCAGGATTCAAATTATCAAGTACGTAGATCTCCTTTTTTGACGACAACAAATATTTTCCAGAACGGAGAACATGAAAACTAAATGATCACATTACTAAAGAAACCATACTCTACAAGTCAAACCTTCCCCTAACAGTCAACGATGGAAAAAACATTACAAGAAAAAGATACAACGATTAGAGAATCAAAACACTAACGTTTCCTACTATCATAAGCAACATAGTTACTAATAGCTTTTGAGCCTTCAGCGACGGCATGGCGGCTAAGCTCACCAGGCAGAACCAGCCTAACCGCTGCTTCGATCTCCCTTGACGACAAGGTCCTCCGCTTAGTATAATCGCCTAACCTCGCCGCCTCCTGCGATATCCTCTCGAACATATCTCCCATAAACATGTTCACCACCGTCATGGCTTTCGACGTTATCCCTAACTCAGGATGCACCTGCTTCAACACCTTATACACATATCTCCTATACTCATCACCCGCCAAATCATCTCTCTTCTTCTTTTTCTTCTTCTTTTTCTTCTCCTCGACCTTATTAGCCTTCTTCTTCACGGTACCTTCACTCGTGGATGCCGGAGTTTCCGGCGGCTGAGGTGACCGTTCTTCTGGAACCTCCACGGGAATCTCAACCGTAGTAAAGTTTTCTCCGACGGGAATGGAGAAAGTGAGATCTTGCGTCTCTTGATCGTTCTCTGTGATCTCTGTGGTCACATTCGGATCTTCTCCTTCCGTTACAGTAACTTTGACTGTCTCCTCCACTACTTTCTTCTTCCTCGTCACGGAAACCACCTTTGGTTTTCTCGGTGCCATTTTTCTTCGTTAGTAAAACCGTAAATGTTGTTGAGATATAATAAGAAGGCGCTTTTGATATGCGGTAACAGTAATTCTTAGATTGACATGTGGTGAAACGTGTCGTTCAGATACCTTATCGTTGGTGATTAACTGCCCTCGTGGTGTTTGTAAAAATTCAAAAAAATTAAAAAAAAAAAAAAGTAAGAAAACATATCCAGTGGCCCACAATATGCTGTGACCCAAACCCGGCGCAGGCATACATTAAATGGGCCAAAATAACCAGATTTAAGTGGGCCGAAACTAAACGGGTCTTAAAAACCTGTACGGCTGAGTATGCTGTCGATAATTTTTTTGTTCTATTGATTTTTTTCAGTATGTATATGTGACCAAAGAACACCACGATCACCCGTTCAACAACACCAGTTTAATTTAAAAACCAAGTTTCGTCCCCAAAACCAGCGTAATTGCAAACTACTTTTATTTAATTTTACAATTTATCACTAATGAGTTTAATTTCAGGATTAATTCGATTTCAAATTGCAAATTTTAAGCATGTTTGGAGGCCACTAATTATTTGATCGCCAGAAAGCTGATCTTACGATATCTTTTTCGTTTCTCCTATTTATAATTTTCTTTCTTTATCATGGTCCGTGGAAGCAAACAAGATTATCAAAAAAATGATCCAAGATAACGTTCGAAGAAAGCAATTAATTATCATTATGATCTAATCTTTAATTTAATTATGTTGTGCTTGATGTCTGAATTAGATCATTGACAAGTTTTCACTTACCAAACGAAAGTAAATACTATGTTTCCAACTGTAATTAAGCACCTAAAGATTACATAATTCACCTACTAGTCCACATGATATCTAAGTTCTTTGTTATTTCTAAATCGTAGAAACAAAATCCATACCTTCTTTTGAGACATGAGAATCAAATTGTTAAAGAAGACAAAGGAAGATCGATATATACAAAAATCATGTAACACGAATTCGGACTAAAAGATTATTATAGGTATATAATAAAGCGATCGAAAATTCATCTGTGAAGTAAAGAAACAAGAGTACTATATCTACAGAACAGAATCAAATTTATGATTCAAGCACTATTACTCCTTCGTTTCTTACGGACAGGGTTTGGTTCGTGAACAAATAAAGTCTCTACCTCTTGGCTTCCGACGTCGGTGGCTTCGAAGAACCGAAGATCTTTGGACAATCTTTTCTTCTTTTTCAGACAAACCTCACGCGGTCGTTTTCTTGGCGGTGGAGGACATGTTTCCACTTCGGGAATCTTGTGATCACTCGACGTTGGTGTACACAGAGATTCCAACAACTCTTCTTTCTTCAATGACTCTTGATGATCTTCTTCTTCTTCTTCTTCTTCTTCTTCTTCTTCTTGGCTCCTGGGTTTGTGCTCTACTGTCTTTTCTTCTTCTAGGGGTTCGAGAACCTTAGACATGGTCACATGGATGTGAAAGTTTCGTGGGGTTTTTTACCTTCCAAAGGAAAGAATATTAATTCGAAAGTGAGTATTGGAATCTAGAAAGTGATAGGGGCAGAGAGAGAGAGAAAGAGAAAGAGAAAGAGAGATTAAAGAGTTTGTATTTTGCGATAATGTCCATGTTGTGTTAATCTTGAATGAATATTCGGATATTCAACACTCTTTTTTTGGTTTGGGAAATTTAGTAAGTGAAACTTTTCAACTGCCCCCTTGTGTCCAAAACCCTAAAGAACTACAGGAGTCAATTAGTAGTTAGTTAGATTTATAATTTATTTGTGTGTTTTGCGTCATTTATTTGTATACTGATTTGGTTAACCATGAAAGAATTAGCAATAATTATCTACTACTAAAAAAATGTAATTTTAATGGAGAAGCTTATCCCAAAAATATGTCTCGTGTGTCACATCATTCTTCGATTGAATGTCTAAATACGTACAAATGGTTGGCATAGGATACCATTTTACCATTTAAAATAAAATATAAATAATATTTCATTTTTCATAATTGATGAACACTTTCCTACTCGCCGCTTGGAATTATTCGCTACTTCTCAGCCTATCTTATTAACCAATCAGATACGGCCATGTCATCCTCCACTTTGGTTTATTTTGAAAGATTTGAGTTGCTCATAGTTTACTAGATAGGTCTTTCTGATGAACAAATACAAGTAGATGATCACTGTGCGTCTGTGCGTACAACACATTGGTTGTGACACTAAAAAAAGCCATTAATTACGATAGTTTTGAATTGAGTATCAGCATATAATTCCCAAGAAGCATGATTACCGCGGATCCAATGAGAATCGCATTTATAGGCCAAAAAAGAATGTACAGTCATGGCCCCTACATCTCCCTGATGACCAATAACAACCTAAAAGGACTATGTTATTTCTCTTATAAAGCTTGATCTACGACGATCAAACCCATTGCACAACCTCAAATTAGTGTCTCTAACTTTTAATAATATTAATCTAAGTTTTGATCTTCATCCCCTTGATTTTATTTTTTCTTCTTCCATTAGTCATCCCTAAATATGGGTGTCTTAAATTTTTATTAAAAATGTTTTGTAAGTAGAGAAGGAGAGGAAAGTGGACAAGAAGAAATAGGAGAATAAGAAGAACTGAAGCAAATTACATTAAGGCTGTCTGAACTGAGCAACAGTTACCATCTACCGTTTTATCCTATCATAATTGAAGTACTTTATCGTGTGAATAAAAGTAACTAGAATGGAAGTACTTTATCGTGTGAGACAGAGCACTTTCACCTACAAGCCAATAAGTCCAAGGAAATAAGGAACTAGGATTTGGAGGTAACAACATTTTCACCTGCAAGCCAATAAGTCCAAAAACACATTTAACCAACAAGAAGTAAGGAGGTGATGTTCTCAATTTTCACTAACTACTTGAGAAGTGAGAACATTCGTAAGAAGAGGAGAAACACACTTCAAAATGCAGAGCATGTAATTTTGTTTACCTTGCCATTGTTTAACGTTTTCCAGACATAATCTTATGGCCAAAAACAGAATGCACTCCCAACCTTAATGAAGAAACATCAATAGCCAAAGAGAACCATCATACATGTGCAATCCCTCGAGTTCACAACTCTAAAATAATCCTTATGAACAGCCGTAAGCAAACCTATCATCATCACCAAATTACAGGAAAGACCAAGGAACAGAACAAGTTTAACTGCAGAGTGATGCAGAGAGGTGAGATCAAACTCTGGTTTTGAAAGAAGCGAGTGAAAGGCTGTAGAACAGAGTAAGCAAAGAGTCCAGGGATAAGCCAGGCAGCAGGGTCTTGTCCCAGGAACACAAGAAGCTTTTCCATGTTGAGCCAAACGAGAGAAAGAGGGATACACACCAAAGCAAGACAAAACATGGCTGTGTAAGTCTGAACATCTAGTTTCCGATATAGCTTAGCTCCGAAAGCTTGACCGCTCAAAGTATCCAAGGCAAACAAGACAAGACTTAAAACAAGAAACAAGAAGCTATCAATTTATTCTACATCTACTTAGTTATCATGGTTCTGCATCTACTTAGAAAGCTATTACAATCTAGTCTCAACAATTATGTGACCATATTAAAAACAAATTAATCAAGATATCAACTATCAGGCAAAGGTAGTTCTTTCTCATAAGACGAGCAGTTGGATATAGAAATCAAACCTGAGGAATGAGTTGACGCTTTGGTTCCCTGACTGATTTGAGAGGAGATTGTAGAGAGGAAGGGCTAGCCTTTTGCAAGCAACATTGAGATTGGTACAATTCTTGGATACACTGACCGGGGTGCTGGATTTAGCATCATCAAACAAAGACTTGACCTGCATAAAAACATCACACACAGATGAATTGCCAATAAACAAACGAAGAAGAAAAAGCAGAGGCAAAGAGAATAAGGATACAAGTAGCGAAACAAACCTTGGATCGAATCAGCTCTGATCGAATCGAATCTCGTAGACGACGAGGCGAGATCTCTTTCTCCAGTGTATTCATCAACCGATCTCGATAAGTTTTGATTTCGTGTTTCTTTGTTTTGATGTTGTCGAAAGAGAATGAGAAGAAAAGACAGAAAAAAAAAAACAAAACAAACCGATACTAACCAATAAACTAATGACACGTACGAGGTCTGTGAGGATGTAAATTGATCTGGGTAGAGATCTGTGTCTCACAAAATATGGGATTAAAACTTTTTTTTTTTTTGATTATATTATTAAACAAACAAAAGACATCCGACGGGATGTGCATTGGCCATGCTCTCATGACATATGAAGTTGGAAAAGATATATATCTGCATCATCAGAACTGAAGAGTCTTCATGACTTCATCTGTTAAATGAAAAACAAGATTTTGTTTCGACCATCTTCTTCCATATATAGTTTTCAAATACGGATCGACTTCGAAAGTACTGTCTTGCACTAGTGACCAAAATCTTTACATGAGTGCTGAGATGAGGTGTAAGAGAAACTCTGAAACACACTTTTAAAATCTGAACCATGTTATAGTTAGTTTAGTACTACTAATATGGACAGTTGTTTCGAAATTGATTGCCAACATAAACTAATCAGTACTGATTTATGTCGATGCAGACACTAAATCAACATCAACATGCATATACACTTCAATTGGGGACAAACTCAAAATATATATGTTTGGGTTGATTGATCAAGTAATTTGTAGAACATAAATTTCAAAGTAAAATAAAATGTAATATAATTCCGTCACAAAGAAAACATCATTTAGCCATGACACTACTAGCAAAAAGTGAGAAATTAAAAGAACATGGTTATGAATACAATTGTCTACGCTAAAGAGGAAAAAAAGGCATCAATAAAGTAGTGAAGAAAATGACATTTTTTTTTAACTAATTTTTTTGTTTAGAAAGTTAAGAGGAAAGCTGTAATGAGGATACAAAGAATATATATAAAACCATATACATAGAGTCAAATTAAAAAGACTTTACAAAGATTCCTTGAATTTTCAGGCTAAAACATATGTAAACTAAAACATAATAGAAAGATAGATTCTAAATCACCAAAAAAAACATGCATGTGTTGCCGGAAGATGGAGTTTGTTGGGGTAGGAATTGGCCCACATACCGACTTAAACTAAGAACAAACTGAAAGTAATTTTGGAATTTGATTAAATCGATATATCTTGGGTAAAACCTGTTAAATGAGCTTGTGGGCAAAAGTCCACAAACGTCACCAAGTCGAGCTCCCACTCTAAACCTTTCAAACGCATAAAAAGAAGAAAATATACAAGATTTAGTTCTAAATTTAAGGAAGTGTTAATTACCTTAATAGATTTCAAATCTTTTTCTATTCAAGCGTGGAATCAAGTTATTAGGAGAGATTTGTTAATTGAATTTGTTTATCCCCCCTTAAACAAATTATAGTATGAAGAGTTGATATTTGTTTTGGTTCTTGAGATTCTTCACTTTATCAGTTAGAGAACCAAAGAGTCGTGGTATGTATCTGTGTCGCAAAAGAATCTAATAGTATTTCTCTAATTAGATCGTGTGTAGGCAAAGGCAAAAGCTTTCAAGTTCTATGATTAGGACTAGTAGTGCTTTTGCTTCTTTATGTTTCCAAACAACCTTTAAAGAAAACAACTCTGAACAAGTTTTTAACATTCTCGAGTTTCTTCATTGTTGCTGCTACTTGCTACGAGACTACACCACGTCCACGTCGTAACCAGTCTCGCACACGTGGCACCTTATTCTTTGTCGCCTTCCAAATCATTAATTAAAAACTTTTTATTTATTTTTATGTTCTTCTGTCATCTCCAATAATTTAATTTTATTTAATTTTAATTTTGACCGATACCAAAAAAACCTGAATTTTAATTTTAATTATGAAGAAGGATACAGAGAAGGGAGGAAGAAGAAGGGCAGATCTGTATTTTTTTTTTTTGTTCTTCTGTTGAAGTCTGATTTGATCTGATCGGAGGTATTGTGGAGGGAGGGATATATATTACTAGCAATTTCCCAGGTGGTATAATAATGGCTTCGGTTCCGCCTGAAAACGGCGTGGACGGAGATGACGAAAGAGAGGAGGAAGAGGATGAAGAGGAAGAGGAAGAAGAAGCAGAAGAAAACGGAGATGAGGCTGAGGAGGAGCCACGCCTCAAGTATCAGCGGATGGGTGGCAACGTACCTTCTTTGCTTTCTAATGACGCTGCTTCCTGCATCGCTGTTGCCGCCAGGATGATCGCTCTTGGTACTCACGACGGCACCGTACATATCCTCGATTTCCTCGGCAATCAGGCGAGTTCTTATTTTTGTTTTTGGCAATTCATTTTTTCTTTTGGGAATTTCGAACAATTTGAGGAGTTTGCGTGTCAATTTCAACATTTGAGGAGTTTTAGTGATATTCGTATGATGAGCTGAGGTTGATAGATGATGGCTACGTGCATTTCGTTAGGTTATCTTGGTTGGTGGTGGAACAGTTTTGTTAGTTTTGCTTTTTAGCTAATATATAGTTTGGTTCAGAGTATAATTTTTCCTTTTGCTTTTCTTCAGGTTAAAGAATTTCGTTCCCACACTGCTCCGGTTAATGACCTCAACTTTGACGATGAGGGAGAGTATATCGGAAGCTGTTCAGACGATGGTTCTGTCGTTATAAACAGTCTTTTCACTGATGATGAGAAGGTGAAATTTGATTATCATCGTCCCATGAAGGCTATTTCCTTGGACCCTGATTACACTAAAAACCAGTTAAAGAGGTTTGTAGCTGGTGGTTTGGCTGGTAACTTGTATATGAAATCCAAGAACTGGTTCGGCGGTTCTACAGACCAGGTTTGTGGGAATGTTGGGTATATTACGTTTTGTAATACAACTTACTCATTGTGAAGAGGCTGACTCTGTAGGTGCTGCATTCTGGGGAAGGTCCAATCCATTCTGTGAAATGGAGAGGAAGTCTTATTGCCTGGGCTAATGATGCTGGTGTTAAGGTTTATGATACAGCCAAAAAGCAGCGTGTTACTTTTATTGAAAAACCGCGGGGAAGCCCCAGGCCTGAGGCTTTGCTTCCCCACTTGGTTTGGCAGGTTAGTCTGGATAACTCATCTGATCTGTTTACTTCTTTAAGTTCACCCGACTAAATCCATATGTAACAGCATTGATTTGAAGGTTTTGTGTTTTTTTTTAATTGTTTACAGGATGATACTATCCTTGTGATTGGTTGGGGAACATCAGTTAAAATTGCTTCAATTAAATCAGACCAGCAAAAACCTGGAACATATAGGCAGATTCAGATGTCTAGTGTAAACCAAGTTGATATCGTTGCTTCTTTCCAAACCAGCTATTATATTTCAGGGATTGCTCCCTTTGGTGATTCTCTTGTTATTCTTGCTTATATACCCATTGAAGGAGATGGTGAGAAGGAATTTAGCACCACCACTACTGTATCGCGTCAGGTACTCTCTTCGTGGTGATTTTGGTGTTATAAATTGGGACATATTATGGCATTCCTTTTGGGAAGTTGGTGAGTCTGATTCTTAGTAATGCAGGGAAATGCCCAGAGACCTGAAGTACGCATTGTGTCGTGGAACAATGATGAACTTACAATGGATGCGCTTCCTGTACACGGCTTTGAGCATTACAAGGCGAAAGACTATTCCCTTGCTCATGCTCCTTTCCCAGGTCAGAATTTTGTTTGAAAGTAGTTTGTTTTCTTGGGGAAGGAAAGCCTATGTTTGAATACTTACTCGGAATATTGATGCGAATGTAGGTAGTAGCTATGGTGGGGGACAGTGGGCAGCTGGTGATGAACCAATATACTATATTGTTTCTCCGAAGGATGTTGTGATTGCCAAACCCAGGTAGATATCTTTGGTCACTGTTTCTTTTGTCCATGTTATTCCAAAGCTTTGTAGATGAACTTTGCGGTCACTAACTTATGATTTTTTTCTTGTTAGGGATGCTGAAGATCACATTAACTGGCTGTTGCAACATGGATTCCACGAGAAAGCCCTTGCAGCTGTTGAGGCTGGTGAAGGACGAACCGAACTTGTTGATAAGGTACTTTTTGGAAAATATTTAGTGATTAACCGTTTATTTGTCTTGCATTATGGTTCATACTCTTGCTCTCCACTTTTCTCAGCTTGTAAGCTCTCTTTTCTCTCTTGTGTTGGCAACTTTTAATTCTATCACAAGCGATTTATCTAGGTGGGAGCTGGGTATCTTGATCATCTGATTGTCGAAAGAAAATATGCTGAAGCAGCATCTTTATGTCCCAAATTGTTAAGAGGATCTGCTTCAGCCTGGGAGAGGTTTGAACAGATTATTATCTCTTATCCGCTAAGTGTTTATTTTTGGTTGTTGTATACTTATCTAAAATCGTGTTTCTCTTTTCAGGTGGGTTTTCCATTTTGCTCAACTACGCCAGCTACCTGTTCTTGTTCCATATATGCCTACGGATAACCCAAGGCTTAAGGATACGGTGTATGAGGTTTGTATATATCAACAATTTTTGTACAGATAGAACTTTTTTCGTCTTATCCCTTTGCAATTGTCTATACCCCTCTATCTATGTGATATAGTAAAAAACCAATAGAAGAAACAGGATAGTTTTATCAAGAAAAACTCAAAGGATACATGATGCCCCATAAGAGTGTTTGTTTGCATATCAGAACAGTGTGGTTTCCTTCAAATGAAAACAAACCCTTGAGTTTTTTAAACAAATTTATGTAAATGGTAGGCGCAAAACCAAATGCAAAAAAAAAAAACAGAAATAAAAACTGTCTGCTTTGGCGTTTGCGTCACCCTATACAAATATATTAGTCAAATAAATTTCACTTGTAAAAGCAAACTTATGTTTGAAAAAATTGAGGCATAAGATTTATTTTGAAGTTTATTTTTTGATGATGCAGGTTGCTCTAGTTGCACTGGCAACCAACCCTTCATACCACAAGGAGCTTTTGTCAGCTGTTAAATCGTGGCCACGTTCAGTATATTCTGCTTTGACTGTTATCTCGGCAATAGAGCCTCAGCTGAACACATCTTCAATGACCGATGCCCTCAAAGAGGTCAGCATTGTCTGTCATGTTAAACTGATGTTTATTAACATTTACGAATTTAGGGTTGTTTTATTATTTCATGTATCAGGCGCTGGCAGAGCTGTATGTAATTGATGGACAGTATCAGAAGGCCTTCTTGCTATATGCTGATGTACGTGTGTACTAAGAAAGTATCTGTAAAAGTATTTACCCCTGATCTTGTTCAGGCCTTCTTCCGTCTCTAGTCAGCTCAAATTTCCTTTTCCTTTTTTTTTCTCAGCTTCTCAAACCAGAAGTGTTTGATTTCATTGAGAAATACAGCTTGCATGAGGCAATTCGTGGAAAGGTATACAAGGAAATTTTCCCTCATTTTAAGACTTCTGACACTATGTCGTGGAACTTTCATAATTGTGTCACACAGACCGGTGAACTCTGTTTCCCTTATCTACTTGTGTAGGTGGTCCAGTTAATGTTGCTTGATTGCAAGCGTGCCACTGTCTTATTTATCCAAAATAGGGATTTGATTCCTCCATCTGAAGTTGTCCGACAGCTATTGAAAGCTAGCAAAAAATGTGATACAAGATATTACCTGTACTTATATCTGCATGCATTATTTGAAGTCAGTCATGATACTGGGAGGGATTTTCATGATATGCAGGTATGCGTAGTTAACTCAATATAAAGAATGATTTTCCTTTCTCTTTCTCTTTTGCATAAATATTTTCTGAATATTATACATGCTGCAGGTAGAACTATATGCAGAATACGATACTAAGATGCTGCTTCCATTCCTACGTAGCAGTCAACATTACAAGTTAGAAAAGGTAGTCAACATTAACATTACAGGCTAGACAGCCTACCGAACTATCTCTGGGTTATGTCATTGTGAACTTTATCTATTGCAACATTTCAGGCATATGAACTTTGTGTGAAGAAAGATTTTTTAAGAGAGCAAGTGTTTGTCCTGGGGAGGATGGGAAATGCAAAACAAGCTCTTGCAGTCATCATAAATAAATTGGGGGATATAGAAGAGGTAATTATCTAAATACTCTGTGTTCAGTACGTAGCTGTCTTCTTTCCACAATCCTTGTACTCTCTAATTGATGTCTTTCTGACTGGTTATATAGAAAACAAGCTATGGTATTTAAATTTGATCGATCTTCTGCAGGCTGTGGAATTTGTGTCCCTGCAGCACGATGATGATCTATGGGAAGAGCTGATTAAACAATGTCTAAACAAGCCCGAGATGGTAAAAAGTGTTTAAGCGAATCAAATCGCTACATATACTGGCCTTGATTTTAGGAATCCTTGTAGTATTGTTTCTTTAATCCTCTGTTTCTTGCCACAAATTTTAGGTGGGCTTGTTGTTGGAGCACACGGTTGGCAACCTCGATCCTCTTTACATTGTAAATATGGTCCCAAATGGCTTGGAAATACCTCGGTTAGTTTTAACTGTTACTCTAATTATTGAGTTTGTTTAATCACATGTTCTTTCTGATGCCAAGGCTTTCGTTTACCCAAAGCTATGTGCGCACACAAAGCACTGGCAATATCGTATGGCTTCTGATCATTTTTTGCAAAAATAATGTTCTCCTCATTGTTTCTTCTGCTTTCAGATTAAGGGATCGATTGGTCAAAATTGTAACAGATTACAGAACTGAAACATCTCTTAGACACGGTTGCAATGATATTCTCAAGGTACGAATTTAGTGTAACCAACATTCCTCTAATCATATATATCTGGAACAGACGCCAGGGAATTTGACATCGTTGTTGTTATATAGACGGATATTGTTAATCTTCTGGTCAAGTGCTTCAACGAAGCTAGGCGCGGGGTCTGCCTAAGCAACGAAGAAGACGATTCCCGTGCGAAGAGAGAAGACAATAATCGCTTATTCTCGCAGAGAACGGTAGTAGATAAATCTTTGAGCATAAAGATGACAGAGGTAAAGTCGAGGACAAGGGGAGATACACGGTGTTGTATGTGCTTCGATCCAGTCTCGATAAGAGGGGACACCGTGGTGGTCTTCTTCTGCTGCCATGCTTACCACATGACGTGCCTCATGGATGCTGCATTCAGCAGCAGCAATAACAAGACAACCAAAGGTTCGTCTGGGTATGAATACAGCTACGGTGTGGATGAAGAGGAAGAAGATGAGGAAGAAGATGAAGATGATGATGATGATGGAGACAGACCTGGACGGTCGCGTTTACGGTGCATATTATGCACTACTGCCGCCGCTGAGTCCGCTCGGTAGCTACCCCTTTTGTGCATGTTTGTGAAGTATTTTTGGTGTGCTTTCAAATTTTTACTTTTCTAAAGAAGAAAATGTTCATTGTTTGTTCTGTAGTCTAAATTATAGCAAAGAAAAAGAGAAAGGCGAGAGATAAGAAAACATATGATATGTATGCCAGAATTTGTGCCTTTGTATTATTTCCTGATGAGTGAAAAAGTGTTACGATTGAACTGACTGAGTTTTATAGAAAGGCCAAGTTTGTTTCTTCTCTTTCTCTTTACGTTTAGTCTGTAAATTATGTTATTTCCAAGATAACGCTTTAGCTCGTTTAGTCCATACCGGCAATGTACTTTTCAGTTTTGATTTTTTTTGGTTTACTCGTTATTCTTGTTGTTCGTCGTTTCGCTGAGTAATATACATATGTATCTTTGACCATCATCTTATTATTGTTTTGGTCGGCGATTTTTGGTTCTTTTAATGCATGACCATCCTACGATTTACTATGTAAACACTTTCTTTTTTTTGACATAGATTGTGAAACTAAATTTTTTAATAGTTTGATAGGCATTTCCATTTAAGGTACTGACAAATACAGAAACAAAGCGTGGATAAGCATAGATACACGCAAATACAGAAACAAAGCGTGGTACTGACAAATACAGAAACAAAGCGTGGATAGGCATTTCCATTTAAGGTACTGACAAATACAGAAACGAATACTGATAAGCATGGGTTGTCCACAGCAACACAAGCAAAAGCCAAACTCGCTCATTCCAACCAGACAAATACAGAAACAAAGCGTGGACAACCCATTCCCTTTTTAGTTACTGAGAAATACAAGATATAAAAAAGCTTCAACAACGAATTTAAAAACATAAACAGTAATACTATATAACAACGAAAACGTAAACTAGAATGAAACACAGTGATATATCATTTGCTTAGAATGGCCTAAAATAAGGGAAGAAAAGGTTTCTGTTGGGTGAATTAAAAAAAAAAAAATGGAATAGTTGACATCATATGATTTCGAAGTGTTTATAGGAGAGATGACCTCTAAGATGCGACTGGTTTTGAAGTGGCCTTCTTAATGGCTTCTGCATAGGTTGTGTGCTGGTAAGTTAAGGTTGACTCAAGTAAGTCCCAAAGTGACGTCTTCGGGTTCCATCCTAAATATTTGTCCACACCAAGTATTAGTTAGAAAACAATTGGTTATGTTAAAAGAGACAAAGCAAACAGGATAAAGAGGAAAATTACCAAGTTGACGGTTGATGATAGTCATGTCTGGGATCCTCTTGTCGCTGTCGTCATAACCTTCTCCATAAAATTCTTTGGAGCTCACGTCTATCGTAGGACTCTCGATAGCTGTCTCTCCACTCACTTTTGCGTAGACCTGTCATTTTGCAACATTTGAGTGTGCTGCTATAGTATATTGAAAATCAATTAAGAGTCTTCTCCGTGACCAATTTTCCTCACCTCAGTCATCATTTCAGCAAGTTGTCTTACTGTCACTTCATTGTTTGGGTTGCCTACATTGAAGATATGCCCATTGGCTCTCTCTGGGTTTTCCTGTTAAAATTCCCGCAAGCAAATTCAGATGCAACTTCTTTGGTAGCACTACAACTAACGAAATCGGCAATGAATGAAACTCACAATCATTAAAAGTACAGCTTCAATAGCATCTTTGATGTAGATGAAGGTTCTCTGTGATTCTCCACCATCCACAAGCTTGAGAGGCTCCCTTCGTAGAAGGTTCTGAAAATACCCCAAAGTGTTTTATTAAAAAAAAAAGCTGCAACGACAAAGNAAATTACCAAGTTGACGGTTGATGATAGTCATGTCTGGGATCCTCTTGTCGCTGTCGTCATAACCTTCTCCATAAAATTCTTTGGAGCTCACGTCTATCGTAGGACTCTCGATAGCTGTCTCTCCACTCACTTTTGCGTAGACCTGTCATTTTGCAACATTTGAGTGTGCTGCTATAGTATATTGAAAATCAATTAAGAGTCTTCTCCGTGACCAATTTTCCTCACCTCAGTCATCATTTCAGCAAGTTGTCTTACTGTCACTTCATTGTTTGGGTTGCCTACATTGAAGATATGCCCATTGGCTCTCTCTGGGTTTTCCTGTTAAAATTCCCGCAAGCAAATTCAGATGCAACTTCTTTGGTAGCACTACAACTAACGAAATCGGCAATGAATGAAACTCACAATCATTAAAAGTACAGCTTCAATAGCATCTTTGATGTAGATGAAGGTTCTCTGTGATTCTCCACCATCCACAAGCTTGAGAGGCTCCCTTCGTAGAAGGTTCTGAAAATACCCCAAAGTGTTTTATTAAAAAAAAAAGCTGCAACGACAAAGATTACTCTGGTTATTGGAATGAGTCTGTATACTTACGTTACTGAAGCACGCTAGGACCCGAGGGACACCCTCGCTAGGACCATCAATGCCGGGGATGAAATCCATCCTTGGTCCAATCCAGTTAAACGGTCTTACAATGGTGAACTCGAGTCCGTTCTCAGCACCCTCAGCTGAAACCACAAACAAGTAAAGTGAGAATGGTATTGTGTCAAGATAAAACTAATTTTCTTATCATGTAAACAAAACTGCATACCGTAGACAAGTCTCTCAATCAGTTGCTTTGCACATGCATATGACCACCTCTGCTTCTCAATAGAACCAAATATGCAAGGGGATACATCTTCTTTGAGTACATAAAATTCAGGATCCTGTAGAAAACGAGCATCATTCGTGAGAATTGAATAAATAACAGATACAAAGACAAAAGCAGTAAAAAAACACCAGATACTAACTAAATTTTACTTAACATAAGAAAGCTAAGCAAAAAGAAATATACAAAGACTCTCAGGAAGTAGTAGTTGGGGATTACAGCCATACTCAGGTCATTGCAATAAAAACTACATTTTCTCGAACATAGGTAAAGTGGATAGTGATAGGCTAAGAACAAATTTACTTTAATTCTCTATCTCAGAAAACGATGTCTTAACAACAATAGAATATAAAAATTCCTGTATCCATCTTAAGCGAGTGTGCCAATGTACAAAAAAATAAACACAGTTTCCTGATCCAGTAGACAGCTGACAATCAGCAATGACATGATCAGAGTGGGTAGGAGAAAAAGCCTGACCTGACGAAGAGGATGATCCTTGGGAAGAAAGCTTCCTATAGTTTTTCCATAAACTTCACAAGTGGAAAAGTGAATCAGACGCTTGTTGTTCTCTGAGCAGTACTTAACCTACATGCCCAAAACCAATGATAACTCAAAGTAATGTCACAACTAATATTCCTTAAACTTACAAAATTGCTCCACTAAACCAAAAAAAAAAAAAAAAA
>NC_025687.1:3422643-3423008 GCF_000633955.1 Camelina sativa
GAGACAAACGAACGAAGAACACCAAAGAATTAAACATACCACCGGGAGAGCATCGATGAAATTGCTGTAGATAGTGTCAAGAGGACGGGTATTGTAATCAGCTGGAGTACAGATCGCAGCCAGATTAATCGTCTGCGAAGCAAAACAACAGAGATTAAAGAAGACACATTCACAATTCAAAACTCAATTTCACATAACAGATCAGATCTAAGCCTGTAATCATCAAAATCAGCAAAAGCACTAACAATAACTTGGAAAATTCCCAACAGATTTCTAAATATACCTCATAACTTGCTAAAGAAGAGCTTCACATTCACATGCACATACATTAAAACTGAGAATAGAAGAAGAAGAAGAAGAAGAAG
>NC_025687.1:3424136-3442106 GCF_000633955.1 Camelina sativa
GGAAAAAAAAAAAAAAAAAAACGCGTGATCTCTCTATCTCTCTCTCTCTCTCTCTCTCTCTCTCGCTCACGCTACAGAGATAACAATGGGTGGAAGAGAGATTTGTGGGGATGGGAGAAAAAAAGTAAGAAACGAGAGATCGATGATATTTAAAGGGGGCATGTGGGGGACTAAGTGACTGAGTGATCAAAGGGAGGCAGTACTATATAATACCTTCCCCTACTCTCACCGACTGTACATTATACCTATACTCGCCCCCCCCACGTGAAATTAATGTTTTCGTTATGTGTCATATTCTTTCTTCCACTCTCAATTATTATCAGTTCACGTGACTATCATATTTTAAAACTATAGCTAAAATTATTGACTTGTCAATGTGAACTTTGGTTACATCCTTTTTGAGAGTATGTGTTTGTTGCTTTACACCGACACGTAAAATTGTACCCCGGGCAAGTGTATAGCTATAACTGTTTTCATATACGTCGTCTTGTTTAATTGGTGCTTATCCGTCGGTGGCCAAAAGCAAAAAGTCAAAAAATCAAAGGGAAACAAGAGAGAAGTGGTGTGGTGGTGTGGTGATGGTAAGTAAGGTGGTGTGGACCGTGTGGTAGTAAGTAAGAATTAATTAGTGATACATACATACATCTGTGATAAAGTTACAGTAATAAATAAGATTACGAAAGTCAAACCACAGTGGATTGATGTGAATGCTAGTAGAAGCTACAAGAAGCGGGCAAAAAGATGGACAAGTAATGTTACTACTACTTGTAACAGGTGATAACTTCTTCTTTTTAAACTCTCCGAACCGTTCTCTCTCCACTGTCCAGTGTTTATAACGTCTTTGCTTCGTCCCCCTCTTGACGCTGAAACGTTCACCTCCAGAGAACCTGTTATGCAATTTTCATTATCTGCAATCTGCATCGTATTCCAATATACGTTGATTGCTTTGCCGTAATATTAGAAAATACACTCACAGTCGTATTCTGACCATCCAATCCTTTGGTGAACTAGATCGTAGACCACCACTTTGTCCTTCAGAACCAAATCTGCAAAACAAATCCACCATTGAGAAAATAGTTGCACTGTTTCAATTTCACTTGATACAAATAATAACTCGAGTCGTTACCGCCAAGAATTGTTATACGGCGATGCGCCATTCTCTGGAAACCAATGCACCATATTGAACTTCCTGACTGATGATAGCAAAACAAAACACATCAAGTTTTTCTTGGCTCTAATAGATAATGTAAAGTCAAGGGTTGAGACTAAATACAAGAGAACTATCTATAGATCAAGTTTTTCTTGGCACTAATGTTTAGCAAGTGCTTGATCTTATCATTGTAAACATCCGTATAAACCCAGCCCTCACTAACCTCTCTCTCAGAAACTCCTAACAGCTCTAATTTACTAGATTTAGTCTTAGGGTCTATACAGTAGACCTCTACTAAGAGTTGAACAGCTAAAAATTTTCAAAGCTTATCATTGGCACACTAGAAGTCAACATATGAAGTAGCGTAAGTGCATGAATATGCTTACACTAGAAAATATTTGAAGATACCCACGCGGTCTTAAGACCATTGATGCACCACCAGCAAAGCTCAAACTAACTTCGGGAAAGACATCAACGTCACTGTATAACAGATTCAAATCTTTTTAGCTCTTAAGCATGAGAGATAACAGCTTTTTATATATACATACATACACATGAGAGGAACTTTACCCAGCTGTGATATCAAAGCACTGGTAACTCTCATAGGTAATGGGACGCCCGTATTGCGAAACAGCATTTGCAATCTGCAGGTTGAACGGTTTATAAATCTTCTTTCTTGTAAGGTACAATAACGTATATCGTCGAAATTGGGATGTAATCTCATCTTTTGAAATATAACACTTGAGGACAGATACTTCAACAATGGCAAAAACTAGACAGAATATGGCAAATAACGGTTTGATGATTGGAAAACCTAACTGATGAAGAAAAAACACTCACAGCTTGGATAAATGGACTATAAGCTTCGTCCGGAAGATAAGCAAGAGTCGTCCCTGTATCAATTATCGTCCCATCACCAGTGGCTGTTGTGAATACAGATGGATCAATCGGTAAGACCTGACCGTTCACAGCAATGCTCTGCAGGTTCACATTATAATGTGGCCTGAAATTTGTTTGCAGTATATATTATCTGAATCAAGACGTGGGTTTATATATTTTAGTTTTCCTATCCCAAGATAAACAAGCTACATTTTCTTTCCATAGGGGCAGATGCAAAATGTCTATTTCTCTGATTCATCGTGATTTTAAGTACCCACAAGGTTTATAAGGTGCTTTTATTTACGTAAGATGATACAAGTTGAAGTGTATAACAGAAAGATAAAGAACTCACTGTGATGGAACAAGGGGGGTATAGACAGTATCTGGCCTCTTAATTTGACCTAAAACCATTATACCTCCACCGCTTTTATCTCCCTTGAGACAGTGAGAGAATACTCGTGGTGCAAGTCCTTGCACAGCAAGCTGTGAAATTACAGATAAGCTCCCTTGTCCTAACCCAAAGATGCCATCTACTGCTCTCCTCGGCCTCTGTAAATCTCCAGTTTGTAAATTGCTACACCTGTTAGCCAATATTGAAGACAAGCATCACATACTTTGAAAGTGGAACAAGTACAGAAAAGATGATTTGGAAGTTAGATCATATTAAAGACCAAGTGTGGTAATCATACATGATACATGCAGTCATCACTAAAGTTTGAAGAGAAGGCAATGCACCATATTCTCTAAGGAAATCAACATTATTGAAAGGAGATTTTAGAAAAGCACACAGCTCTTTTGCTGCTAGTTTACCCGAAGACAAAGGGAGCCGAGGAATTGATAGCCAATGTACTGGTGATAACAGTATCAAAGGACATGAAATCTGATATGTAGTAACCAGAAGTGCCACTTCCATCACCATACTTGAACGAATAGGAACAAAGATTGTTGGGAGCACAGCCCGACTCTGTCTGGAAATTTGAGTAACATCTCCTGTCTGAACATGAAACTAACGAAGCCGAGGATGAAATTCCAGGATCGAAGAAACTTAGCTGAATCTGGAAAAACCACAAAAGAGAGGCAAAACAAATAATCAGAAAGAGACAAAGGGCATGGGTTAGAATGCTATAAAGGAAACTTAGTAAGATTTGATACTTGTAGTTCACTGGTCTTGGGGCAGCCGTTGCAGGAAGTGCAGCTAACCCATAAAACATCACTTCCAGTGTCGATTTGAACATTAAATTCTCTCGGGGGTGTCCCAAGTTTAACCTTTGTATAGTAAAGCCTGTCATGAAAGGGAAATATGACAAAAAGATTCTACAATAGGAATGGACAAGAGTCAAAAAAGACAGAGTCAAAGTTATTTCTATTCCAAATTGAACACATATTCTTAGAATGTTGCTAAATTAGATTTTAGAAACGCTCTGTCTTCACAAGCCAAAAAAGCAAAGTTCATATGTGATTAAACCAGGCTTGACGAAGAATGCGTATAGTCTTGAAACAGAATCGAATCTCATTACTCCAGCCTACCCGGAAATAAATTAGTTCGGTCGATTCAAATCCAAGTCCGGTGACTCTACTACGGTTCGAGAAAAAAAGTGATTTTTATCTTTGGAAACCAAAAAAAAAAAAAAATCGAAAATTGAAATCGAAAAAGTGTGTAACAATAGTAGTACCCAACGAGAAACGGATCGGAGGCTCCATCAACCGGAAAATTAACAACTCCGCCGACGGGAGACTGCAATAACCTTCCATGGCGAGCTGAATCAAAAGCCCTGAGCTCAGTCAGACCAAGTTCGTGGTTCGGCGGTATCAATCTCTCCAGCTTCAGAACCGCGTCGGAGCCGCATACTACCATGGTTGCGGCAGCTTGTAAAAACACGGCAGCGATGACGATTACTCCAGCAGGAGCATCCACCGCCATTTCTCGAGTTCGAAACTTTCTCTTCCTGGGGAGATAGAGAAAGAGAAAGCCGCCAATTGAAACGTTCTGATATATTCTGATGACAGTTCTAAAGTTTTTCACATTTTGGTGATTAAAATTTAATTAAATATGGAATGAAGCTTTCCATAAATTATCCTTTTATGTTTCAGTTATTATTATTTTTTTTGGCGTGTTTTAAAAATTTGGTATTTTTGGTTATTATGATTTCTCAAGTTCAATTTTCAAAACTGGTTATTGGATAAAAAATTCCAGAGTATTATTACAACAGTTACAAGATTGACTGATGTATTAATGTGTCAGTGCTCAACCTAAATGACGCATTTAAGTACGGATGTAGTAACTTTTATTTTCCGTTGACAAACCATTGACTTCACCACCTTACTCCGAAGTCTACGACAACGGCTTTGTTTCTAACCAAATTAAATGAACTTTATCTACGAAGAACTAGATGTTTGGTTTTGTTTTGTTTCCAATTAACTCCAATTGTATAAGGAACAAAATTTAGGTCATTCAATTCTCATATGAGTACAATATGCAAGTATAAAAAACAATGGAAACAAGTGAAGAGTGAGTATGACCTCCATTGATTCGAAAGTGCCGATAACACCAATCGATTCAAACTGAAAAGAAAAACGAAAGATAGGAGATACTTTATTGTCTTCTGTGTGCCCTTCGGAGAGTTAATTCTTCGACATCCTTCATACGAGTAAAGGGTGCGGCACTAGTCTTTTGAGATGGTCTTCGGTTTAAGCAGCAATCTAGACATGTGATAGAAACAAAGAAGACCCTCAGATGTTATATTTGCATACGCTAAACTATATGAGGAAGGTGCTTCAAATAAACTTTGGTAACTCTCCACTATGAAACATACCAGGTAAAGCTGTAATAATTTATACACTAAACATTTTCCTGCTCATGCTGTAGAATTTTTGATAATTGTAGGCGTAAAAGGGAATTGGTAGTCTTATGATTTAAATGGTTTAAGAGAGAGAGAGCAGTTTGGTTACCTCTCATTGATCTTTCAAGAGAAGTGAGGTGCAAGAGAGAAGTTGAGACACTTCCTCTGGAGTCGCTGTTCCAAAACCTTGCCATCTTATTCTCCCGGATTTGTCAAGTAGGAAAATATACCTGAGACATAAACAAGTGTGTGCAACAGAGATATCAGAAAGGTTATGGAAATCCTATGCATTCTTAACTTGATGAGGTGGAGGGAAATTTTCTGTACCCAGTGAGAAGGTTCAAAACTTTAATATGTTTACGGAAGTGATAATGGTCCCCAAATGCGTAAACAGCCTGCCTCTTGAGGACATTTTTCTCGCTGTTGTTAGGTTTTTGCAAGACCCGGAGAAGTAGTTTTTTTATGGGGGGAAAGCCCAGGAGCCATTTGTCTATAAATGATACCCATAATACAAGGGAACAAGTTTTCCTGAAGAATGAGAGAAAAAAAAAATAGCAGCCAAAAAAAAGCACTTGTGCAGCTTTTAAAATCTGATCTACTTGTGACAAAACGATTCAGGATCAGTACCTCAAACAACTGAAGATCTTCCCTGTTGCCAAACGATTCAAGAAATGGTTTGCTCCACGAGCTGATCATTTCCTGTCAGATAAAGCAACGACAACCCAGTAGCAACATAAGACAAGCTGGGTATGTAAGATCATACTTATCAACAAGTGCTTCACCACTTAAGAATACTGTATCATGCGACCATCGCTTACTACTCTTAACAAGCAACGCATCAGTCAATGCTACAGCGTTCTTCAAAAAATGTTAACCAAACATTTGTTTTTGGTTCCTTTGGAGTATTTAACAAAAACAAGGTGGAATTTTCTGTACCTGAGAGCTTGCTCTGAAAGACAGGCACACCAATGAAACTTTTGGAACAGCCGAATCCTCAGTGTTAACCTCATTGCTGTTGGGAGTAACAGGTAACGTCAGGCTTTCTCCATTAGAGAAAGTCACTGCCAATGCCGGAAATTTCATGGCTGAAACAGCAGGGATTAGAGTCTTATCTGCCGCTGCTATCTGCAAAAAAAAAAAAACACCAGTTGACAGTTGAAGAACTTCATAAAGCCTATAAAGGTAGCTACAGTATCTAAATCAAGCATTCAAACAAACTAAACACAGAATCTGGGATCTTTGATTGTGACTCCTAAGTCCTATAAAAGTACCAATATAAGAGAACAGATTGAAAGAAGTAGCATCATTATTTATACCTTACCGCCATGATCCTTGAATTCTTTCATATCAGCAAAGTATCCTCGATTCATCTCATCATTACTGCCCTAAACCACATCATACTCCACAAATTAACTTCTCATTGCGACAATATATATGGGAGCCAAATCAGTGCTAGACTTCAATGGTGAAAACCCCCTAAAAAAAAAAGAATCGAATCGAATCTAAATAAAGGGAAACTTACAGTCTAGCACGTTCATCCTCAATTGCTTTCTTGTTCCCAAACTGCGCAAATCCAAAAAAAAAACACAGCATCCATAGATAATAGTCAGGAAACGTTACTTCCGATAAAGCGAAATTGAAAACTTCCTGAGTAATGAATGGTACCTTGTAAAAATCGAGGAAAGAGCGGGTGGTTGATCGAAGAGCTGGCATTTGCGAAGGGAGAGAGTCATAGCGAGTGGAGATGAAGAGTCCTTGATTCTGATTTCGATACGAGAGAGCAGAGATTGATCTATGCTTCAGAAATCGATTCAAAGTCGTCGCCATTTCTTTTACAAGGGCTTAAACCCTATTTGGTTCGTTGTTAAAGCAGCTACAAGAAAACTGGGTTGTGAAAAAAAATAGTCTTGCTTGTTTCAGGCAAACCGAACCCAACACGCTTGAAATTGAAAACCAGCCTGAAATCTTAAACCAAATGATTTGTTGGATAAGCCGATCGAACCGTGATTTCATCCCGGTTTAGCCGTACTCCCAACTTTGGCTTTCGTTCGTATTTTATTTTTTTTTGGTAGGCGGCTTTCGTTCGTATTATCTAGGAGATGTATTAATAAATCTTTGTAAATCCAAGATTCAAATGTTCATATATTCCACATCCGAATTGATTATTGTGTGATTTATCAATTCCATATATTTGTTTTCTCGGAACAAATTTCATTTCAAAATTACACGAATATGTATAATGAGATTTTAAACTTTAGTAATATCAATAACAATCTCACTTTGCAAGTTTGCATGTTTTATTATACATCCGCAAACAACTTATACGTACTGGCATCCATAATAATCTGTCTAACCGCCGCGACCATAGCAATCACCCCTAGAATAGAAAAAACCACGGCGATCAAAGTGTTGATCCAGAATATGAAACTCTTTTTAGATGGCTTGAACGTGAAGTTGAAGAACACTACAGGTAGAACAAAGTCCAGAGGTATAAAACCGAAAGCACCTAACAAGGAGTTCACATCTCCAAAAAACGGAAGCATTGCCGCCACGATTGTAGCCACCGCGACGAAGAGGGAACGCGCAACTAGTCGAGGGATGACATTGCGGATAGAGAATTCTTTCTTTGTTGGATCACTGACTACACTTTCTAATATATCATTTATAGGCTGTAGGTATACCTGCATATATATAAATATAACTCAAAATTAGTAACTTTACATGTGACAAACAAATATATGCAGAATGATTATGTAGACTTCAGTTATATTGTTGTGTAGCACATATTTACCACAGCAACAGCCGAAAGTTGAAGAACGGTGAAGAGATTGATGAGAAAAATAAACCAAGTAGGAACCAAGTAATGGTTTGTCCCGGGATTTAAGAAATTAGTGAAGATAAGTCCATTGGCTTTATTACCAAACGCCCAATAGCCTGTTATGGCTACAGTGAAGAATGTCATTATCACTATAATGTAACACATACACAATCCTTTCAACATTTTTTCTTTCACTGGCGCTGCTATTGTTGCCTGTATTGCAAAGAATACAAGAATTCATATATCAAATACTACTCTATATGTTTTCGAAAAACCAAAGTGGTGGTGTTCTACTTTAGAAATAAACCAAGAAAATGAAAATGAAACCTGAATTTCGGGTATAATGCCATTGCCATATGTAGTGGCGATAATGGCTATGGCATTAAAGATTCCAAACACTTTAGTTTCTTGGTCACCAACTATTGTATAATCCTTCTGTGCATCTGATGTTTTTCCTGATATTAAAAAGAAATATTGGATTATTCATCTTACTAAATTAGCTTTAAAAGATTTAAGAGCTAGTAAGATAGGTTTAGTAAAGAAGAGTACCAATGTAGATGGAGGCAGCAGAGGCGGAAGCACTATAGAGAAGGCATAGGAGGAGAGAGAAGAAGTTAATGTGTCGTAGAGAGTGAAAGGATGGGATTTGTGCCAAAACCAAAAGCAAAGCTCCGAAGATAATTACAAACTCAAAGAGTTTCATTTCCCCATTCGGCTGCATTACCAAATACATTGCCTTAAGGCATTGGCCTCCAAGAAGCGCATTGGCAATAACCACACCATAGCACACCGCCATTTGTATCGGTCCCACGTAGTACCTCCCCCATTTCGGACCTTTATTCAAACACACCCCAGGAGTTTTTTAATTAAGATGAAACTAAACTGATCTAAACTAAGCAAAATTTAAGTCAGGAGGTAGATTATAATCTTACATAGCTGCATGCATGATTAAAATTATATAAATGATAAATCCCTCAAATTATTGGTGTACACACTACTGAAAACTGACCAAATCGATGCATGAGACTAAATTTCGTGTATATGTGGATCCACTTTAGATTCTGAACTTTTCAAGAAAATCTTACTTTCTAAAGCAGGTCGGATCTATTCAACCTTACATAGGATTGCCTTTTTCATCGAAACACAATATTTTTAAGCTGAAATTTTATTCGAAAGAAATTGCAACCTCAGCATTAGTGAAATTAACAAGACAAAAGAAAAAAAGACAGATAGCAAACAAACGTAATAAAGTCATAGACAAGTTGAACCAAAAGACTTGATATGAGCACGTGGACGAGAAAGAGAAATAATCATTGCTATGAGTGGAATGGTCAACTTTTAGTTCCGACTCCCGATAATATGGTACGAATCATCCCATATCATAAAGCAGTATAAAATATGAATGATTTTTTTTTCTGGTTTTCCTTATAGACACGCAAGTCTATAATTACAGATCAAATGTAGAAAGATAAACATGATTATCAACGGAGAGGTCAAAAAGAGAATTACCGAGGATGTGGTGGGCCATGTCACGGAAGCGGAGGTAACGATGGCCGTGGGAAGCATGGTGTTGGAGGGTTAGCGAAAGAAGTGTGTAGGAGTAGAAAGTGATGGCGGCTCCTCCCACCAGACATGATATCCCCGCGATCCATCCTAAGAACTTGAAAGCGTACGGAAGACTTAGTAGCGGCGGCGCCACTATCGATGTCGTCAAGTGGAATCCGCAGTGCCACCATGTCCCTAGTTTCCATCATCAAATAACATTCACGAATATTTTCTTGCGTTGTTGACTTGTTGTTATATGATATGATCTATATAACGTGGATCTATTATAGATTAATTTGCATAACATATGGATACGTACCTTTGGATTTAAGGACGAATAGAGAACCGGCATCAACTTCTTCCCCTCTTTTTTCTCTATCTCCTGATCCCTCTTCTTCTCCACCCATCTCTTTATCTCCCTCTTAATTAGCTTCTCCCTCTCTCCACTTTGGTTATATGCTTTACTCAATTTATAAGGCCAACAAACAGTTTCTCTCATATCATTTTCATATAATAATGTCCAAAAAAAACAGTCTCTGTCATATCATTTTAAAACCACTATTAGACTATTAGTGTATTATTACAATAAAGGTTAAGGGGATATTCAAAGACAAAACAAGCTACGTTGAGATAATTTGACATCCAACATTTTTGGTAAGTCATAATAAGTTTATGATCAATAAAATTAAAAATTAAGCGCATCGATGAGGTTAATTTATCTATATACATAATATATCCATATTCTAAAGGTTTAATTGAATTATATATTAAATTAAGGCGAAAGCGTCTGTAGTCCAACGGTTAGGATAATTGCCTTCCAAGCAATAGACCCGGGTTCGACTCCCGGCAGACGCATTTCTTTAATGTTTTTGAAAACTAATTGGAAATAAAATTTTGGAAGAGGGATTCGAACCCACGCGCAATAGGTGCAGAATAAGTCTTCCCCCATAACCTCTCTCGGGCAAACCAGTCTCATGAACATTTTTCTCCAATTCAAATAAAGAATCGAGTATTTGATATATCTATTTGATCAAAAAAATATATATATATATATATATTTGATATATCCAACAATATCTATATTAACATTTTTGAAGTACATTTTGTGTTATGTCCTTTTAGTTTTATTTATTTAAAAAATTATTTACAACATTAACCCCTAAAAAATTTCCAAAACTAACATTACTCCAGATTTTATTTCCTAAATATTTTACATTTTATTTCAATTAAAAAAATAACAGCAATCAATATGGAAATAGAAACTATCATATATTTAACTATACATTATGTTGTGTTTTGAAGATATTCTATATCTGAATCCTTGGTAAAAAAAAAAAAAACAATTTGATTCCCATTTTGTTTTCCAAAATCTGTGAGCTTTGATTCTTAACGTAAGAAAAACTTCGATTGACAATTATTTAAATACTATAATTAACATTTATAAACTTAATAAAAAATTTATTTATCACGAATATGTAAAATTAAAAAATTCTAAAATACTATATAATGTGGTTATATAGTAGATGCGTTATAAAGAGAACATATTATTAAATTTATGTTAACATGGGTTAAATCCTCTTTTAATTATTTATCAACACTACTAATATTAGAATATGTGACATAAAATCAAGTTGATTTAACTAATATTGTATAAAATAATTAATTCATTAGGAAAAATGTGACTTAATCACAGCGTATAATTACTGATTATGTATTTAGATCCTTTATTTTTTGTTATAATAATTAAAAATCAAAATAGAATCTCAAACACTAAACAAAACAAACTAAATATAACAAACAAATATAATTTCTATTTTATGTTGTATCTATTTCTTAATTTAACCGGTTGACTACAAATGGTCATGAAGTGTATTGTGGGTTAAAAAACAATATAAATATTTAGCCGAATAACAACTAGAAAATTTAGTTATTCCTCTATTTACAAAATATTCAATATTTAACAAATATATACAACATAAAATATAAATTATAATAGAAATTATATGTCTGCGGTTTACCGCAGATTAAAATCTAGTATATTTGGAAATCATATATAAACATACTTTGTAAATCTATGGATTCGATGATTTCCGAACTGCTGATCCATAAGGACAAGACGAAGTCATAACCATACCGACAAAATGATGGATTATCCCCAAACCCTTATTACGTTTACCAACTCCTCACCTTCCCCTAACCCCACACTTCATCATATATACATCATCAACGTCATGCACCAAGACAAATGTTTCGTGACACTATGGATTATGGCAAGGATACTAAGAAAAATTTCTGATGTCTGGTTTACAATGATTTTTTAACTAGCGATTTTTTTTGTTTTTATAGAAATGCGACATATGTATCAAAAGCTAAATTATCCTATCTTATCAAGACTTCCAAATCAATGTTGAATGTTGTATCAGGAATTTAGTTTTTTTCCATTCAAGCCTTTTTCTTATGGTTAGATCAGTCAAATGAACTTATACGAGTGCTACCGTATGAAAATGTAAAAGTTAACTTTATAATTTACAATACGGATCAACAAATATAAACTTCGTTTTCTTGTACAAATTTACATTTTCACTTGTATGGTATATGGTTATGATGATGATGATGATGGTGACCAAGGAGTAATATCCATGGGATAACTTCCCAACACACGCAAGAACGATGTAAACTCCTGAACCTCGGCTAACGCATTCTGAGCACGCGTCTCCGCCATGGAGGCCTCAAACTCGACGTAGAACATGTACTCGAAATGCTTCGCCGTTCCTACGTTTGCATCATCGACAAGCCTTATCGGACGGTTATGATTCGGCCTCGATTCGATCTTCGTCAAGTTGATGTCTCTGAAGGCAAAAGCCGAGAGTACCTTGTATAGCACGCTAGTGCCTTTCTCGTGAGCGAAGACGATGCTAGTTTTGAACGGCCGATCAGTTATAGGTATGATTGGCTCACGCGCCAGCATCACGAAGCGTGTTACGTTACTCGCGTCGTCTTGGATCCCGTCTTCTAAAATCTCCAAACCGTAAATCTCAGCCGCGCGTGCGCTCGCGATTGCGGCAGTGTCGCAGAGGTTGTGAGCGGCTATAAACTCAGCAGCTCCTGCGGTGTCGTCGACGGCTTCACATGCGACGTTGAGTCCCAGCTTCGTAAGCGTGCGCTCGCACTGAGAGAGTCCTTGAGGGTGTGAGATCCCGCGCGTGAGAAACTCCTTGCGAACACTGGGAAGAGCCAAAATACACTGGTGAACAGGGAGCTGAACTTCGCCGACGATGTGAAGACGATGACGGAGGAGAAGATCGTAATTACGGTGAATAGAACCGCCGAGGGAGTTCTCAACCGGTAAAACAGCTCGATCTGAGATCCAAAGCTCCACCGCTACCTAAAATTGATCGCAAGGTACAGTTTGGCAATTAGGATAAGCTTTACTAACGGCTGCTTCAGAGTAAGCGCTGGGAACGCCTTGATACGCTACACGTAGGATCAGATCCGTGTTTGGGAGCCGGTGAGAGATCCGACATGCTGACTCAGCATTGCTGAGAGGCTTCTGACGATGCTGCTGGAGGACCAATGGATTGCTATCAGATTTCTCAATCGGAACTAGATTCATTCTTGCGACGCTGTGATTGCCGTTAACAGCAGGCACATGATTAACTCCGCCGGAAACTGGAGGAACCGGTAAAGATTCAGATTGCTCTTGAGAAACAACCTTGCTTGTTAGAATAGCGCAAGTGCTCTGTCATTCAGAACGATTAGATCCAGTGCGGGCTCAACGTTTTTAGGGGCCCTGGACAATTTTTTTTTTTGAATGAAAGACCAATTTTTTTGGATTTCATTTTGATAATATATAAACAAGATTATAAAAATTTATTTTCACTCTACTAAAAATAAATCGTTAAAACATATTTTAATAAATTATTTTTGTGTTACAAAATTTGTTTTTGTCTCTTTTATCTTACATTATTTTTTTTGTGCCCATTTATCTTGCATTTTTTTTTGTACCCTTTTATCTTGCATTATTTATTTTTTTGTGCCCTTTAATCTTACATTATTTGTCTCCTTAATCTATGAATCCGGGACGGTCGCATCCCTTGTCCCCTATCTAAGCCGGCACTGACTAGATCGCGCCATTTGTGCAGTCGCAGGCGCCTACTGAGTAGCCCCTAACATCAGCTTCTTTAAATTGTTGGTAGAAGGAGACGATACAATTTTAATTTCTAAGCAATGGCGTCTACGAATTGGAACTTCAAGCTCAAGGAAAATAATAACAAAGTGGAGGGTACTGTACAGTAGTCAAGCAATGGCGTTTGTGTGGCCAATTCTCTACCTACCACAACCCATCTGACAAGTCACCGTTGAGTGAACCATACCAGTAGTTGACCGAAATCAATCAAACCGACCCGATCCGGAGCTTACATATACCCAGATGACCATAAGCATATTTGGCCCATAATTGAGTGTTTAGGAGGCCCAGTTCACTTATTTCGACTCCGTCTCTCACTTCATACCTCTCAGGCGAGTAGGGTTAGGTTTGACTTGAACAACATTAGCTACTTTTGTGGAAATTCAGAGAATGACGTTGACAACATTTTAAGTTCAGGTCTTGCATGCATTTAACAGCATAAATTTGTAACTGTAACCATTCAAATTAATGGTCATCATGACATATCGCATATCCAAAAATTATGTTAGAAATCCAACGTGGAAGAGCGCATCAAAATTCAGATATTTACTTTTACATTTGCTTTTAAGCATAAAAAAGCATGATCCAAATTCAATGTTGGACTAGCAGATCCAAATTCAATGTTAGACTAGCAGATCCAAATTCAATGTTAGATGGGCTTGTACATGGATTCCACAAAATGGAGGGGCTTTTTAGTAATTTGGTTGAAATTTCCAAAGCGCGGGAAAACGAAAAAAGAAAAAAGAAAAAATCTAATCTCTCTCTCTCTCCAGAGTCTTTCACTCACTTTGTCCAATGTCCAGCATCCACGAAGCCCTACTCCCAGTAAAAGCCCTTTTGTTTTTTTTGACCCTAAATTTCTTCTTCTCAAAAAACTAATTCACCTTCGAAGCTTCTCCAGGAATCAATCAAAGCTCCTATACAGGAGCCCCTCTCTCTCTGTCCCGCTTAATTTTACAATCGCCCAACAATGAGCGGAGATAATCGGAGACGGGATCGAAAGGACTCGCGGTGGTCGAAGAAGCCGAGAGTAGTGAACACTGCAGAAGATGAACTCGAATCTAAACTCGGATTTGGGCTTTTCTCCGAAGGTGAAACGCGACTTGGGTGGCTACTCACATTCGCATCGGTAAGTTCTCCCATCATCGCACTTTAATATTTGACCCAACCTTTTGTTAATTGAGAGAGCATTTGAGAAACTTTCGGACTTGATTCAATGTGATTTTTTATCTCTAAATTAACTAGAAGCATTGGCGATTGAACCATACAGTAAACACACATAATTGTGAGAATTTAGGATTCTAGGAGATACGAAATTACGAGAACTATTATAAGGGTTTCCCTCATATGATTCAGCTTGGCTGCTAGTTCTCTCAATGCAAATTTTGGCGTTTCATTTATAAGTACTAGTATTTACTACTGATTGGTTATTCACAGTCATCTTGGGAAGATCGAGATACTGGGAAAGTCTATAGTTGCGTGGACCTTTACTTTGTTACTCAGGTGAGCTGCTATATTTTGACGATGTCAGCTTTTGTATTAGTTGATGAACTTTTATATTTTTCTTGTTGCATTTTTCTAAATGTTAACCAAGTTGAGGATTTGTTTTTTTTTTTAGGACGGGTTTTCTTTCAAGACAAAGTACAAGTTCCGCCCTTACTTCTATTTAGCCACTAAGGTATGATAATCTCTCTCTGTATATCATCTGAATGCTCCTTGAGTCATTCATGTAATTTCATCCTATATGTCAATAAAACTGCATTGCCGATTTACAGGACAGTTTGGAATTGGAAGTTGAAGCCTACTTGAGACGCCGATATGAAAGACAGGTTGCTGGCATTGAGATTGTTGATAAAGAGGATCTTGATCTTGTAAGTCGGTAGAGCTTACCTTGTTTATTTCTTTAACTCTGATTTTTACCAGTGTAAATTTTCATCTTGATTGTGTGATCTAGTTGACCAGTGTCTTCTACAAGTTGATTGATGCCGTTGTTCTCTCTATAGAGACTCATTTCAGTAACTTTTCTAGTTATTATTCTCTTCTTGTAACCTCAAAACCGAGCACTTGTAGTAAGAAGTCGAAAGAGGTGATCCTGCATCCATATGGTGAAATCTCTAGGCGTTTTCTAGTCTTGCCCTTTAGTGCAATAGTATGCAGGATATGAAGGTTTCAGTACTTTTTTTTGTCGTCACTTGTAGGGTGCCTTTCTAACTTTTTTTTTTTTTTTTGAGACATACCGTTTTGAGTTCCTTCATTTCTTATATGAACAGAAAAATCATTTATCTGGCCTGCAAAAAAAATATTTGAAAGTATCATTTGATACTGTGCAACAATTGATGGAAGTCAAGAGGGATCTGTTGCATATCGTCGAACGAAACCAGGCTAAATTTGATGCACTTGAAGCTTACGAATCCATATTGGCTGGAAAACGGTAAGACAATGAAATTTTTTATTTAATTTTTAATATGCTCTGAAGAGTTTTGTTGATTTCCTAAATTACCTTCAGATATCCTGATCATTTTTTTTTTGTTCTTGAAACGCAGAGAACAACACCCTCAAGATTGCTTAGACTCTATTGTGGACATCCGCGAGTACGATGTCCCTTATCATGTTCGATTTGCAATTGATAATGGTAACCAGTTTAGTAAAACCAGAATGTCTGTTTAGTTCCCCAGATTGTCAACATCATGACGTTTTCTTGGTGTCCAGATGTAAGGAGTGGGCAATGGTACAATGTCAGTATTTCCAGCACCGATGTCATACTGGAGAAGAGGTCAGATCTTCTTCAACGCGCAGAAGTCCGTGTTTGTGCATTCGATATAGAGACAACAAAGCTTCCGTTGAAGTTTCCGGATGCTGAATATGATCAAATTATGATGATATCCTACATGGTTGATGGCCAAGGTTTTCTAATTACTAACAGAGAGGTAACTGACATTTGTCTGTATTAGATTTGATATCATATTGATGATATTTTACATGATGGATGGGGGTGGTTTTTTATTATTAATGGAGAGAAGCTGCTAGATAGTCCTGCTTTGCCATCTTTTAGATTAGGTTGAGCAATCAGTAGAGGAAAAAAGAGTATACGCTTAGTGTTTTCTTCAATAATAGATTGTACTCTGAATCCACGAGAAATCAGAAATGGTCCATATAAGATTATCACACTTGATTAATTTATTTTGTATGATGTGACTTTAAGACTGTTTATGGACTAGCGTGACATTTTGCAATATAATTATAAAACATGATTTCTGATGTGTTAACAGGTTTTCATTGCATATGTCATCTCTTGTTGATATCTCTTAGCTGTATCCTTTCCTTTGAATATTTGTATCACGTTAATCTTCTTTGATTATAAACTTTGTATTTTTGCACTTAATTCAGTGTGTTGGGGAAGACATAGAAGATCTGGAATATACACCCAAACCAGAATTTGAAGGCTATTTCAAAGTCACTAATGTTAAAGACGAGGTATTGTAAATTAGCTCCGGATTTGAATATCATATCAGAAACATCGATGTGCTTAGAGGCGAGTTACTTTCTTGGTTTTGTCTTGTAGGTTGAACTCCTCCAAAAATGGTTTTCTCATATGCAAGAGTTGAAACCTGGTATTTATGTTACATACAACGGAGACTTTTTTGACTGGCCATTTATAGAACGAAGAGCATCTCATCATTCAATCAAAATGAATGAGGTACACAAAGCTTTCCTTCGTTGTTATTTATTTAAATTTTATCTGTCTGCATGACTAAAAGAATATACTTGGAGATTCTATATGAAAAAGTTTTTGACATTCTATTGTGGCCTTGAGAGTGTGCCTCTGCATAAAGTAGTATAGCAACGCCGCTTGAGTGCTGCCTATACTGTCTATATGAATTATCTTACATGAGGATGCTTACTTGAATATTATCGTTTCCTTCTGTGGAAGAGATTTATCTTTCAAATATTCAGTGACATGTGTTTAGCGTCTAAATACTGTAGTCTTTTGAGAGTTGGCAAGGTGCCACTCATCTCCCGAACCTTACTTCTCAGTTCTATTTCAGAAACCTCCATTACTTCCCTTTCTTGTTTCTATTTTTTTATTTTTTTAAACCACCTATTTCTCTGCATCTTACTCGTCAGTTCCTATCTAAATCGTATTATCTTCCGTTCGAGCATAATGTTGTCAACTCTAATTCAGCATATGTCTTTTTTTTTCTTCCTGGTGATTGCAGGAATTGGGATTCCGTTGTGATCTTAATCAAGGAGAATGCCGAGCTAAATTTGCTTGCCATTTGGATTGTTTTGCTTGGGTAAAACGTGATAGCTATCTTCCTCAGGGAAGCCATGGTCTGAAGGTTAATTCTACTTCTTTCTCTTAGCGATTATTTCATCTTTTACGGTCATATATATCTTTAGTTAAGGAATTTATATTATGATATTGAGTTATGCTTGTCTCTTAATTAAATGCCAGGCTGTTACAAAGGCCAAACTAGGGTATGATCCACTGGAAGTGAACCCAGAGGACATGGTTCGGTTTGCGCAGGAAAAGCCACAGGTATTGCTGAGA
>NC_025687.1:3442637-3444147 GCF_000633955.1 Camelina sativa
CTAAATTCGCTTGCCATTTGGATTGTTTTGCTTGGGTAAAACGTGATAGCTATCTTCCTCAGGGAAGCCATGGTCTGAAGGTTAATTCTACTTCTTTCTCTTAGCGATTATTTCATCTTTTATGGTCATATATATCTTTAGTTAAGGAATTTATATTATGATATTGAGTTATGCTTGTCTCTTAATTAAATGCCAGGCTGTTACAAAGGCCAAACTAGGGTATGATCCACTGGAAGTGAACCCAGAGGACATGGTTCGGTTTGCGCAGGAAAAGCCACAGGTATTGCTGAGAGTTTAATCCTGCTATTTCTGCTTAACATATTTTTTTTCACCATTAGAGCTAATTATGAGATACTGTAATGAGCTAGAGCAACAAACAGGTGATGATAATTGATCAGGTTATTCAACTATTTGCCTCTTTAAGGGTTGAAGGAATGTCCTCAACATTAAGAAGCAGACATAGATTTACTGTCTTATTAGTACACAACATTACTGTCTTATTGCTCATGTTAAATTTACTGTCTTTTTAGTACACAACATTAAGAAGCGGACATAGGTTTCAAGCAATTAATTGGTCTAAACTGTTAGATTTCTCTAGTCTATGCTGTAGTGCTTGCAAGGTTTTCATGGAATTAGGTGCTTATATCTTATTTCTATCCCCTGCTGGGAATGATTTCACAGACAATGGCCTCCTACTCAGTCTCCGATGCCGTTGCAACTTATTACCTATACATGACATATGTCAATCCGTTCATTTTCTCTCTCGCAACTATCATTCCAATGGTCCCTGATGAGGTTTTACGCAAAGGGAGTGGCACCCTTTGTGAAATGCTTCTGATGGTTGAGGTGACTTCCTATTTACTACAAGGTCTTTAGCAATCTTTACTGTGTGAAACATTCCATTAATTGGAAGTCTTCGTTCTCAGCACAGGCTTACAAGGCAAATGTTGTATGTCCCAACAAAAATCAAGCTGACCCTGAGAAATTCTACCAAAATCAACTTCTTGAAAGTGAGACATATATTGGTGGTCACGTAGAGTGCCTCGAAAGTGGTGTTTTCAGATCTGATATTCCTACCAGTTTTAAGCTTGATTCGTCGGCATACCAGGCAAGCTATCTGCTTTATACTCATTCGACATAATGTTAGTTGATTTCTTGATGAGCATTACTTTTTCTGATAGAGTTTCTATTCAAATGTCACTGATCTTTCTGTAATGTCATCTGAAGTGGTGCAGTTAATAGTAAATACCTATGTAGTCTGTAATGGATTCCTTAAGCAAAATGCTTCCCATTATTATGCACATGATGTTATCATAGCTAATTTTGGCACCTGGTGCACACAAAAATAATAATTTATGAACCTATCTGATATTGGACGCGTTGATTGCCAGCAACTGATTGATAACCTTGGTCGGGATCTGGAATATGCTATCACTGTAGAAGGGAAAATGAGAATGGATTCAATTTCCAATTATGATGAAGTGAAGGACGAAATCAAGAAAAAGGTAGT
>NC_025687.1:3448849-3457719 GCF_000633955.1 Camelina sativa
TTCAAGCAATTAATTGGTCTTAACTGTTAGATTTCTCTAGTCTATGCTGTAGTGCTTGCAAGGTTTTCATGGAATTAGGTGCTTATATCTTATTTCTATCCCCTGCTGGGAATGATTTCACAGACAATGGCCTCCTACTCAGTCTCCGATGCCGTTGCAACTTATTACCTATACATGACATATGTCAATCCGTTCATTTTTTCTCTCGCAACTATCATTCCAATGGTCCCTGATGAGGTTTTACGCAAAGGGAGTGGCACCCTTTGTGAAATGCTTCTGATGGTTCAGGCGAGTTCCTATTTACTATAAGGTCTTTAGCAATCTTTACTGTGTGACACATTCCATTAATTGGAAGTCTTCGTTCTCAGCACAGGCTTACAAGGCAAATGTTGTATGTCCCAACAAAAATCAAGCTGACCCTGAGAAATTCTACCAAAATCAACTTCTTGAAAGTGAGACATATATTGGTGGTCACGTAGAGTGCCTCGAAAGTGGTGTTTTCAGATCTGATATTCCTACCAGTTTTAAGCTTGATTCGTCGGCATACCAGGCAAGCTATCTGCTTTATATTCATTCGACATAATGTTAGTTGATTTCTTTGATGAGCATTACTTTTTCTGATAGAGTTTCTATTCAAATGTCACTGATCTTTCTGTAATGTCATCTGAAGTGGTGCAGTTAATAGTAAATACCTATGTAGTCTGTAATGGATTCCTTAAGCAAAATGCTTCCCATTATTATGCACATGATGTTATCATAGCTAATTTTGGCACCTGGTGCACACAAAAATAATAATTTATGAACCTATCTGATATTGGATGCTTTGATTGCCAGCAACTGATTGATAACCTTGGTCGGGATCTGGAATATGCTATCACTGTAGAAGGGAAAATGAGAATGGATTCAATTTCCAATTATGATGAAGTGAAGGACGAAATCAAGAAAAAGGTAGTAATTGGAGATACTGATTTTAGTGCTTATTCCCTTAATTCGTTTCAGCATGTTATTTCTCTTGTCGCGTCGAATTGCTGACACGGCATACATATTTCATTCTGGGAGAGTTTGCTTATACACTCGTACACATTAAGCTCGTATATACAAGCATTTTCTCATGTCGAGTAATTTCAGTAGTTCTTGTAGAAAGAACATAGTAAAGCCTTAGACTATGGTTTGAGCCTCAAGAAGAAATCTGTCTATTAAGTATCCCTATCTACAGTAGTTGTCACCAACTAGGCGTCTGCATGCTTGGATATTTCGAAGCAGAACAGAAAACTTAATGGTCTTATGAATTATTTCCCTTTGTGTTGTCTGATTCGGGATGAAGACTTAGTTCTGTTATGGCGGTTTTATTGGTTCTGCAGCTCGAGAAGTTACGAGATGACCCTATACGTGAAGAAGGGCCTCTTATTTATCACCTCGACGTTGCAGCGATGTATCCAAATATCATTTTAACAAGCAGGCTTCAGGTACATCTAATCTCTGTCCGTACGTTTTTAACTGAATAGGGATTATTTGTTGTAACATACAATTGTAAATCAGTATCTACCAACATCAGCTAAATGATGGTGTTTTATGTAACAAAATAATGGAAAATTCCCTGGAAATATTATATGAAGTGAAACTTTTCTTTAATTTTCAGCCACCATCAATAGTTACGGATGAGGTCTGCACAGCATGTGACTTCAACCGCCCAGGAAAGACTTGTCTTAGAAAACTTGAATGGGTTTGGCGTGGGGTGACATTCATGGGAAAGAAAAGGTTCTTAACTTAACTTTCATTCCAGCTAACTATGGATTTTAAGCTTGTTGGTCCAGTCTTAAGTTGTTAACTTTGTTTCAACTGGTTTGGCAGTGATTATTACCATTTGAAAAAACAGATTGAGTCTGAATTTGTTGATACTGGTGCAAATATTCAGTCTTCAAAATCATTCCTTGATTTGCCAAAGGTGGAACAACAAACCAAGCTAAAAGAACGTCTTAAAAAATATTGTCAAAAGGTATTCTCGCCCTTCCTCCTGCTTAGTAATAGTTTCCCCACATTGTCAACATATGATTGCAAGTCATTTTGCATTTGGCAGGCATATAAACGAGTACTTGACAAGCCAATCACTGAAGTTCGTGAGGCTGGGATATGCATGAGAGAAAACCCTTTCTATGTAGACACTGTTCGGAGGTGTGTGGCTTTTATTCTCCCATATTGTACTTGAGACTCTGTTTGGACGTTTAGTCTTTTGTGCAGTAATCACTTTTGTGTGAACACACCACCGATTATGATAAATTTTTTTAACTAAGTCCTAATTGCTTTTTATTTGGTGGTGTTTTGAACGTAATTCAAGCTTTCGAGATAGGAGGTATGAATACAAAACACTTAACAAGGTCTGGAAGGGAAAGTTGTCCGAGGCCAAGGCAAGTGGTAATTCAATCAAGATCCAGGAAGCACAGGTACGTTATCTTGTATACTTGCTCATAGATCTTTGGAACTTTTTTAAGATGGTGACATTCAAATTTGGAACAGGATATGGTAGTGGTTTACGATTCCTTGCAGCTAGCTCATAAGTGTATACTTAATTCCTTCTATGGATATGTCATGCGAAAGTAAGTCTTCTGATCTCTTGCAAAGAGCCTGGACTTTGGTTATATGATCGTTGTCTGTTCCATTTAGGTTGACCCAAAGCTTTACTTGAAACAATTTCCAGGGGTGCAAGATGGTACTCCATGGAAATGGCTGGTGTAGTTACCTATACTGGAGCCAAAATCATCCAGAATGCCCGTTTGCTTATTGATCGAATCGGGAAACCACTTGAGTTGGATACAGATGGTATATGGTGTTGTCTCCCTGGATCTTTTCCTGAGAACTTTACTTTTAAAACGATGTAAGGTTTTGCTATCTCCATGTTTGGAAGTTCCTTGTTCTATTTTGTTTTGAATATATTGCAATAGTTCACTTTAAGATATATTCAAGAGTTTTTATATCCATGTTAGGGGGGATTTATTTTCTCGTGGTTCTCAAGATGTTAAGTAAACCATCAATTGTATTTTTTTACTGCAGGGACATGAAGAAACTCACAATCTCTTATCCATGTGTAATGCTTAATGTTGATGTGGCAAAGAATAATACAAATGATCAATATCAGGTATGCCAAGCTTTTCCTTACCTATATGTAGCTTTTGTGTTCAGTCTTAAATAAGCAGATGATATAAACCCTTCTGAGGTTCTGAAAGCATTTTGCCTTGTGTTTCGTTTCTATTTCCCTTTAATTGCTGGTTGAAACAGACTCTTGAAGATCCTGTACGCAAGACATATAAGTCTCATAGTGAATGCTCAATTGAATTTGAAGTGGATGGACCGTACAAGGTATGCTTAAACTTTATGAAACTTTTGCGTGTGCTGCTCTTTGATCGCTGGGTAGAAATATTAATAATCCTTTCCATTTAGGCAATGATTATTCCTGCATCGAAAGAGGAAGGAATCTTAATTAAGAAGCGTTATGCTGTTTTCAATCATGACGGAACCTTAGCAGAACTCAAGGGTTTTGAGATCAAGCGTAGAGGGGAGCTGAAACTCATTAAAGTTTTCCAGGTATCCTTTCCTTTCTTTGTGTTGTAATGATTCATCCAAATTGTTGCTTCATCTATTTTTAGGCTCAAAGCGGTTGATGATTGTGTTTCACTTGATCCAGTTGTATTAGACTTTTCGTAACTCTTTCTAGCAGCATTTTTAAGGTTCTAATTCTGACATAAAATATTTCTCTGTTAGGGAATAGGGAGAATTCCACTGGTTCTTAATTGCTTGTTCAGGTGACTATTTAGCAAGTACCTAGAGCTCCTCTACCTTCATCGTTCATAAAAGAACAGAGTGATAAATAAAATCTCTGTTCTATGACGACACACTGCATGTTACATTTTATTTTTGTTAAACATTTCCATCCTATTTATTGGATTCTTGTGTTTACTTAAGCTTATTTCAAATATGAACTGCAAAATGTAGTAAGATGTTCATGATTTGTTAGACGCAAGCATCCCAAGAAAATAGGCTGAAATTTACTTGATAAATATGTGTAGAGCCTTCATTATTTGTTTTTCTATCCCTTCCATACAGGCCGAGCTTTTTGACAAATTTCTCCATGGATCAACTCTTAAAGAGTGCTATTCTGCTGTTGCAGCCGTCGCAAATCGGTGGCTTGACCTACTCGATGTATGTGAAATATTTCGTTTTCTGTTATTTTTTAGTTGATCTTTTTTTCCCCCTACTGAGGAAAAAGACTTTTCATATAGGTGCTGCTAAATTCTCTTATTTGTAACAGGGTCATTTTGCTCATAGTTTTCTCTTTACATTTTCTCCAGAATCAAGGAAAAGATATTGCCGATAGTGAATTGCTAGATTATATATCAGAGTCAAGCACAATGAGCAAATCGTTAGCAGATTATGGTGAGCAAAAGTCATGTGCAGTGACCACAGCAAAACGCCTGGCTGAATTTCTTGGTGATTCAATGGTCAAAGATAAAGGACTTCGTTGCCAATACATTGTTGCTTGTGAGCCAAAGGTACATTTCTGTCAAACTTAAAATTTTCGTGGAACTTTTGTCCTCCTTTGACATATACTCAAAGAGGCCATCCATTACCAACCCGAACAGGCCAGAAAAAAACTGAATAGTTAGGTCTTATAAAAATTAACTGATTCACATATCTTCTTCCATCGTTTCTGATAATTTTTTAGTACGAGTGACAGACTTGTGTATGTTCTGTTAACATTCTCTACTGTTGGAGCGCTTAGTTAGGTTACACTGCTGAATGTACATTTTCTCTAAGTCAATAATGTCGTCACACATGCAATCTGTATTAATAATGTTGCTTACATTTAAAAAAGTATTTACTGTCTGTTAAGCATCTTTTTCAGCTATTCTAGTATAGTATATCTGCTTATAGTACTTCTACTCTTGCAACTTAACAACTTTTCTCATGATTAGGGCACACCTGTTAGCGAACGGGCTGTTCCTGTTGCTATATTTGAAACAACGAAACCGGGTATACCTTCTGTTATCTGCTGTTATTATGTATTCTTGCGTTCTTAAAATGTAATGGAAACGTCAAAATTCACAGGAATTATGAAGTATTATCTGCGAAAATGGTGCAAGACATCATCAGACGTCGGAATCCGTTTAATTATTGACTGGTCGTATTATAAGCAGCGCCTTAGTTCAGCTATCCAAAAAGTTATTACCATTCCTGCTGCAATGCAGAAGGTTCATTGTTACTATTCATACTGGTTTTGTTTTTCTTAATATTCTTTCTGTAAATATCTAACGACTTATATGACCTCTTTAGGTGGAAAATCCTGTGCCTAGGGTGAATCATCCTGATTGGCTCCATAAAAAGGTTCGTGAGAAAGAGGACAAATTTCGCCAGAGAAAACTAGTTGATATGTTCAGTTCAGCAAACAAAGACGGTGTGCCGGACACAGATCATTTGGTGACTGAAGATAATATGGGAGATATTGAGGATTTTTGCAAAGAAAACAGGCCTTCCGTGAAAGGGCCAAAGCCAATTGCACGTTCTTTTGAAGTACAAAAAAAGATGACTGAACACGAGCAGAAAGAGAGCTGGGGTCCAGAGTTCCATGATATCTCATTACAGAACATTGACAAGAACGTAAATTACCAAGGATGGCTTGAGCTGAAAAAGAGAAAATGGAAAGTGACATTAGAGAAGAAGAAAAAACGAAGGTAGTACTTTATTTGGAACAAAATGTAGTTCAATATGACATCCGCTGCTTCTGAAACTTTCTGAACTTCTTGACTGTGTATTCCTTCTTTTTGTAGGTTGGGTGATCTAAGATCTTCAAATCAGATTGATGCTCACGAGATAAATCAAAAAGTTGGTCTGGGAGGAGGAGGTGTAGGTGTAGGTTCATACTTTAGGAGGCCTGAAGAAGCCTTGACTAGTTCACATTGGCAGGTGGGCACAGCAACCTAAATGTATTTATATATTTGGCTAATATTTTGTAACCATATAATGTTGTCTTTCTGGCTTTTTCAGATAATACAACTGGTCCCAAGTCCACAGAGTGGGCAATTTTTCGCCTGGGTGGTTGTGAAAGGATTGATGCTTAAGATCCCATTGACAATCCCAAGGGTGTATTACATTAATTCCAAAGCTCCTACAGTTGAAAAATTCCCGGGAAAGTGTGTCAACAAAATTCTTCCTCATGGAAGGCCTTGTTATAATTTGATTGAGGCATGCCTTTTATCAACTATACATCTTTCCTCTTGTTTTCCTTTCAGTTAGTTACAATTTTTATATTTCTTTACAGGTTAAAATTCAGGAAGATCAATTTAAAAAAGAAAGCAAAATGCGTGCAGCTCTTCTTGCCAACCCTGAAATTGAGGTGAGGTCTTTCAAAAGTAGAAAAAATAAGTGCCATCAGAAGCCACACTTTTTATCGATTGTCTTAAAAGTAGACAAATTGTATTTGGTGTCTTAAAAGTAATAAAGGAAGTTTCTTAGTATCGTTAACTCTTACTTCTGTGATCACTGGTGCCATTTTATTTGGTGAGTAGACAAATTGTATTTGGTGTCTGGGAGTCTGAATTTGTGTGCTATAGAAATTTACTGCATCAAGTACCCTGTATAAGGAAAACTCAGGAAAAGGAGTTTAAAAGCGAAGGGTAGCTATATTTATCTCAGTTATGTGTGTGTGTGTCTTCTTTGTAATTTGAATAGAATGTGAATGAGACCCATCGACTTGTCAGCTTGGTGGGATTTGTCAAATTGTTGGTTAAATGCATGTTTTGACCTTCATTTTTCATCAAGAGAATACCATGTTTATGCTTGCTTGTCTCATAATTAACTTTGGCAGGGCATATATGAAACTAAGGTGCCTCTGGAGTTTAGTGCTATATGTCAAATTGGATGTGTATGCGAAATTGATAACACAGCTAAGCACCGTAATATCCAAGATGGATGGAAAATTGGTGAACTTCATATGAAAACTACAACTGAGTGTCGCTACTTGGACCGTTCAATTCCACTTGTATACTTGTATAACAGGTAAATCTCCATTCTTTAAAGTAATATGACTACCCCTTTTCTGATGGAAACCAATTCAGCTTCATGCAATTCAAGTTGAAGAAGGTTTTGATTGTAAATTTCTAGTAGGCATTTAGTCACAATGTTTGAGTGTTTACACGACCACGTGTCTAGTCTTATTATTGAATACTCTGTTGCATTCTCAAATTAGTCCCTTAACATTTGAACCTTAGTTTTTGTTTTTTTTTTCTCCTTCGTCTTTGGCCATGTTATGTGGTTTTATTTATGCAGACCGGAATACTGATCTCATGGTTTACTTGTTTGCAGCACCTCTACAGGGCGTGCTATATATGTTTTATATTGTCATGCATCGAAGCGTATGTCTGCCGTGGTAGTTGATCCTTTTAGTAGCAAGGAATTATTACCATCTCCCCTAGAGAGACAGTTTAGAGATAGTTGCCAAGAATTTTCAATTGACTCATTGTCTTGGGGTAGTATCCTTTTCCAGGTATGCTCTAAACTCATCACATAGAACCCCTGCAATAGTACTCCTGCATTTTTTTGAGCTTTTGTGAATGCTAATCATCAGGTCGACTATGTTGACTATCCTGAAGCTGCCAAGAATATTATACAGAAAGCAATAAGTGAATACAGGTAACTCGTTTTTCCTGATTTATAGCAGTGCAGCCTTTTTAATGTTTCCCTGACATATTGAATCCAATATTGTTTCTATTGAATCAGTTGCGCATGCTTTTTCCAGTTTGATTTTTTCCTGCGTGAACTAGTTGGTAACTTAGATACATTCTATAAGTTAATTTGTCCAAAAAAGAAAAAAGAGTTTGATTGTTGGACTTCTCATGTAAGGTTATGTTAAATCATCCCGTAGTGTTTGACTAGTCACATTGTTTCTTTTTCTTGCAGAGAAGAAAATAGTGGACCGACTGTTGCTGTCATCGAATGCCCTGACTTTAACTCCATGAAGGAAGGTATTAAGGCCCTGGATGATTTTCCATGTATGAGGATTCCCTTCAACGGCGATGACAATAGTTATCAGGTTCCTTAACTTATAAACCAATTGGCTACCTTTTCTCCTTTTATGTTATGAGAGATGTTTATTTGATCAAGTTATACATGTGTGGTGGGGTTGCAATGCAGCCTGTCTCCTGGCAACGTCCAGCAGCAAAAATAGCAATGTTCCGTTGTGCTGCAGCATTTCAGTGGTTGGATCGGAGGATTGCCCAATCAAGATACGCCCATGTAGGTTATGTTTCTAAAGTGGAAATATAGTTCCTCATATTATTGTTTTGTGCAGTTATTGACATTTCCTGTACAACTGACTAGGTGCCTCTGGGGAATTTTGGACTTGATTGGCTAACATTCACAATAGATATCTTCATGTCCAGGGCACTCCGTGGCCAGCAACAGGTCTTTTCTTCGAATTTCCTAACTTGTAACTTTTTTTTTATTTCCACTGCTACAATATTTGCCTTCCTTTTTCTTTCTGTTTGCCTTTTTGCTCTTGCTCTGTTTCTCCAGCGCCTAGGCAAAAGGCTGTTGTCTCTCTATCACTGATTTCGATATTTTTTTCTTTTTCCTTTAGAAGTGCCTATTATGTATTATTGAATTTCCTTTTGTATAACAGGTCCTTTGGGTGTCAGATAATGGTGTTCCAGACCTTGGAGGTATAAACAATGAAGAGACATTCTTTGCTGATGAGGTACGTAATCAAATGGGTTAAAAAATATTTTCCTTTTGGATTCTGTGAACTTTGTCAAGATCATCGCCAATCTCTCTATTTTTTTTTTTTTTTTTTTTTTTTTTTTTTTTTTTTTTTTTTTTTTTTT
>NC_025687.1:3458393-3518451 GCF_000633955.1 Camelina sativa
AACAAATTCAGACGAGAACACCAGTTTTGATGAGACCACTGGATGTGCTCAAGCATTTCGTGTCCTGAAACAATTGTTTGATAATTGCTTTACTGATGTGCGTAAATATGAGAATATATATGCTGATTCCATTTTGCAACGCTTGTCTTGGTGGCTCTGCAGGTATGATTATGTCACATCTTGTAACATGTTCACTTTTGTTTTTACTCATAACATACCGATGTTAATTCCTTATTGTAGCCCGTCCTCTAAGCTCCATGATCCAGCTCTTCATCTCATGCTTCACAAGGTAAATATTATCTAGTATTTCTTGCTTTTTTATCAAGTATAAATGAGTTGGTGTGGATCATTCAGCAGACTTTATATAATTTACTCCTTGCTGGATTATGCTTGTCATAATACACATCATTCCCATGGCACCTTCAGATCCTGAGATTTGTCTGTTACATTCATTTTTTATTTGCCTTTAAAATTCTAAACCCATTTGACATCCTGCGTCTTTCATGAATATTGTAGGTCATGCAAAAGGTCTTTGCTCTGCTATTGACTGATTTGCGGAGATTGGGTGCTATAATAATTTATGCAGACTTCTCAAAGGTCATTATCCACACAGGCAAATTTGATCTATCTGCTGCCAAGGCCTATTGTGAAAGCTTGCTCACAGCGGTGGGAAATAGGTTGGTTTCTTCCTTTCACGGTATATATGTTTGACTATATGTCTAATGGGCTACACTCATTTCCCTGCCATGATTTTTGTACTTTGCCACTGACAGTTCTATCTTTGAGTGGATATTGCTCGAGCCGGTTCACTACTGGCACTCATTACTTTTCATGGATCAGGTTAGAATTCTTATTTCTTATACTTCCCTTTTGTATTCTTAATTTCTGATAGCTAAACATGGCAAACCTTGTTGTAAATTGTAAAATTACAAATCCCTGAACACAAAAATTGAGCCTCAAAGAGAGGAAATGAAAAAGTGGCAATCCATGGGACCTCAATACATGTTGTTCCAGTAAACCAGAAGGAATTATAACTGATAAGAGTAAAGTCCTTTCACCTTGATGGTTAAAAAATTATCTCCAAACTGCACTGAACTCTACTAAAGCCCCATCTTCCATCATTACTTTTGGTTTAATCAGACTTCTTGATCTTGCTTTTCCTTATTTATACCCTCTCATCAAGATATCTCTTTTTCAACCTTTAGTATAACTACACTGGTATCCAAGCTACCGATGATGAAAGTTCACCTGACGAAGTGGCTATTGAACAAAAATGGAGTGTTGCACGACATTTACCCGAGTATATTAAGGTGTACAGACAAAACCCTCTCTCAAATCAAAGCAGAGTTATTTAAACATTTGTCAACAGTTAGACTATTTTCTTGGACACTGATGCATTTCATCTATCTTGGCAGAGTGATTTCACTATAATCGTTGCCGAGTTTATATTTCATCCCTGGAAATTTGCATTAGAGAAAAAAAAGGGCAGTTCAGAGAGTTTAGAGGCACAGATGGTAGAATATCTAAGAGAGCAGGTAGAGTTTAAGCCATTTCTTTTGATTTACTTTTCGTTCACTCAAAAGATTGTCTCCTCATTTCTTTTTTGTTTATTTTATGCAGATTGAATCCTACTTCACAGAGAGGCTTCTTAAGAAGGTTATTGATATCATGCCACACATGAAGGATATAAACGTTTCAGATGCATCTCGGTTTTCTGGTCAAACTCCCAAAGGAGATTACACGTTAGAATTTATACAGGTTATCTCTGCTGTTCTGGCTCTTGACCAGAATGTCCAGCACGATGTTCTGGTAAGTACTCTACCTATTCCTTTTCAATTTTACCTGATACTGGTTCAATTTGATAAACGTCTGGAGTATTCACAAGTCCTCTGAATAGATCATTCACAAATCCAGTCTACAGTCCAGAAATCTGATTCTTGAAACTATGTTTACCTAAAAAGTTGGATTATTTCAGATGGGTGTTAACTATTGTCTTCTCAAATTTTGTTCTCTAGACCTACAATCTTACTGACGTAATCTCTTCTCTAAAGGTAATGAGAAAGAATCTGTTGAAGTACATTAAGGTAAAAGAGTATGCTGCTGAAGCGGAATTTCTTGATCCTGGGCCCTCCTGCATCTTACCTAATGTAGCTTGCAGGTATTACTTGACCAAAAGAAATGCTCAATTTTTGTGATTCAAATAAGCATTCTGGTGACTTGCTACCTCTAGTTTCTGCTATCTGTTTGCAACACTAAAAGAAAAGAAAAACGCCTTAGACCCCCAAATCCCAAAGAAAAGAGGGCTACCTTGGTCATGTTCCGAAGGCTGAATATACCATCTGCTCTCTGTCTTATATCTACCCACATTGTGTTTTTTAATACTTGACTTTTTTGAAGTAGTAAGCAGTAAGGCGGCTGAATATGTATACACCAAGTTTTGATTATACTGTTTTTATTGTTGCAGCAACTGTGATGCCTACAGAGACCTAGATTTATGCAGAGACCCAGATCTATTAACAGAGAAAGAATGGTCATGTGTGGATACACAATGCGGGAAGATATATGATAGAGAGCAGATGGAGAATAGTCTTCTCCAGATGGTGAGACAGAGAGAGAGAATGTACCACATGCAGGATCTAGTGTGCATTAGGTGCAATCAGGTGAAAGCCGCTCATTTGACAGAGCAGTGTGAGTGTTCTGGTTCCTTTAGATGCAAAGAGAGCGGGTCAGAGTTCCACAAGAGGCTGGAGATTTTCTTGGATATAGCAAAGCGCCAGAAGTTCAAAATGCTAGAAGAATGCATTTCTTGGATTTTACAATGCACCAGCTGCTGACAAAACAGAGAAATACATCATTTATAGGTTAATTGATTTGTGTATAATTTCTACACCTAAGTGGCTCAAAACAAATGTCTTTTCATGATGAAGTTGTGGTGATAGCATTTTTCAGTGACCTAACTAGCGCTCTTGGATCAGGCCATTTAATTCCTGAGTGAAAGGGGAACTAGCATTACATAATAACTTTGCTGAAAGGTGGAGTAAGAAAATACAAAAGTATACACAATAAGAGACTGTTCCGTGAGACATAAAATGCAAGATTGCAAGTTAGTAGAAATCAGCGCACAAGCCTTGAACCATGGTCCTTATGTTTTGCATGTGAACGTGTGTAAGCTAGGTGTCATTTTACCAGATTGTGTGCGAGTACATACGATCATTTTGTTGTTGATAGAATCATAGAATTCAATATTAGAGGCAAAAAATTATGCATATACGCAATGATGTATTGATGATTGTTTCCTGACTTTGGCATCAGGAAACAATCATGTCAGAAATAATTTACACAATTAGAAAACTAAAATTCAATGATGTGCATCAAAAGAAATGTTCCCCTCCTAGTGCATAAATACATAACCGGGAACTCGAGATCTTCCCTGCAACTAATAATGCCAAGCAATTTGATCAATGCCAACCTTCCTCTCCAAACTCTTTTGTGAAATTCTCATGGACCTCAAGGTCAGACTTGCTCACCGTCGGTCGCTGTCTTGCTAGTACCTTATCAAAATCCGTTCTCGCGATAAGCGGTGGAATAATCTGTTGTGTTTCGAATCAAAACAAATGAACGACCATCATCACCAAAACAACTTCAACGATTGAAATTTCGTCAAGACCAAATGCATATAGAAATGTATTCTCATGCTAAGATATTATGAGTTTGACAGCAAATTCAGACTTTTGACGCCTACCTTTTCAGCAAGCCCTTTTGCTGCTAAATCCTGCATTGTAGTCTGAATGGCACCAGGTTGTTTAGGCCCGCATGGCCTCCACGTACGATCAGTAGCCTTGAAAAAGAACATGGCGTCTTGGGTTTTTCGAACTGGTTCAAACAGAACATCCTTGACCTGCAGAGGAGTAGAAACCACTCAGGACAAAAGATTGTTTAATTATCTAGATAGAAATAACAACTCTGGCCAAGCCACCTACACAAACAGCCACATCTGAACCAGAAAATCCTTCTGTCCTGCGAGCTAAATATTCAAAATCAGCTTCTTTCAAATTATGAGGAGTATCTCCCAAATGCACCTGATTCATACACGAATATCATTAGGATTGGGTCTCCTGAAATTTACTTTGAGAAAAGTTTTAAGTCAATTCAGTACTTTGAACATGTGCTGACGAGCCTTCACATCGGGTAGAGGGATATAGATACGTTTATCAAAACGTCGCCTAATAGCCTGCAATGAACATGGTATTTAGTATTATTCTAAAGCTGGAAACTAATTCAAAAACACCAATCCACTCTTATGAGTTTCACCTGATCGAGAGCATACGGTGTATTTGTTGCTGCTAGCACAAGGACTTTCTCATCATTGTGTCCGACACCCTAAAATAAAAGAGAAATAGAGAGAGAGAGAGAGAAAAAAAAGTCATGTTTCTGCTAATAATTCATTCCCAGAAGGTTTCTTTCTAATAACCTTTTTCACCTGCATCTGCACAAGAAGCTCTGTTTTGATACGTCTTGAAGCTTCACTTTCATCGCCTTCCCCACGTTGACCACACAAAGAATCTATCTCATCAACAAAAATGATCGACGGAGCACTCTCACGGGCCATCTCAAAAAGGTTGGATACTAGCTTTTCACTTTCACCCATCCACTTCGAGACCAAGTCCGATGAAGACACACTGATGGTTAGGAGACAAAAAAAAGTATACGATAATTCAAAAGGTGCAATGTGTCCCAATTATAAACACAGCAAACTACTTGACTGAGGCATATTTAAACCCAAAGATCTGCAACTATAGGCTAGCAATTCCAGCAGGCTGCATATGCTTGTGACAAACATGACTATATCTTATCACAAACTGAACCAAGTGAATCATATATGGAAACGTTGGCAAGTCTTACAACAAGAAGAGCTATAATCGAAACATACGTTACCTGAAAAACGTAGAGTCAGCTTCAGTAGCAACAGCCTTGGCCAAGTAGGATTTACCCGTTCCAGGAGGCCCATAGAGAAGAAAAGCTCGCCATGGCTGCCTCTTGCCTAATCATAACAAGTAAAGATTGATCAATACAAGTAAATCAAATTACATGGAAGACTCCAATCCAAAACTGAAAGTAGAAACATTCACCAGTGAAGAACTGTGGGAACTTGACAGGCAAAATCACAGCTTCCTGCAACGCTTGTTTAGCACTCTCAAGCCCAGCAACATCTGTCCACTTGACATTAGGCTTTTCCCTAACAATAGCAGAGTTTAACCCAGCTCGAAGCTTTGATTGCTCCGGGTCGTCTCCATCTCCATCTCCTCCGTCTTTTTTCGGCTTCGCGGCCACAGCTGCAGCAGCATCACCACCACCGTTGGATCCTGGACCCGACCCACCTTCGTCCAAAACGGCACGAAGCTCCTCCGCACGGCGGAGATACTCGTTGAATTTATGGGTGATAGCTTCTCGGATCTTAGGGTTCTTCTCATACTTGAGATGGGTCTTAAAGTATTCAAGGGCGTTCATGTATAAAGGGAAAGCTTTATTGTAGTTGCCAACATTGTCCTCTTGAACAGCTTGCTTCACGTACTCGATCGCTTGTTCTTTGAAATTGCTGTACATATCTCTTTCAGGGTTTTACAGAAATCGATTTCAAAGTTGAAAACTTTATCTCAAGAAATCAGATCTTATTATATAAAATCCTAGAAGAATCGTGGATGAATCCATGATCATAAATTATTTCACAGGTCAAATAAGGAAAAGCAGATGGGATGATTCAAGTCGGTGGTGTGACAGAGAAAAGAGGAAAAAATTTAATTGTGATAAAAATTGGAAATTTTGACGTTTGAAAAAATAGAAAACAACAGAATGTTTTTGTATACAAACACAAAACGTCAAGGCGCCGAACGGTTATGCTTTCTTTCTTCGGTTTGATCCGATAACCGAAATTCTCGGGTTGTCCGGTTCGGTTTGTCCGGTTTCCGCCGAACGCCCACGGTGAATTTTTACAATAGAAGTAGAATGGTTTCCCAAAACAGTCTCCTCCTTTGATTTTATTATTCGCCACTTTACAATGAAGTTACCACTCTCTCTCTCTCTCTCTCTCTCTCTCTCTCCAACATGACTGCAACTTAGATAAAAAGAGGAAAGAATGAGTAATTGAATGATTTGTTTAATGTTAGTTGAATTTGGATCTATCTCTCTTCCCTTCCCTTCTTCAGATCTCTCCTCCATTTAAGGGCTTCCTCATATCATATCTCACACTTGCCCCAATTTAATCAACAATGTCAATGTCGTCTCTTTGACTTCAGTTTCACTCTTCACCTTTCTCTTCACGTTCTCAAGTTTTCTTCTGTGCCTTCTTCCCTCTCAAGTTTCTGATCATAGATTTCTAATAAAAAGTCTCGGCCTTTACTTATACCCGTTCAATGGATCCGACTTTAAGATCCGACCCGCGTCGTCAGTTTTTGGGGGTTTAATTAAGAAACTTCCCGACGTTTCTTTTTACTTTTATATCTCTCCAGGGAGCCGATGAAACGATCCGTTAGGCCTCTCTTTAGTGCTCTCCTCTTCGCTTTCTTCGCCGCCACGCTCATTTGCAGAGTCGCGATTCGCCGGAGTAGCTTCTCCTTCGCCTCCGCGATCGCCGAGCTCGGCACCTCCGGACTCATGACGACTGAAGAGATTGTATTCAACGAGACATTGCTCGAATTCGCCGCCATTGATCCCGGCGAGCTCAAGTTCAAGCAAGAGGTCGATCTGATCTCGGATTACGACAACACCCGGAGAAGCCACCGCCGCCATTTCAGCTCCATGACAAGACCGAGCGAACAACATCGCCATGGGAGCAGCAGCAGAGACATTGCTTCGAGATTCCCGGTAACGCTTCGTTCCCCTCAGGTTTATCGTTACTGGTCAGAGTTCAAGAGAAATTTACAACTTTGGGCTCGTAGAAGAAGAGCTTATGAACCTAACATCATGTTAGATTTGATCAGATTAGTCAAGGATCCGATTGATTCCCACAACGGTGTTAGTGTTGTTTCGGTTTCGAGTAAAAGATACTCATCCTGTGCAGTGGTTGGTAACAGCGGCACATTGCTGATTAGCCAATACGGTGATCTCATTGATAAGCATGAGATTGTGATTCGCTTGAACAATGCCAAAACAGAGAGGTTTGAGAAAAAGGTCGGATCGAAAACGAACATATCTTTCATAAATAGTAACATTTTGCATCAGTGTGGGAGAAGGCAGAGCTGTTACTGTCATCCCTATGGCGAAACAGTTCCCATTGTGATGTACATTTGCCAACCCATTCACGTTTTGGATTATACTGTTTGCAAACCATCGCATAGAGCTCCTCTGATTATCACGGATCCGAGATTCGATGTCCTGTGTGCTAGAATCGTCAAGTATTACTCGGTCAAGAAGTTCTTGGAAGAGAAGAAAGCGGAAGGGTTTGTGGATTGGAGCAAAAACCATGAAGGCTCGTTGTTTCACTACTCGTCAGGTATGCAGGCTGTGATGCTTGCGGTGGGAGTTTGTGAGAAAGTTAGTGTTTTCGGGTTTGGGAAGTTGAATTCAACCAAGCACCATTACCATACTAATCAGAAGGCAGAGCTGAAGCTTCATGACTATGAAGCAGAGTATAGATTGTATCGCGACCTGGAAAACAATCCCAGGGCTATCCCGTTCTTGCCTAAAGAGTTTAAGATCCCTTTGGTAAAAGTTTACCTTTGAAAATATACATATATACCATCAAAGAGTTTTGTCAGAGAGTTGTGTTATTGTTTCAAGCGAAGAAGCTTGTTGTTAAGAGTTTTGCACTGTCGTTTTGTCCCAAGTCCCAAAGATTTTGCTTCAGATTGGGCGGTGGAGACCAAGTACACTTTCCCAAAATGGTTAGGGGTAAGTGCTTTTTACATTTTTTTTGGATTTGTGGTGTCACACACATATTGAAATATATGGTAAATTTCGACGATATACACATCTATACAAGTCAAAATCGTTCAGATGACGTGTCAAGTCTTACGAGCTCAGATATAACATCTTTTTGTTGTTGTAACGTGAAATTTACAAGTTCAACAAAAACACAATATCATGAATCTTTGTAAACAACAAATCGAGAGCACATGATATGTAATGAAAAGAGATACAATATAGAAAAGAGTCTTTAAATGAGGATTACGTCGTACAATAATGAAGTGAAGCACACCAATTTTCTCTTCTAATACAAATTACAATGTGAGAAACAGAAAATTCACGTGCTTCACAAATTATTAATCGATAAATCACCCTTATTAAATAAGGAACCCCTAATTAAGACTCAGATCATACTTAATTGCTACTAATCACTAAGATAACTAGGGGTTTACACGAGCCACAATATGCTCCCCAACAAATACAACCCTCGTAAAAAAGAGAAGTTTTTGTTAGTGAGCATAATTAAACCTCCTTTCTTAAGGTTACTACCAAACCAAGAACCCTAATGATATCACATGCATAGTACGTAACACACCAATACTCAAACCCATGTTTCAAACATTAAAAAAGAAAGAAGAAATTATTAGACAAACACCGGGCTCTATGTGGACTTATCGTAACCATATCCCAATAAAAAGATCTAAATTTTAAAATGTTGCTTCATTTTATTTGGTAAATTTCTATATTTTTTTTTTCTATATCGAGTCTAACAAAGAATTTCTCCTTTCCACGATAGAAATTCTTTGGTAGACTTGAAATGTGTTTGTGGTGGATAGCTTTGAAGCAACATTAGAAAATTCAGATCTTACCGGTCGCTCGATGATGATTCCACAGTCTCTCCGGTGTATCTAACATCAATCTCACTCAGTGGTGACACATTCTGTATCCTCCTCGAAACCATCAAAAGAAACAGACGGGTGAGGAGCATGTCCACTGCCGAAGGACCTGATGTGGTCCTTGAGAGACCTCTTGTGCTTGAAATCTGACCCACATGTACAATACCAAAGCTTTCCACAGTTTTTCTCGTGGGTCCTCCAGTCGCCTTTCACAGCCAAGGCCTTGCCACATTTGCCGCAAGAGAAGGGCTTGGAGCCATGCTTACGTTTGTAATGTGTCTGAAGTGTACGAAAATCTTTCAAGGGCTTAGACCGTGGATGGTTGATGTTGTTCTTGCATCCCTCTGCACAACAATAGCATGGCAGCCGCAAGATAGCCGCAGGTTGGGTTGTGCCCTTCAACGAGTCAGCCCCTTTTCTGAACTCAGATCCATGTCCCCACATATGCATCTGTACATGTTTAGCGTATATAAATTCGTTAGAACTTCTACTTGTGTATAATTCTATCGAAACTTTTCATATTTCTAATGAATATTATCGTAATAATATTATATGTGACACTAATCGACAGTTATAGTCCGTACGTATGTAGGACACAAATTTGCTCGTTGCATTCCTAGATAGGGACTCAAATGCATGCTCAGGAGTGCATTTTCAATTTCATATAGGATGAGACTTAACCGGAAAGAACATGAGAAACTTTTGTCGTCCACTTCCACTTCTAGTGTATGGTAATCACAAATTTAATAATTAAGAAACTCTGTATGTGTAAGAAAAATGTGTGTTTTCTACTTAGAAAGGTATTGGTTTAATGATTTTAATTTCGAATTAAAGTTGGGACCAAAGTAAATTTATACTACTAGTATATATGGTAAAGGAGAGAATCCTAAGTAAAATAGAAACAAGTGATACTTATTTAGAATTTAGAAGGCTTTTTACCCAGATCTTCATTAGCTAGGTTAAGTAATCGATTGCATATATTCAGTAAAAGTAGTATGATCATTGCTTTTTTTGTTTTCTCCCCTTTTTTGGTTTCTTGCTGAATTATACTTTACCAAATCCCACTCCGTGATTATTCTTTTGCTTTTTGGCTTTTCAACCAAAAGGCAAGGCAAACAATGAAAAAAGTCAAAAGATTTTTGAAGATTTCTCAACTAATCCAGACGTTACATACCCAATATAATCCTTCTCTCAATTGATTATATCTAATACTATACGAATCATACACCAACCACGATTAATTATCGTAATAATTAAGTCATCAATGTAATTAAATTCCTTCCAGTATTCTGTATGCATCGTGTACCTATATATATCGTCGAGAATATGTATGATTATAGTACAACATAATTCATACAAAAGGAAGTGTATGGTCCATATAAGGAAACTATTGTAGGTGGAAATGTATACAATACTATAAACTTATTAACCGTTGCTTTAACATATACACTCACAAAGTGCAATACATAACGGAATACATTGATCATACACAAAAATGTATAAATTTGTCAACTGTTTTTATTTTCTTTGCTTATTTAGGAAAATAACAGTAAATTAGTGAATTGAATCACATATATGAATATATATTAGAATGGACAAAGGCAAAGGTAAAGTTGACAGTGATAATAATGTTTTTTTTTTCTCTCTAGGTAATTAATATGACATCTATATATTGATGATGGTTAACACATAATGCAAGATTTGTAGATGAGCGTAGATATCTATAACCAATCATATATGGTAATTAAGATGATAGAGAGAATTAAGACGTACCTGCATGTTATTGTACCTATTGAACGTTTTGCTGCAAATAGAGCAAGCAAATTGCATTGGACCGACATGAATCTGAGCAGGACTTGGTATCCAAAACCTCTGCCCACAGACTTCCGTATCAGAATCAATCACCTCATCATCATACTTCATCTTTCTCCTCTTCTTCATCATCACCACGCCATCGTCTATTATCTCTCTCTTGATGGGTTTCTTCTGATGGTCAGAAGTTGTGTCAGAGTCATCCCCCGGCGAGTTACCACGGTGATAATTAGGAAACCCGATTTGGAGAGTAACCACATCATCCTTAGTCTCTTCTTTGATCTCATCCAAGGCTTGACGACTCTTGTTTTCCATGAGCTTGTTTAGAAGAGGCAAGCATTGAATAGAGGTGTTGAGCGGTTCTCGTGGTTGGTATAAGCATAGAGATCGTTCCAACATGTTCATCTTACTCTGGTGGTGATTTGATCTTGATATAGCATCTCTTGTCTTCATACGATATAACACAGAAGGAGAAGATGGAGGTTTAAGCCATTCGATGAAGCTTGGTGATTCGAAACTTAAACCCTTCTCATAAGGATTCATCAAACTCATCTTTCTCTCTCTCACTCTTTTTTCTCTCTCTCTCTCTCTCTCCCCACGATAAAAGGGTAAGATAAGTAGTAGGAAAAGGTTCTAGATCAACCTACCTGGTGTGTATCGTAGCCGTTCGTCAAAATAGGTTCTTTCCTATTTTTCCTCCAATACAAAATCTTCGGTCAGTAAAGTTTTTGTTTTTTTCTTCATACCCCAACACGTATTATTATATGTAGATATGTCGACGTTCGCACGTGTCTACGCGTTTACATGAAGGGGGGAACAATTTGTAATTTTCTTCAAATAACTGTGGTGTGGGTCTTACTTCATATAGTGAAAAGCAAACGCACAAGCACAAGGCTTTTCAATGAAAGAGAATCCTAAGACTCGTAGTCTTTTAGTTTTTCTTCTTTACCCTCAATTCTCTTTCCCATTTACTAAGATTTTCTAACATCTTATTCTTATACCAACAAATACGATATCCTTTCATCATTTTATAGTCATAATTGTCTATTAAGTGCATATAGACCGGCGAAGACAAAATTCATCATTACATCTAAACAACAATTTCAACATCATTTTAGCCGTCTTTATAGGGACAAATGATAAAAAGCAAAACTGATACAAAATCAACGCGTTCACTTTTATTGACGTTTTTGATGATCCAAGTAGCAGTTATTAGTTACACGAATTTGTTGATATATACACCGGTGTACGTACGTAAAACTTTTCTAGCTAGGACTCTAATCCACAATTTACGTTTTGTTTAAGATATTAGCTAGTATATACTCCCTCTGTCTCATAAATATTGATGTTTAGAAGCTTTTACACATTTAAAGAAAACAATAATTATTGAGTTTAAATATAATTTTTTTTGACTAAAGAGATATTATTTAATTTTAAACCAATAATAATTCAAAATTTTAAATAATTTCAATGATTACTTCTTGAAGTTTACAAAACATCAATCTTTGTGGGACAAAAAAGTATCCCAAAACATCAATTTTTATGAGACAGATGGAGTATATGCTAAAAAGGTATGAAACTACTTATTTTTATTAATTTTATATCATTCCTAATTAAATTTTGTTATGGTTTGCACCACTACTTAATGCATGCAAGCATATACTATTACTAGTACTAGTTTGGAGAACTGATAATTTTCCTAAAACTAATTTTAATTGATAATATATATGTATGAGTTTTAGATTCAAGGTTTTAAATAAAGATTTAGTTTTTAGTAGTTTGAAGATTTGGAAGAGATAGAGATAGTGGATTTGACCTATAAGCACAAGAAATTTTTCTTCGAAAAGATACAAAGGTTAACCGTGGTTTAGTCAATACCTGAAGGAATAAAATACTCCAATCAAAAGAAAAGTAGTTATAGGATTAAACAAACGGGAGTACAGTAGTCATTAAGTCGAAACTACAAGTTTATTCAATGTATGTGTCAATGTTGTGGTGGAGCCTTAACGAATACTAACCTCGCAAAAAAGTACGAATGGTATTATAGCTAACGGTTGAACCGTGTGTTTTCATTCACGAATAATATGGTCTACTTGCCATGCGGTTCAAATACGGTCAAATATTTTCTCTGGTCATGTTTTGTGAACCAATTTAATTTAAATTGCACTGTTTAATTTTATTGACCAATACCGGTTCAGTTATCAGATGCTAAATTAAAACCCGGTACATTTCATCTTAAACGTTAAACCCTCCGAATTGGTTCTGTTCTTCTCCGATACTTTTTTCCTTTGTCGCTATTTCCGGGGCCGACCAATGCAAGGGACTCGCGACGGCTCGTGGTCTTTACGCGCCTCCGCGAACGGTGGATATGTTCCTCAAGCGACTCGTGCGTTTTCCAATTTCAGTATCCATCAGCCCATTAGATACAATTTACAGACACAGCAGCAAAATCTCAACTTCCCTCGTCCGCAGTTTGGCGCCGGCGGTAATGTTGAAGTCATTCGAATTGATAATGCAGTCAACAAGACAGGTAAATCGCTGATTACTTCCGGAGAGAACGTTTCTTCGACTAGGGTTTGGCAATTGGTTCAATCACAACTTCAAGCTGATTCTTTAGGGATGCAAATGCAAGGTGTTCCTTCGCTTCGCCAACTTATGTCCCTTGAAGGCAAGGTAAAGCTTGAAACTGTATTCCTTAGAACAAAACAGAGCCTATCTATTGCAAAGTTGATTCCTTTTTATTTAAACCCCTTTTGAATTTTTAGCAATTATGTGCTTTCTTGATGTCTTGTAGATTATTGCATTTATTCACTGCTTCGTTGGAGCTAGAAAAATTGTGACCCTGTATGAATTGGAAGTGGCAATATGTCGAAACGAGGGAGTTGGTTGCTTTGATGATTTGGGATTGGGACCTTTGCTGCAGCATCCGCTTGTCTTGCTCTATTTTCCATCCATCTCTGGTTCTACTGGCCTAGTTCCGATCAGTAGTGAGGAGATAATTTCATTTCTTGATAGCTATATGAACACTTATGATATGGATGATGTTAAGCTCGATGAATTTTTGAATTTTGTTGCTGTGAGAAAATCAGTTACAAGCAAAGAAAAGCTCGGTGTTCGTATTCAGAACTTGCGGTATGGTATTGTAATTTTGGGTTATCTAAAACTGCTTATGAGTTAGTTAGTTTGATGATATGAAGCTGGTTAGATAGCTTTGTTTTTAAAAATCCAGCATTTATTTGATCAGTTTGATAGTTTATCTATGCCTGAAATTTGTTGATCTCTGTTTCATGTAAAAATTGAAGTTTGGTTACAAGTAGTGGGTTGGTGGTTGGATTATGTTCTTAATTGATTCGTAGTATAAACTGCAGTAGCTGATTATATATGATTAATACATTTTATAGGATGTATGTATCTTTCATTCAAGACGCAAAGAGACAAGAAGGCGAAACATTGAAGATCTTGCTGACTGAACTGCGTCAGAAGTATCGCATCCTCTCACCAAAGAAACAACAGCAAGATAAGGATTATTGTGGCAAGCATACAAGATTTAATTCATTGAGCTCGGAGGACGATGATAATGCTGATTATGAGGTCGAAAATGTTAATAGTTCTGACCGTTTCAGTAGTTGTCCATATCCATCTGTTGCAGAAGAGATTAAGCATCTTGGGAGCTCCAGTAAGAAAAGAAAGGCTGAGAGTCGTATTCGTGAAAAAACTGGTTTTCACAAACTGCTTAGAAGAGACCCCTCTAAATTAGCAGATGATTCTGATGCTAAGCAGGTTTTCAGTATCAATGAGGCTGATTTCACACAATCTGAAGGAGCTCTGAGATTGTTCGTTTCAACTTGGAAGGACACATGAAAAGAGTTAAGCATGTCAATGGTAAGTCCATGTTGAGTATATCGTGATTGGATGACTGTTTATATACTACATTAGATTATAATATTGCATGAATCTGACAGTGAATCATCTTAAGTAAGGTGTGGTGAGTAGGTTTTATTCTCTAATACTCTCTTATTTTTGTAGTTTGTCGATAAAGTATTGTCTTCTTACAACTTGGGTGGATCCGAAGTACAAGCTCACAATAAAAGGGCTAAAGTGATGTCATCATTTCCATTTGTTGGATTACTACATGTCGCTGTGAGTTAGTGGTCATATTTACTACATGTCTGTTAAGTGAGCACATATTTCAAATTGAAGGATGCGGGAAAGTTTTACCTTTTGCTATCCTGATTTACATCCAAATTCATTTTTTACTCCACTTTTCCAGTTTGCTTACCTTTGGTTTACCTTTTCTACGCTTTTTTGCCCCTTTGTTATAGTTTCCAAGTAGCACAGGCTCACTATTTTTTGTGACACCTTCTTTTCAAATTTTGAGAAAATTTCCGAATATGGAAGCTAGACCATTTTCACTCATACTTTTACAATTTTGCTTTTAAGCGGTTTCTCTTATCGTTTTTTGTTCCTTCTTATGCTTCCTGCTCTCGCGCTGAGACTTAGCACCCAGTTGCAAAGTCTTGGAGTTGAGTTAGCAAATGTAAAAACTTCCCTAGTTCAGCTTTGCTCTTTGATTCTGCATGTGCACATCACAATGTCACTGAGGCAGGCTGAAAAAGGATAAAGGTTGCGCCCGTTATCAGCTCCAGTCCCCAATTCATCTCCCTGTTTTTTTTTCTTGAATTAATTAATGGAAACCTTCCAAAATCTCAGGTTTCAGATTCTGTCCTTATATAGGGAATGTCTGAAACTGAAACCTGGTTGCCTTTATGATTAAAATTCCTTAAAATTTATTTTTATACCTGAATTTGACATGGATTTGTAGCATTGTTACTCCTAGTTTGGAGTCTTGTGCAAAAAGCTTTAAGCTATGTGTTCCAGAAGTGTTGCATTCTCTTTCTTCAAATATTCTTGTTTTAGTGAATAAACTGTTTCTGCAATTTAGAAAATATTTATCTCATTTTTCTTATCTTTGATCATTTAATTTCCTTTTGCTGAAGGATGAAGTTGCAGATGTGCCGTAATAGAGTAGTAACTTTGTTTCTCTTCTCTTGTAATCAGAAGGAGCTTGTAACAGAGGCTCTTGAGGAACAGATACCGTCTGAGATCACAGATACAAACTTGGTTGCTGGATATGATGACTGCGTAGGGACAACAAGTTCAAGAGCTAATAAACCGAACCAATCATGTCCTATGTCCATGAAGAGTGGCTTAACGTCAGGAAATCTCGTTCACGAATGGAACAATTCCGTCTCAAGAGATCGTCAGGTTCACACCGGCACACCTTGGGCTGCACAAGCGCAACAGACTGGTAGAAAAGGTGAAGAAATTGCTTACAGATACTTTGCTGCAAAATACGGCAAGAAGGCTCTGGTTAGATGGGTTAACGAGCAGAGCGAAACCGGGTTACCTTACGATCTAATCATCGAAAACAGAGGCAGTAAGAAAGAGTACGTAGAGGTGAAAGCAACTGTATCCACAGGGAAAGACTATTTCAACTTGACGGTGAAGGAGTGGCAATTTGCAAATGAGAAAGGAGAGAGTTACGTTATTGCTCATGTTTTGTTAGGCAACAGTAATGCCATCCTTACACAGCATAGGAATCTTGTCAAGTTATGCCAAGAAGGTCATCTCAGGTTATTGATTCTCATGCCCAACCAGCGAAACGAGGTCAACGTTTCATTTTAAACCCATTTCAGTTTTTATTCGAAAATCTCAAAAGGAACAGGTTGTAAAAATGTTGTTTCCACGGAATAATCATGGAAAGTTTCCAATATAAAAAATACATTTTGGGTTCTACCTTCAGGTTCTAATTTATTTACATAATTGATCCCTAATAATTACACAAAAAACAATAAGTAAAATATGGAAATCAAATTCGATAATCTCATAATATACAAAAATCGAAAACATCAATTATTTTCCTAAAATATTTCTATAAATTGATTTCTATTTTCTAAGCCAATTTTGGTTTATACTTACACAATCTTTACATTTAACAATATATTCCAAAAATATCTCTAAAATACCTTTTTTTGTCTTCCTTTAAAATTGAAATATTTCAATTTTTTCTAAAAGAATAAACAATCTAATATTCTACATCTGTAACTGAAACCTGGTTGCGTTTATGAAAAAGTTCCCTACTATTTCATTTTACACCTCTGAGTTTGACATTAATTTGTATCATTTTCGTACACCTGGTTCGGAGTCTTGTGCAAAAAGATTTTAGCTCTGTGTACATACAGCTGCATTATCTTTCTTCAAATATCCATTGTTTTAGTGAACAATCTGTTTCAGCGTTTCAGGGATATTTATCTCGTTTTTCTTGTCTTGATCATTTTATTTCCTTTTGCTGAAGGATAAAGTTGCAGATGTGCCGTACTAGAGTAGTAACTTTGTTTCTCTACTCTTGTAATCAGAAGGAGCTTCTAACAGAGGCTCTTGAGGAACAGATACCGACTGAAATCACAGATACAAACTTGTTTGCTGGATATGATGACTGCGCAGGGACAAGTTCAAGAGCTGATAAGCCGAGTGCATCACGTCCTATGTCCATCAACAAGAGTGGCTCAACGTCAGGAAATCTCGTTCATTAATGGAACAATTCCGTGTCAACGGACTTTAGCGCAAGAGATCGTCAGGTTCACACCAGCGAAACGAGGTCAACGTTTCATTTTAAACCCATTTCAGTTTCCTTTGTTCAAGTATTTTACAGTGATAGTATTATATATTGATTTCGTTATTAAAATCCTTTTTATAGTGATATGAAAATGACCTTTACCAAATTAAAAAAAACCGGTTATTTGACATGGCATCCAAGATTTTGGGGATAGAACCGTCAAGGATTGGGATAAGGAATATTCGAAAATCTCAAAATGAACAGTTTGTCAAAAATGCTGTTTCTAATAAGTAATACTAATAATCATGGGAAGTTTCTTTATTGGTTAACTTGTTGGAGAAACAAGATTGAGATTGGTGAAACTGGCAGTGGCGTCTCAGGTTTTACAAACATTGAAATAAAGACGGCTAAAGGATAAAATTCTAAAGAATGGTTTACCCAAAGCATCAGAAAGGAATATTTGGCTCAATTCTTTATTCCCTTCAAATCCAATACACCTAAGGAACTTGCTTTTTTCAAGTAGCCATCTTTTTTATCAACTTCTCTTCTCCATCCTCCAGGTACCAGGGAAGAACATCATCTGGTGCACATAAAGATTGAAAAGCGTTGATACAGTTCTGTGTTCCTTCTAGATTTTTGGTATCTCCTGAAACTTGTTTTTTTTTCCAGTTTCAATACCCAAATTCATTCTGTGTGGTCCATAATATATCGCATCAGTCATTAATGGCTAAAATCTGTGTCTTTTTGTAGTGGTACTGTATCAGGGTTGATGGGGGATTCTTCTGCAAGTTCAAACAGGGTTAAGCTTCGGGATGGGAGATATTTAGCTTATAGAGAAACAGGAGTTCCAAAGCAAGCGGCCAAATACAAAATCATTCTTGTTCATGGCTTTGGAAGCTCCAAAGATATGAACTTCTCTGCCTCAAATGTAATAAAATGCTCTTTGGATCTTGTCTGGATGTTTCCATGCCTCTGTTTTTAATCATTGTGATCCTTAAATCTCACCTGGATTTAGTTTTTCAGGAGCTAATAGAAGAGCTTGGGGTGTATTTTTTATTCTACGACCGTTCTGGATATGGAGAATCGGATTCAAACACGAAACGCTCATTGCAAAGTGAAGTTGATGACATAGCAGAACTTGCAGATCAGTTGGAGTTAGGACCTAAATTTTACCTAATTGGAGTCTCCATGGGATCTTATCCTACTTGGGGTTGCCTAAAACACATTGCTCACAGGCAATTCAACCATTCTCGATACCCCAAACTTAAGGATAAGGCTAAATAGATTGTGAACAGTTAAGTAACCGTTGAGTATTTCTTTACAGGCTATCTGGCGTGGCTTTTGTTGCTCCGGTGGTAAATTATCGGTGGCCCTCGCTTCCTAAGAAGCTAATCAAGAAAGATTACAGGAGAGGTATTATCAAATGGGGTTTGAGGATATCGAAATATGCACCAGGACTGTTACATTGGTGGGTTATTCAAAAGCTCTTCCCATCAACTAGTTCAGTTCTTGAAAGCAATCCGGTCTACTTCAACAGCCATGACATGGAGGTGCTTAAGCGAACTACTGGCTTCCCCATGCTTACTAAGGTCACTACCTAACTTAACTCCATCCAACTTGAATTGCAAATTTGAACTGTTTGATCATTTTGGTACACAACTTAAAACATTATTTAGGATTCGCTACGGGAAAGAGATGTTTTCAACACACTAAGAGACGATTTCATGGCTTGTTTCGGGCAATGGGACTTCGAACCCGCAGATCTAAACATTAGTAAAGAGAGCTGTATTCACATCTGGCATGGGAAGGAAGACAAAGTTGTTCCATTCCAACTTCAAAGATGCATCTTGCAGAAGCAACCTTTGATCAACTACCACGAAATCCCGCAAGGCGGACATTTAGTCGTACACTACGATGGCGTTTGCGATGCAATTCTACGCTCACTATTGGATTCTTGAACTCACACAACACCACATTAGATGAAAACATGTACAGAAAAAAAAAAAAAAAAAAAAAAAATTGATTTGTAACGGATCCTGTGTTTGATTGATTGATATACATATATGTTCAAAGTGTACAATGAATGGGAATTAGTAGTAAGCACAAACAAAGACTGAGAGATTTTTAGTGCAAATCAGATGCTTATGCTATTTGGATTTACTTCATTGATCAAATAGTCAAAACGTGAATCGCCGCCATTAACGAGCTTCAACAGATCAATCGCCTTCTTCCTTCCTTTCACACTACCGTTCTCAGCTACGTACACGATCCCTTCCATAGCTCCTTCATCCGCACCAGACGCAACCGCCGCAGCAACTTCCGACCTCGCTTCATCCCCTCCGCATCTCGCCAGATTCAGAAGCGCACCAACGGAGTTCTCCTTGATCCGTAGTGTCGAGCCAGTGCAAGGATCCAACAGATCCGCGAGCACGTTGGCTCCCGAAACTCTCCTCATCCCGTCTTCACTCTCTTCGCATCCAGCGACTTGCGCCATAACCGCCGTCGCATCTTCCACGATCCCGCACCGCGAGTCCTTGACGATCAGCGAGAAGAGAGCCGGGATCGCGCCGAGGGAGATCATCGTCGATCGGTTCATCGGGTAGAGAGCGATGGCGAAGAGTGCCTTGAGCGCGTCTTTGATCGACCGGGGATGCGAACTCGGGTACCTGATGATGTGGACGAGGGAGAAGATGATATCGCGTTTAGATCCGATGATCGGACGGTAAGATTCCTCGGCGATCAGAAGGCTGTAAATCGTGGCGGCGGAGGACTGAACCGCTGCGGGGGAAGTGGTGGTGTCGTGGTGACGAAGCGCGTGAGAAAGCGCGTCGAGCAAACCGCGTGAGGACATGAGGGGTTCGCGAGAGGTGATGGAGAGGTTGAGGAGAGTCGCGGCGGCGTTTTCTTGGGAAGAGTGAGACGAAGAGTAGAGAGTCTCGGCGAGGTAAGGGATAGCTCCGGCGTCGGCGATGATGAGACGGCTGTCGGGATCTTGTTTAGAGATGAGTCTAAGCTCAGCTAAAGCGGCGGCTCTGGTTTGTTCGGAGACAGAGCTGAGCTTCGAGACGATTGATGACATCGTTCTACGCTTTGCTGTTTCCATTGACACAAAAGATCGGATCTGATGAACCTTCGTCTTCTTCAAAAAACCTAATTAACGATATCTCTCTATTGGACTTTTCTGAACAGAACCACTTGTACTAATATTATTGCTCTGTGTGTGTTAAAAGAGTTTGAAACAGTAAACAAAGAATGAAAGATAGTCATCATAATAATTTCATAAGTGGGAATTAAAGGTCCGACTTTTTTGTTTTGTCAACATGAAGGTACAACTTTTGTTTTTTTCGGTTTAGAAATTTAGAATGTACCATACCACCTGTCAGATGTTGATTCTTAGAAGAAAACACTTTGAATATTTCATGTGTTTACTCTACGTTTCTAATTTCTATAATCGATGTGAAATTCAGAAATTGAAAACAACAGAAATATCTGGAAACTTACATGATCGATAGAGAGAGAGAAGTCACAGAAAGCAGCGTCTGGCCCATGTAAGGCCCGTTAATCTTTTGGTATCAACCTCTTGGTATTGTAGTCAAAGTGCTTCTTTTCTCGTTCCGAATGCATCATTAATCGCACATAAATCGGTTCCATTTACGTGGTACGTAGCCCGTACGTTAATTTCATATTTTCATATAATAGCAGAAAACTATAATTAAAAAGGGCGAAACGATTACGAAGATCCTATATTTTCTAGTACAACTTATAACGAAACAAGTGAAATTAAGACAGACAATGAAACTTGGCCATTTTTTAGTTATAAAAAGGTTACATTTTTCATTTAGAAATTGGAGAAGTGGTTCCGCGATGACTGAACTATCTGCAAATCCGTCGTCGTTTGGCAAGATGTTTCATCACTCATCAGTGTCCTATATATATTCACATTAATAATGCCCAAGATCAGATTAATATTGCAGCATTAATTATATATTAATGAAATGTAAATATGCGTTATGAATGTGCCTTACTCTCGTGGGCGAGACAACCAAAGAGAGCTAAGAGCTCTGAGCCTTCCATAGTACTCTCCGATGACTAGAAAACACCTAGCTGCTTGTCGGACTGTCAAGATCCGTCGCAGCTGGTGAACGGTCTGCTGCCTCAAATTATCAGCCTTCATTAAAATTAAGAATAGAGAATTCAAGAAAATCAATAAGTAATCACAGTTAATTTTGACATTTTAAACTGACCACTACTATTTCATTTGATAATAATATTAAAATATGATAATGATAATTGCATACCTACTACCATGGTGGGGATACTGGGTTTTACAAAAGTCAATAACTTGTAATTGAGATATAATTATTAAAAAAAAAAAAATTGATCCGAATGTTTGAAAACCAAGTAAATATTATATGTATATTATTGAGTTCGTCAAAACAAAACTTTGAAAGAGATGGAGAATGCTTTAAACATATTCTCTTTGTTTTTTCAGCTATTTGTATTATATAAAAACAAGTTGGTGAAAGAAATATGGCTCTTGGAATAATTAAATATAAGACTAAAACAACATTTATTATTATATGACAGGAGAAAAAAAGGAGCTGAAAAGACATGGCCAATTGAGCATATAGTCCAGGAACAGAACAGACAATATATACGTGAAAGCAACATTTTATCAAATTATTTATTTTTTTTCTTATTAGACAAATTCAGCCAGCACATACTTTTGTTCATATATGTACGCTAAATATACGCACGTATTTCCGCATTTTAAAACATCTGTATGTCTTTGTATTTTACATGCTCCCAAAACGTTATATTCACACCTAACATATTTCCATAAAAATTCTCCATTCTTATATGTATATATGATATTATCTATAATTATATAGTTAGGTCACTTTGTTTATATTCCACACGGTTATTTTTCTCTCGCTTTGCGTTAAAAACACTACTCTAATACTATGTTGTGTTCTGTAAACATCATTACGTAATAATGTAGAATGTAAGTTTAATGCAAATGAAAAATCATATATAAAAGTAGATGAAAGCAGATAAGGTAAAAAAAGATAGGTGAGAAAATGGAACCTGGCGGATAAAGCCTTCGAGATTAGAGATCTTGCCGAGAGCAACGGCCATTTGTTGCATTCCGTCCATGACTGGAGATGCGGCAAGAGTATCGATGAGAGATTGCTGAAGTTGTTCGAGACCCTGCGAGAGAGCTTCCTCTGCTTGTTGCGACGAGTGTTGTAGGCTATATATTCCCATCAGTTGTTGCTCCGTCAATAGGTCCATTTGTGACACCAATATCTAATCAATTACAAAAGATCTCCCATTAACTTTTCTCTTTTTATTTTGCGTTACATTTTGCAATCATTTTCTAATATTAAAGGATTTTTTAATGTATTAATTCACCTGCAAAAGTAAAACCTAGAACTTAAGTACTTGGAGTAATCGAGACATAAGAAATATGCCAAACAAGAGAAGAAGAAATCGAACCTTGATTAGGTCAGATGGACGGAAACCAGCCATCCAAATAAAACATCGTTCGGCTGGGGACATCCATGTTCCGATGATGAGGTGGAACACATCAGCTTTCGCAGCCACGGCTTTTAATCGGAATATCTCATCAAAGTGGGCAATGTAACCGTCTACGATCGACCTTAGATCGTTGTCCGATAAATGAGCCTGAAGACCGGTTCGAATCTCCGACATGTGCCGGTTATCATCCTCTAGCCACCTCCCATATTCCATGTCAAACATCGCAGCTCCTACACGTACGTTCATTTTAAAAACACAAAAGTTGTTAATAGTAAATTAATCATTGTTGTTGTAATTTAATAAAATAGTGCTATACAAATTGGTGTTTTAGGTTTCAGTACCGGAAGTGATGTTAGGTCCTGGTGGTCCACAACCACCCATGAACAGCCCCTACCATCGACATAAACAAATATATTAAATTCCACAAAGAGACATTTTTTAATAACCAAATTAAGTATCTCAACAATTCACAGGTTGTGACAAAGTAAAAATATAGTATTATTTTACAACAAAAAGGAAGCATTATATTATAAGAAATTAAATAAAGAGTTTAAATATCAACCTGAGAACGAGCACGCTGAAGTTCTTGCTCCAACTGGGAAAGCTTTATCCTACTTGATTCTAGCTGTTGCACATACGCCTGCTCATGCCATAAGTACACGTTTGTTAATAGTATATACTAGTATATCAATATATCAAACATATAGAATTATTCGAAATTTTGATTTTTCGTAATGATGGGTGCATGGAAACTACACGTTCATAAATGAATTTATTAGAAGACTGGTAAATGGTAGATATAGAAGTAAATGCATAGATATAGCAGCGATTCCCCAAAAAAACCAATGCCTATGTTACAGTAATAACACTAGCATTGTTGATGTGTTTATTAAAGAAAAAAAGAAAAAGCGTTGTTTATATGCAACCCAATATTATTCGACAAAAATAGTAATGAATATGTCATATAGAGATGGTATTGTCGTATTGATATGGTTACCTTTTTCCTAAGACGGCTTTTGCGAGCAGCTTCTCTATTTTGGGCCAAACGTCTCAGTGTCTTAAATCAATCCAGTTTTAAACAAGAAGTTAACGAATTAGTTTGGGTAAAACGGAGAGCAGAATACTATTACGACTAGCTGACTACATATAAGTATAACTAAAAAGGTTACTAATAAAAGTATGTTTACATATATATATATATATATGTCTCCTCGGGGGAGTCAAAAAAATGTATAAGAAATAATGATGATGAACATTGAACGTTAAAGTACCTTAGCATCAAGTTGTTTGCCTGAAGTTGTAGCCTTCCTCTGCAATGTCAGAGAACAAAGATGAAAATAGAAATTGAATTCAGTGGAAAAGAAAGAAAGAAAAAAAATTAATTGTATAAGTGTAGTCCAGTCATGTGATTAATTTTCCTATTTAGAGACGAGAAGGAAAACAGCATGTATTAAATGTTTTAAACCTAAGCGATATGAATTCATGTAAGAAATTTATGAAACATTTATGCATCTATACCAAGCAGATATATCATGACATTAATGGATGTGAAGAATTAAAGCATTGGTTAATTAACATGCAACAAAAAGAAATCTTTGGAAAAAAAAGTAAACATAGAAAGAGAGTAAGAAGGAAATTAAAATACTTCATATAATCTATTTATTAAAATAGTACTATATAACACTGAGGAAGATTCTTCTGCTTTATTTCGCTTTATGGGGATTTTATTTTATTTGGATTTAAAATTTGTCTGTGTTTTCAATTTTATCAACGATTTGAGAGGTCAAAATTCTGAATTTTCTCTGATCCGTTTCCTTTTTGGGATCTGTGTATGTTTTTGTTTTATTGGAAGATTTGTTAGGACATAGACCTATATGAAAAAGCATGTGCATGCATATCTATCATGTGACAAGGAGAGAGAGAGAGACCTAGTGATATACTCCTCCTACATACCATGTACATGCACCAAAGCATGCATGCCTCATGATGACCCCAACTACATGCATATACCTATCTCTTTCTAAAATTGAAAATTTTATAAGTGATGATGACGATGATGAGTACCTTATCTTCCGAAGGTTTAGGAGGAGCTAAAGTAGTTCGAGAAGTAGAAGGAAGTCCAGATGTTGAACTTGAGTTCGCCATGTTGTTGTTTTTATTGTGATGATGATGCTGAAGCATGAGATGATGGTTCTGTTTGCTACTCATGGGAGACTCAGGCTGTTGACTTTCAGCTTTGCCGGAGAAATTCGCAGATCCTGAATCGCTGCTCTCTCCTCCTGACTTTGAACTCTCCTGCTGCAATACACATTCAACATAATCATACTCAACGTATAACTAAATAAAAAGTCAGAAAAGGAATAATTATAATGTAACTAAGGAGGAATTGACCTTAGCGTATAATTTTTGACAAATGGGTGTATTATTAGTTTTATCTACTAGCTAATAATATAAAGTCAGGAGAAAGGAATGGAGTAATTAACTAGTCTTAAAAAATCGCTTTCAGTTTAGAGGGGAAAACAAGCAAATAATAGTATAGGATAAGTAAGAGGAACAAGAAACATTTGTTTGTATATAATAAAAACGAGAGAGTAAAAATGCACAAATTATAGTATAAGAGAATAATTTTTTTATTTATAAATTATAAATGCCGAAAAAGGAGAAAAAACAAGAGGAAAGGGTCAAAGAAGAAGAAAGGGTACAGTAGGAAGAGTTTGGTGAGTTCTGATTGGCCATGAAGGGAACATCTCTAGAGTCGTAGCTCCTCCTCCTCCTCCTAATAAAGCTGCAATACAGATTTACCCATCATTACATTTTAGTATCATAGAATGTAGTTAGTGATCATGGTTGATTGATACTATTAATCAGGTGTGTGCATTTGTTGTAATCTAGTATTCTAATTGGAACTAACTACATCATTTATCACGTGGAACTATATATATAGCATGACATACATTTCCTAATACTAGTATAATTTTGAATATTCGATATTGAGGAAGTTAGGGAGTTGGTAAAAAAGATTTTTATTAGAAGAGAAATAAATAAACAAGTCACGCCATCCAAGGCTCTCTTTTGCCTCCGTATCATCACCTAAACCTATCTAAAGACTTGTTCAGACTCTTCTCAGCTTTTTCACATTTTGTTTTTTCTTTTCAGTTTCAGTTTTTGTTTTTTTTCTATTAATTCTAAAACTTTATTGGAGTTTGTTAAGGAAAGCTCACGTCATGAAGGTATGAGAAAGAGGCTTACGTGGCTTTGTTTCATCGTTCCTATACTTAACACCTTGCAGAACAATTGCTTCTTCTAGCTCTCCAAAATCGAAGCTGGACGATCCATTTTGGTTACTGTTTCATTTCTTAAAATTATATAATTAGTACAAAAAGAATAATCATCATATGTTGTAACTAAAATTAGAAAGTGAGAAAATGGAGAACAAGACGAACAATAAAATTGAGTAACCATACTTAGAGGGTCGCATTTGAGTTGAAGAAATATATAGTACTATATAAATAAAGACGTACGGTCGCATATAATAAAAGTTTACACAAGAGCTAAAGCACTTATAAAACCTATAATTTCGGATGATCTAAAACACATTTTTTAGTCTATGTTTTGCCTATAGATTTTCGTTGACCATTTATTATCTCACGAACGAAGCCGTGTAACATATATACTAGTATCATATTAATTACTATTAAGAAAATGACAAATTGAGCATAAACAAGAAAAACCCATAGAAAAATTTAGAGCTCAATATATATTAGAAATATATGAATAAAGAAGTTGAGCTTTATGTGAATATATATTTATGTAAAGAAGAAAAGACTTGGGAAGATTTGTTACATGAATCCAGGAGGTGGATGATTGTTGTTGAGGCCATGTATTAGTGAATAAGGAAGATGATGATGATTATGGTTATGGTTTGTGGCTTCGCTGATTCTATGGTTCGCCATCTCCTCCCCCAAAAAAAACAGCTTCAATTGATGATATCTTCCTCTTTCTTGATCTTCTCTTCTGCTTGATTATATACTCTCTATTCTGTAAAACATCAAAGTCTTGAAAATATGAGAAAGACGAAAAAGGTGATACATAGAAGCTTGAGTTAAGAAACACCAAGGGAGGGAGAGAGAGAGATTGCAAAGTCTTAGTTAATTCTTGATCAGATGATCAAATGATTGAGGATTTTGAAAAGAAAAAGCTAGTTTGTTGATGATGAACATGAAAGTATAAGATATATGCGTTTAATTTATTATTACCTTTGTGAAGTTTTTTTTATTTGCTTTGGGTGTTTGAGAGAACAAAGAGGAGAGAGAGAGAGAGAAAGTAGAATGGAAACTTTCTCGTCAAAGGCTTTTTTATGGCTGAACAGAAAAACAAAGAGGGTCCAACCTTTTCTCTTTCCGGGATATACACATAGTATACAAAATATCAAATATGTGGGCGTGTTATATATATAATATGTAGTATTTGTTAGATATATAGAGAAATGATAAACAATATAATTACTTAGTAATTTGACTAATTGTATAGTATTATTATCGCTTTATTTCTCTCTAGCTACTTGTATGCGAAGAAACCTTTGTGATTCATCACTCTCTCCTTTTCACGACCTTTCTCTATCGATTTCCACAGTAAACACAATTTGCACTTGCTAACTTTCAAACTTTTTCTTTTTAAAAAAAAAAAAAAATAATAATAATAATATTGCGTGGTATAAATAAGACGAAGAACTTGTCCTTCACACAGACCTTGTCTCCAGGCTATGCTTTTGTGTTTCTATCTTTTTTTTTTTTCGTTTTTCTATTCAGAATAATAGTATTGGGTTTGAAAGAGTTGTACAGAAAATTGAAAATTTAGTTGACTAACTTTATAGCTGTCAAGGGGTCAAGCTAGTAGTACTTGGCAATTGATCAGATGGACGATACGATATCTATATAGATAAACAGAAAATTCAGAGAAAGGGCTTTATCTTTGTTAAAAGAGAAAACAAAAAAGAGCCTTATCCAATATGTGAAAGATAATAATAAGAAGATTAGATATAAGATTAATTGGACCGAACAAGAGAGATTATTAAGAAAACTATATATCAAGGTAGAAATAGTGAAGGATGAGGAAAATTAAATGAAATAGTTTGTATTTTAGTAAATAAAATAGAAAGAGAGAAAGATATAGAGCAGAAAAAGAGGAGGAACCCACTAGAATCACTGACTCCTACTCCACAATCTCTCTCTATCTTTGTAACCGCCTGTTTGTGCTTATTGGTTCTTTCTCATCAAATCTCTTTTTGGGCTTATTCACGTACTCATTTTTTTAAAAAATAATCTAGCTAGCTAGTATCATCTTTTATACTAGTATTCATTTTAACGTAGATGCGTATCTACTTGTTTGTATATGTAAAAAGAGAATGATAAAGTTTTCTAAAACCCACTTTATCATCCTAGCTAGCAGCATGGATCATGAAGTTAATTTGTTTAAGTTGTTTATGTGTTGTTCTAAAACCAAATGAAACAAGATACACGAAAGATATCGAATAATAATATAAAGAATCTTTGAATGGGCATGATAAATACATCCTACTTTGTATATTTTGGCAAAGAATATGATATCTAATTAAAGTCTAGTAGACATATATACTCTGGTTTTAATGATTAAATGAATACTAGCTACTCCCTCCAGCTATAGATTATCTATGTTATTTTATTATTGATCAAATGATTTTGTTATTGGGTTAGAGTACACAATGAGCGATCAAATAAATGTTTTTTTAATAAATATGTTTGGTTATAATAAATATATTATTAAATGTACATAAACAGAAATTAAAGACAATGTGATAATGTGTGATAAGGAATGTTTGTTGTGTGTATGTATATATTAGAATAGCAGAATCGAGTGAGTTTCTATTTTCTGAACCACAGCTCTTTTGTTAAATGACCTTTGGGATATATATAGAGCGGGGGATAAGAGTAGTATGATTAGAATACGTCTACGTACATATATATATATATATATATATATATCATTATACATTTATACATACATACATAAAATAACGGGATATTTTTACTTGCATCTTCAGTCTATAATCTTCTAAATTTTGAAAGCAGAGTATAAGAGATCAGTTTCTGAAATGTTCTTTATTCTTTAATTGAAAACATATAGCTCTATATATGGCTTTAAGTTTCAAATTTGAGATTTGGATGCAATAGAACTAGAACAACTTTCTCTAGTCGGTTAACCTACCATGCTTAAGCTGAATAATTAACTAATTTGCTTCTACCAGTTCAACCAAAATACTTTTAGAATAATGACAATTATGTAGACCAATAGGATAAAAACTAAACGGCCTTCTTGCATTAGTCGTAAATAAAGTATAGGAAACAGCATTAATAAAATGTCAATAATTATAAAACATCTCGATCAAAGTGTTATTTAATATGATTAGTTTGGTGTTATCCTAAAATTTTGTTGATGGGTCAACATCCCCTCCCTGTCACCACCTAAATCCTAATGCCACATTTCAGATTCCTTTCCTTTATTAGAAATTGCTATATGTCTCTTTTGATTCGTATAGCTGTTTTAGTCAATGACCTCTCTTGCAAATCTACATTTGTCATCCGCTTTATTCTTCAGTAGTTTGTGTCATGATAAATCCCTTAAATTGAGAATTCTTTTTCTGACGGCTCTTTAACTGATTTATCTGAAGAATTAAAACTCACAGTTAAAGTCTCTTTAAAATTCAATACAATGTCTATCAAAATTCAGCCCAATACCATTATCTTATACGGATTATGCATATTAGCATTCTTAATGCATAAAATTCAGCCCGACATACCGATCTGACCTTAATGCATAATCTATTCCGCACATTGCGAAGATGATTATCTCTAGTCAATTTACCCAAAAAATAGTATTGGTCAGTTTTGGTCGTAGACTCGTAGCATGACCTAAAAATCTATATTAGAAACTTCTAGGCCCAGTTTTATTAGAAATCCAGTTTGGGTATTTGTCAAATTTCCTATATTAGTTGACTTTTTGATTTTGTAACAATTTAACGTGTAATGGGCCACATCTTGTTAATTAGGCCCATACAATTTTGGGTTGTTCGATGGCAGCCGAGAGCTTTATTGTGATGTAAAAAAACCTAATTTTACTACGATAAAAATAGATAGAGATGCATCATATAAAACACGAAAATATAAAGTAGGGAGAGTAAAACCCACTCTAATACTATTTTTTTTTTTTAAACGAGAGAGAGACCATAGAAAAGACTTAGAAATCAAATAAACGAACGAAGTGAGTGATTCCCACGTTGCACCTTCCTCCTAACCCTTTTCTTCATCGTCACTCAATCTCTCTCTCTCTCTCTCTGCAACGTTCTTTGTAACGTGTAACTTGCCAACTTTTTATATCTCTTTATATATAAAATCTTTTTTATCAATTCAAGTTCGTTGCCGGCCATTACCATTCCCTAATTTAACCATTATCTGTCTCTTCCTTTTGTTTTTTCTTAACCACATTGCCAAAATTTTGTAACCTTCTCTCCCGGAGGCGGCAAGAGCGAGAAGGACTCTGTTTAGCGCGTGAGGAAGGGATATAGAGAGAGTGATAAAGCGCGGTAAGACCGAACTTTGGCGGTTCCGCGGCTCTACGTCGTCGGTAGGTCGAGTCGTCCTGGAGCTCGCCCGTTGTTTCTCGACGGCAGAGGTGGAAGAAAGCGACCAAAGAGCCATGGACATTGGCGGTCCAACCAATGTCCGTCACGTGGCTCACGTTACCTTTGATCGCTTCAATGGTTTCCTCGGTCTTCCCTCTGAGTTCGAGCCTGATGTCCCCAGAAAAGCTCCTAGTGCAAGGTTTGGCACTTCTTTCCTTTTTTTCATGTAATCTCAGTGAACCAAATTGGCCTTTCTGGTTTGAGGAGTTTTATTTGTTAGAACTTAGAATAATCTTTAACTCATTGCTAATTGATTTTTGAGTTGCAAGTTAATTTGTGATTTAGGTTTCATATTCATGTTATTTGTGCTGGCAGTGCAACAGTGTTTGGGGTATCCACGGAGTCAATGCAGTTATCGTATGATTCGAGAGGGAACTGTGTTCCTGTGATACTGTTGCTATTACAGAGCAGGCTATATGATCAAGGAGGCTTACAGGTAGAAGGAATATTCAGAATCACAGGAGATAACAGCGAGGAAGAGTATGTAAGAGAGCAGCTTAATAAAGGGCTCATACCAGATGGCATCGATGTTCATTGTTTAGCCGGACTCATTAAGGTTCTTCTTCTTTACCTTAATTGTGTATGTGTTCAGGTGTTAATGGCCCCTGTATTTGATGATGTATGTGTGTGTGTTTGTTCAGGCTTGGTTCAGAGAGCTGCCGAGAGGGGTACTTGATCCTCTGCCATCGGAGCAAGTGATGCAGTGTGAGTCAGAAGAGGACTTTGTCAAGGTTGTGAGACTCTTACCTCAGAATGAAGCTTCTCTTCTCAATTGGGCCATCAATCTCATGGCTGATGTTGTTCAGTTTGAGCATGTTAACAAGATGAATTCTCGTAACCTTGCTTTAGTCTTTGCACCCAACATGTCTCAGGTAAGTTTTTTTTTTATTTGGCACTTAACTAGCATTTGAATGCAACTTTGGAGGTTCCCTTGTTGAGATTCTTGCAATGGTTTTTGCCATGGAGTTGAAGTAGTATTTTTACATCTTGTAAATGTGACGGCTCTGTTTTGGCTTTGTGTGTAGATGGCAGACCCTTTAACTGCATTGATGTATGCGGTACAAGTGATGAAGCTTCTCAAGAGCCTCACAGAGAAAACTGCCAGAGAAAGGGAAACCTCGTCTTCTGCGGTTGAGAGAAGAGGCAACAATGAAGTGGAAGTTAGCGACAAGGAAGAGGACAGTGAAGAAGAAGAAGAAGATGGTGTGCACATAAATAACGAGGAAGAAGCGCCAGAGAGAATAGGTGTGGCTGCTGATGAACACTTGTTTGGAAGCATGAAGAGTGAGTTTCAGGGATCTAGTACTTCGGATTCAAAGGATCATGATGGAGCTGTGCCGCCACCCATTCGCACGAACCCTATAGGAAGCTAGTGAAATCTGATGTTTCTTTTAATAGCTGTTTTGTGTGTTTGGATGCTTTATTGTATTGCATATGTAACTTCTAAGAAATGTAGTTTGCTGTTGAATGTTGATATGATATGAGATTAACTTGATGGGATAAACACCAAAATTGTATCTGCCTTTCTATTTCTTGTAAGAAACATGAAAGATTCAACAACTAATACCAAAAGATACTAATACAGAGATGAGTTGTGACGAAAAGAAGAGGATCCCCTTAGCTCTCGGGAGTTATTCCAGCTTGACAGAACGGTAGATGTGGCGAATAAACATCCAAGAAGCCAAGAAACTTATGGTTCCTAGAACCAAGAAGAGAGCGTAACATAACAGAGCAGTATATCCCAAGTAGAAGCTTAGCTGCAGAAACCCGGTCATGTCAGACCTGAGATAGAAAATTACTCCATACCCATACATGAAGATTGCTGTGAATCCTCCGCACAGTATTGATCTGCAAACAATTATCATAGAATTGTTTAACCATTGCAAGTTGGATAATGATTCTGAAAGGAAAGTATACTATGACATGTTGAGTAAGATACTCAATGTAATGTGTATCTGTGATGGCTTCTCATGTACCTAAGTCTTAAATCAAATTCACATGTTTGGATGGAAAAGGACGCAGTAAAGTAAAAGAATACATACCTCCACCACCATTCATAATCTTCACCGGATAGCTGAATGTAAGTCAAGATAATACCGACACTCGCACTCAAGAAGATGAGCACAACGAATGTGAAAAACATCATTCCAGGTGAGGTATATATTTTGAACCCCCACAAGCTTGCATAGAGTTGGTGCCACTCAAGAACTACTGCACTGAAAGGTACAAAGCCTCCAAGAAACACCTGGTACAGCTTTCTACGATACCAATTTTGAAGTGGAATTTCTCGGGGGTTTCTTTTAACAGCAGTTGGAGGTTGAAACTCTAATAATCCGAAACGGTTACCTAAAACTCCTCCCAACGTGAGAAATGGGATATTCAAAAAAGTGTAAATGAGTATGATGATGACTATTGTGCCAAACGGGAGTGCAGCTGTTGCCCCATACGTAATTGCCACAGTGTTGAGAACCGAAACTACTATGAAGAAAGGAACTGGAAAGAGAGTCCCAGCAAGACGAACCCTCCTTTTCTGAAAATGACAATAATGCTCGAATGTTTAAGGTACGAACCATGAACGTTTCTGGAACAGCAAAAGTAGAAGGCATCTGAAAAACTCAATCACCTGTTTGTTTCCCTCGAAGTGATTATGGAAAGAAGCAGCTGTGTAACCAGCCACTATTGATGTTAGAATGTAAATGATGACGAGAGAAGTCAACAGCATTCCACGACTGTAGGGGTATAGAAAACCGGTGAAGGCCAAAGCAAATAGAGCAATAATCCTGAAGACGAAAAACAAGTCAGAGACATGGAAGACAACCTATTTTAAATGTCATTGAACACCATTCATCTTGATACAGGACGTAAGTATTCCCAATAAATGGAAACATAATGTATTTTCATGTAAGATTGACTTGAACTAATTGTCAATAACTAAGCAAATATATAATATGTATCTCAAATGCACTAACAAATCCCATGGCAATTTTCTCTAAAAAATTATAGTTTGCCACTGAAATCGAAAGTGATAAGTATTACGCTTTTAAGGCATACAAATGGAATGACGATAATGGAATTCTAGATAGTAGAAGCTTACAAGATTAGCAACTGAGTACCAGTTCCTAGGAACGCACAGAGTAAGGAGATATTCCGAGGACATCGAAATACATCACTATGTACAAGTTTCCAACCCACTTCCTTTTTTTCTTCTTCATCTCCAATCGAGCAACTGAAATTCATAAAAGAGAAATTATCTCAAAAAGATAATTTTTTAATCATCACATATGCCAAACTACACAAAACAAGAATAGTCTCCTAAGAAAAAATTGTCACCTTCTTAGTTCATTTTTGAGATGACGCACGAAGAGCAAAAAAAGAAGTCCAACTAACAAAACAACAACAGTTATAGAGTTAAGAAATGAGAATAAGTGAATCTTCTGGGTGATCGGATGAAGCGACGCCTGGGAGTACTTATTCATTCTTGTTGCAGACCGTTCTGAAGTCAAATTCCAAGTAACCGAGTATGTAAACTGAACATCAATCTCAGTGTTCTCCGATATATCAACCAGATAACTCGGATCACTAAAACTGGTGATTTCAACAACTTCGTCTGCATTATACAGAACATCAAACTTCAAGTGATTGAAAATATAATACTTAGTAAGCTTCTCCTTTTGACCAAGATAATCTCCCTCTGATTTACCAACAAAACCCCACAAGGGGAGATCGTCGTAGTACATTTGAAAGTAGTAATCTTGAGCAATAGCATCTCTGAACATGGAAATATCACTAGACTTTAGTCTCTTGCGGCACAGTGTGACATGAGTTTTGTCCTCCCCAAATTTCAGCTCATATAGTGAGCTCATTAACCGGTCACCGTTAAGAACTTCCCCAAGAGTTTCTTGTTTCTCAATCACAGGCTCTAGAAAATATAAAACAATCCTCAATCAAGCACTAGAACTTGGGACACATACACATTTCAAACTATACATATAGGGAATTTCATATATCAGAAAAACCTGATCATTGAGTTTGTCTTGAGAAACCTAACCTGGACGGCAGAACGGCAAATCATAATACTGATAGGTCTCACTGCAAAAAAAAAAAAAGAAAAAAAAAGAAGCAATCTTTAAAGTGGGTCTAAGAAAATGAGCTACCTTTGAGTTCCCCTTTTAACAACAAAACATTATCTTTATCAAAGATCTCCTCCTCTCAGATTACTAAACTCATCAACCATAAGCTAATAAAAGCAAAATGCAGAAAGAGTTACCCAAAGAAAAGATTTGAGAATAACCTTGGATTGTGAAGAGGACCGACTTTGTTGACGAACAAAGGGACATGATCGCCGGCATTGTAACGGGTCGACGAGCTTGATCCGATCCAAAAAGTCAATGTGAGTAGGACAGTAAGCAGAAACTGCGCCATGTATTGATTGATTGGGCACTCTGCTGCTGTTTTTCCAAAAAGAAACAAATTTAAATTTGTGCAAGAGGAAGAGGAGGAGCTCTAGAAAAAGCCATCTTCTTCAATCTATCTATCAATCAGCTAAAGAAGAAGGAAGAAAAAAACATACAGAACAACAACACATAGAGAGTCGAGACGACGTCGTAGAAGCTCAAAGTCAAACCTTAGTGATTATGACTGACTTAGCCGAATCGAGTGGCTTTGACTAGACCATCATCACCAAAGTCCCCAAGACGGTGAACAAGAACAACTGAACATGTTTAAGTCGATAAAGTTATCTTTGGTTTACGAGTAAAAAATTAAAAAATACTTAAGTGAGTTTTGGGTCTGAAGTTTGCAGTTTGGGCTTTATGATGGTTGCAGCTAAAGGCCCAAATCGATTTAGGTTTAATTTTAGTTTTATCACTATCCTCTCCTACTATAAAGTCTTCGCCTTTCGACAAAATTTAGGGTTTCTTCTGTCTCTTCACTCAGGTTTGTGCCTCAACCGACTGCTTCACTTCTACCTTCATTCTTGTTTCTCGAGCTTCTCTGCTACAGATTTTAATTCGAGTTTTTTTTGTTCCTTTCAATATTTTTTTTTGTTTCTCTTCGAGGATCAGATCGTAGCTAAATTGAGACGAGCTCAAAATGAGGTACATGATGAAGCATCTCTTACATTCACAATTCTCGGATTTTAAACTCGCTTTGTCTCTCGTATGCGATTTGGTTTAGCTCTAGTTTACCAATCAAATTGATCTAATGATAAGACGTATCTGTATTTATCAATCGTTACGCTTAATTGATAGGGTTAGTATGTGAATTGCTCAGTGATTACGCCAAAGTTAGTTGCCTAAATGGTCTTTTAATCTTCTTGACTTGATGATTTTATTACATCTTCATAGATTGTTTACTTGGGTTTAGTAAGATAAGATGATTCTGTATGGGACTGTTTATAATGGGACAAATTTAGGGTTTCTTCTGTTTGCTTAAACACTGTTTTGTGGGCAAATGCAGTAAGCTTCAGAGTGAGGCCGTAAGAGAAGCCATCACAATTATGACAGGGAAGTCGGGTGAAAAGAAACGTAACTTTGTGGAGACTGTTGAGCTCCAGATCGGTCTTAAGAACTATGACCCTCAAAAGGACAAGCGTTTCAGTGGATCTGTCAAGTTACCACACATTCCCCGTCCTAAAATGAAGATCTGCATGCTTGGAGATGCCCAGCATGTCGAGGAGGTGACCTATCTTATCATTTCTTCAAAAGGATAATATGATAAAAAAAATTTGTCTTTTTGGCAAGGAGTCTTTTTATGCTCTGTTTCTTGTATAATTGTATTTCTGATCATTTCACTTGGCGGCTCTAATAGTTTGGTAATCTTTGGATAATGTAATCTTTGCTTATATCATTTTGTATACTTTCGCAGGCTGAGAAATTGGGGCTGGAGAATATGGATGTTGAGTCTCTCAAAAAGCTTAACAAAAACAAGAAGCTCGTCAAGAAGCTTGCCAAGAAATACCATGCTTTCTTGGCCTCTGAGTCTGTCATTAAGCAGATTCCTCGTCTTCTTGGTCCTGGTCTCAACAAGGCAGGCAAGTTCTGGCTACAGCTAGTATTCCATGTTCTTCCTTGCACTGTTTTTAGTAGTCCTTTTATTCTGTCAATGTGTTTTATGCATTTCTCTTTTTTGGCTTTCTTGTTTGAATGATCTCATTATCAATCAACTGTTCTTACCCTATGTTTTTTGATACAATGCTAATTCATGATTCTTAAGTAACACTCCTTTGCTATATATATATATATTATTATACAGGAAAGTTCCCAACTCTTGTGAGCCACCAGGAATCCTTAGAGTCAAAGGTGAATGAAACCAAGGCAACAGTGAAGTTTCAGCTGAAGAAGGTTCTGTGTATGGGAGTCGCAGTTGGTAACCTTTCAATGGAAGAGAAGCAGATCTTTCAGAATGTTCAGATGAGTGTCAACTTCCTCGTCTCCCTCTTGAAGAAAAACTGGCAAAATGTCAGGTGTTTGTACCTCAAGAGCACAATGGGACCACCACAAAGAATCTTCTGAGCTCTCACCTTCTTGAATGGTGGCTATAAGACACTTATTGCCCTTTTGTTCTTTTTACAGACATCTGTGAAACAGTGTAAGAGTTGTGTTACTATCTTTTAGCATCTTTGGTTTGGATGATTAAAAGAACTGCAGTGATTTTGGCTTTTATGGATTTTGTAGCTTACATTATCTTGAGTTAGATGAGTTTATTTGAAAGAAGAAAACAAACACGTAGATGATGTAACGAAAACAAATCATCTCAACTACATATGTTACATAGTCCCTTACAAGGTCCTATATATGTTCAAAACTTCAGCCCCTCTTTAATTTGGATTTAGATGGATAGAAAAGATCAATCCACATATATGCCATACTAGGATTGAACATGCGGTACACCGCCATGTTTATATATTTTGTAGTTCATATAATAAATATGCATGGTCATGCTTCAGTGCATCAAAAAGAAACCACCGGCCTCTTTTTCATTAAAAAATCAAGAAGCCCTTAAATTGGTGAGATTCAACCCTTTAGAGCATAGAAGCTTAGATCTTTTAATCGAAAGACTTGGATGAGGTTTTTCTGAAATTAATAATTATCTATAAATAAAGTAAAAAACTGAAATGTCATTAGAAATGTTAAATGAATTGGTTTAATACTAAATATTAAATGAATTAGTAAAAACTTAAACCTTATTCTTCTTTATTAAAATGTTGGTTAAAAGTGTTAATTTTGAAAAACTAAGTAATTTTGGTAGAAAAAAGGAAAAAACCAACACCACCAATTGGAATGGATCTATAACATATGACAAATTTAAACTATTAAACCAACACTAAAACTAATTATTTAAATATTTTATGCATATATTATATATTTATAACCATAGTTTGGAATTAATTAAGTTATAAATGATATCCATATTTACAGAGCCGTGCCAATGGTTATGGAGGCCGGAGGCACAACAAAAGAAAAAATTACATGAAATTATTTTCCATTTTTCTAAAGCACTTTGGTTTAACTGATAGGCTTAAATATGAGTACTAATTAACATGCGATACATCGCAGTATAATACTTTTGGTATAAAAAAGAAAGTATTATATCAATGTTATACTACATTATTAAAAATAAAAAATGATCATATATTTTCAGAAATGATAACTAATTAAATTTGGAAAGCACGTAATATGGATTTCCTTTTTTGGCGCTTCAAGGATGTTCCTTCGCAGGATAGATTCCCATGGATTCTATGGTATATTTGGAAAACACGTAATGACAAACTATTTAGTAATTTGGATTCCAATCCACTAGCAATACTACGGCTAGCGGAGGATGAGGCTAATGCTTGGTTTCTTGCTCAGACAGAGGGAGTAGATTCAGAGGAGGGCCACCCTCTTTTGGGTATACCTTCTGATGGAGGCATTAGAGTTTCAAGGTTCTCTAGGCCTACTTCGAGCCTCCTATGCTTCGTGGATGGCTCATGGAAAGCGACGGATCAGTTTTCTGGTAGAGGATGGTTCTGTGTTTCGCCCGGGGGGATGGCCCAACAATGGGAGCTTCTAATCTTCGTAGGAGTCTCTCCCCTCTTCATGCGGAGATCGAGGCCCTTATATGGGCAATGCGATGTATGATTGGAGCAGATAACCAATCCATTGTCTTTCTTACCGATTGCTCTGACCTGGTGAAGATGGTGTCTTCGCCTTCCGAGTAGCCAGCCTTCACACCTTACCTGGAGGACATACAGGCGGATAGAGAGGAGTTTACTTCTTTTTCTTTAGTCTATGTTCCTCGTACCCAGAATGGTAAAGCGGATAATTTGGCTCGACGTGTTCGTGCAGTTCCGCATTTAGTTACCTTTGTAAACAATCTTCCTTCGCATTGGCTCGTTTGAGTCAATCTTGTACGCTGTTGTCAAAAAAAAAATAACTAATTAAATTTATTAATTATGTAAAATCCTAGTGCTATTTGCAAAAAGAACACAATCTTCTTTATGACCTACAACATTATCAAGTTATGTAAACTGTTTTGAACCGGCGATCAATAGTTTTACAGATTAATCCAAGTACTATAAAATATAACATCATTCTAAACAAAAAATATTTTGCTAACCCGTTTATATCTTATGATATTTAATATATAACTAATAATATATTGTATAGTATGCTGGTTTGAGTATATTTTGATTACCCACAGGTCAGGAGTTCGATTCCTAACTAACATTTTATATTTTCGTTGTCCTAATTAGAAATAACAAAATTACCCTCGTCTTCTTCTTTCAGAAATCGAACCTCCATTTTTATCAGTTTATTTTTGGACAAACTTAGAATCAGTTCTTCTTCTTTTCTCTATTTTCTATACATCATAAGCTAGATCCAGTAAGTACATATTCATTTCTATGTTAGCAACGAAGAAATGATTTTTTTTTTAAGATTGTGTTTTTTAATTTACATGAACATATCATAACCGAAAGACAATTCAAGTTTGCTTGATTCGTTTAAAGCCACACATATCCTTTTTTTTTACTGATAGAAGAAGTAATTACCAAAAGAAACAAAATTCTATTATTATTTTCCAAAATCAAGTAGACAATAAAATAGAAAAGTGCGTTCCAGAAGTTAGCGTTTTCGTCCATACCAAAAAAAAAAGAAGTTGGCGTTTTCGTCTCGGACCTCAAATCGCAGCTTTACGTGTAAATTAGAAATCTAGGGTTCTTCCTATAAGGCCTAAAATCGAATCGAGATACCCTCGAATCTAATCTTCGATTATTTTTTCTGCAAAGATGTCTCAGAACGGGAAGCTGATCCCAAATCTGGACCAGAACAGTACGAGGCTCCTCAATCTCACAGTTCTCCAGCGAATCGATCCATACATCGAGGAAATCCTCATCACAGCCGCTCATGTCACTTTCTATGAATTCAACATTGATCTCAGTCAATGGGTTAGTTTTCAAATCAATCCTCGTTTCACCATAATTTGATTATGTTTTTGCTCTGCTACCTACCGACTGATCTGTCCTTTTTTTTTCTCAATCAGAGTCGTAAGGATGTTGAAGGATCTTTGTTTGTTGTCAAAAGGTCAGTACTTTTCGATCTTTTGACTATTGTTGTGTGATGTTGTAGTCTGTGTTAACTTCTTTAAATCTGATGATGGATCCTTTTTGGTTTCTATTAGGAGCACACAACCTCGATTTCAGTTTATTGTGATGAATCGTCGGAATACAGGTCAGTATTAGTAGTCTTCCCAGTTATTGTCTTAGGTTCCTTTTATAGTATTTTTCACATAAAGTTGTTACCTGTCTTGTGTCCATTCTTTGTTTTTGGTTAGGCTACATGTTCTTCAATCCCAAAATTATATATAAGTAGTGGAGTACTACAGAGCTCTCTTTGTTTGTTTTTCGTTTGTTTATGTACTTGTTTCTCATCAATTTTCCAGTGATTTGGTTATATTAAGTTACTCGCTTTGTGATGTAATATCAAAAGTAGTGGATCTGTAACATTGTTAGGAGAGAGAATTCAGGTTTTAGGTCATCGAAAACTTAGGGACAAGGGTGGAGCAGTTTTATCTCCTCGGTCCTCTGTAAATCATGTTAATATAGATTTAGAAATTCATTGCGAGTTCTTACTTTTTAGGATTCTATATTCATGTGTTGTTGAATTCCTCTGGGCAGATAATCTGGTGGAGAATCTCCTGGGAGATTTTGAGTATGAAGTCCAAGGTCCTTATTTACTTTACCGTAATGCATCTCAAGAAGTTAATGGCATTTGGTTTTACAATAAACGTGAATGCGAGGAGGTAGCAACTCTTTTCAGCAGGTAAATTTTAAGTTACTGCATATCAGGTAGTAACTGTTTTTGTGATTGGGACAATCATGAGAGTAAAACTAGATCCTTATACACTCGTAGGTTTCAATTGTTGGTTTATGAATGATATCAATATCGTCTTTTATCGGCCTATTATCAGACATTGTTGGACAAACATAGTGCTTTCGTGAAGACCTTCCTTGTAGATTTTTTTTTTTGTTTTTTTTTACTGTTTTGATGACTTGAGTACTTGTTGTATCTCTGCCTAATGGTTCCTTGGCATGACAGAATACTGAGTGCATATTCCAAGGTTAACCAGAAGCCGAAGACCCCATCTTCAAAAAGGTATGAGTTTCATGTTTATAATTAGACATTACACCATTAGTTGTTTCTGGGATTTTTCTTCTTTGAGGAGTAAACTTGATAAACGTGAGTTAATTTTTTCTACTTCAGTGAGTTTGAGGAATTGGAAGCTGTGCCGACGATGGCAGTTATGGATGGTCCTCTTGAACCGTCTTCAACTGCTAGGGATGCCCCTGATGATCCTGCTTTCGTCAACTTCTTTAGCGTAAGTCTCTAAAGCTTCTGTTAACACACTCACACTATCGTCGACATCATGACAGCACTAATGGCAAGAGTGCTTTCTGTTAGCTATATATTTTTGAATTATATTCAACGTAGTATGTGGTCCAACTTAGATTCTAATCTGTTAATTTTCTTACTTCCACTCAAAATGTAACACTGAATTTAACAAGAATGTTGTTGCCTTGACTACAGTCAGGAATGGCTCTTGGGAACGCTGCGAGTGGGTCAGCAAGTGGAGCACCTTACCAATCATCACCGATTCCTCACCAACCTCACCAACCCACCATTTCTCCTCCTGTAGCGCCAGCAGCACCTTCACAGATAAAATCACCACCGCCTCTACCATCCTCCTCTCCTCTGATGCCTCTCTTCGACAACAACCCCGATCTTAACAGCAGCAACTCCAACGTTACCGATTTAGTGACGCCAGCCTCTTTCTTTGGACCCCCGCGAATGATGGCACAACCGCACCTCATTCCTGGTTCGTCTATGCCCACTGCTCCTCCTCTCAACCCTAATAATGCAACTCACCAGCAGCGGTCATATGGTACTCCGGTGCTCCAGCCTTTCCCACCACCAACTCCACCACTATCACTCGCTCCTGCACCCACTGGCCCGGTTATCACCAGAGACACAGTGAAAGAAGCCCTTTTATCCCTGTTTCAGGTTTGTCTTTTTTACCAAATCACTTTACTTGATCTGCTGCCAAAACCTAACGAGTTGCTTTTGACAGAATAATGAATTCATCGATATGGTGACCCGAGCTTTACAAAATGCACATCAGTCATGAAACTGCGCTGCATCAGCATCTACGCGTGGGACAGTGGCGGTTTGATTTAGAATGTGTAGTTAAAATGTAGTTTTGTTCCTTCTGATACTTCTGAACAAGTGTTGTTGGAACCTCCAAAACGGAACTTCACAATATACTGCACTGCTCCCTTGTTTTTAACTCATGGACCTACTTTTTCATTTTTTTTTTTTTACTTTGAAGTGTCAAACGTTTCCTCTTAATCTTTTAGTGTAGATACACATATAATCAAAACTTTAGAAGATTTACACATCTTCCTGCGTATTATGCATATGGAGTTTGATGGAGCTTAAAATTTTATATCATAAAACAGAGAGAAAGGAAAGAGGTTTAAAACCTTTCATTAGGAATGTAAAAACATGTTTACTATATGCTTATGAGAGTCAAGAAACATAAAAACATGAAAAGAGTTATCCAATCATCTCCAAGCGTCGGTTAAGAAACACTTTTTTTTTAACATTTTCTACTTTATTCTTAGAATCAATATCATTAAGAAAAACACTTGGGTAATATTGAAAGAAACATCTGAGAGATAGCAAAGAAAGCGTCGCTTTGATTAATAGTAATAATATTATTACACATAAACCACCAAGAGAAAGGACATATAGTACAAGATGGGAAGAGTAAATGATTGATTAAGCTTAGAAGTAGTTATCGGTCCTGCCCTTGAATCCAATTTGTCCGAAAGTGAGGCAGAGGAAGAGGCCTAAGTGCCAGGTAATCAACCACAACCAGAACTGGGAAGTGAGAGCAGGAGGAGTTGGGAAGTGAGCGAGCTCAGTTCCGATGCTGTCGAAGAAGAGACCAGTCAGGCTCTTCCCGTTTATCGCCGGGATACTCGACGGAGCTAGCCATCCGATCAGCCCAAATCCCACCACGTTCAAGTCTCTCCTCAACCAGTTCCTCTCAAAGCTATTTTTTTTTTTCATTTATGACACAAACAAATTAGTTTTAGAAAATAACTTCAAAAGGGTTCTTCTTGGTACTTAAAGAAAACAGAACATAGAATGAGTAACATACCAAGTGAATCTTCCTCCGGATGCACCGGCAAGTCTCAGAGGGTTCTTGGCGCTCAATGTTGGTTTCAGAAAGGCTAATAAACATCTGAGAAACTACAGTTAATATCATATAAATATGTTTGATTTCATATTTATCCCAAAAAGACAGAGAGATTACATGAAGAGAAGGGTTTGGTGGTGATGGATGATCCTCCAAGGCCTATCACCGTCGATGGGGTTGCAAATGTTGCTGCCATTTTTGACTTTGTTCTGCGCTTCTTTCTGCCAAACTGATCTAAGTAAACACAAGAAATAGATTTTGAGTTTTGTGGACAGAGGCAGAGATTTCTAGGATGTGTTATCAATCAATAGCTTTGTGACACGTCATTATTTTCTTAGATATTGTGGGTCTACCTTCTCTTTCTTGGATAAGATTTATTCCTGAAATTATTTTTATTATTCTTTTTCCAAGCTGTACCAAAAAAAAAAAAATTTACTGTACCAATACCAATTGTTCGGTTCGGTATGGTCCGGGATTTGAAATCGTGGTCTAAAGATGTAACAATTACTCAATTAGTAATTTGATCAGCCGAGTCGGGTCGGCGGGTAAAAATGGACTACAGCTTAGCGGCGGTGAAGATGCTTTGCTCCCAGCTCCGGGACGCTAAACCGACACCTTCTCAGAACGCCACCGCCCTAGGCGGTGTACTTTTTCAACGTGCTTGGTTTCAGGTTCCGATATATCTTACCAAGTTACCATCCTCTCATAATCATTAATTCCAGTATCCGATGAGACTCGATTCTTGCGTATTAGGGCGTTTTGGTCTCCGTTTCCGGCGGTGGAGATGACCGTATGATCCTTGATGATGGAACCGGACTCGTCGAGCTCGGCCTATCGAGCAAATTTGCCCTCTGTCAATGGAAATCAGGAATGTACGTGATGGTTGTTGGTGTCTACCATATCCGTACTGGGGAGATACCTCTACTTAAGGTTACAGTTCGTTTACTCTTTCATCCTCATATGCACATTTGATCATAGTTTGCAGAGAAGTCAATTTGGTGGTTTATACTAATTGGCAAAGACGAGAGTTAAGTGAGCATTTTAGATGTTATGATCACAAGATTAGGCTGAGTGGCTGACACAAGCTTAGGGGACTTAAACCACCAAGAAACTTGAGTTTGAATGTGTTAGTAACAAATTTGTGGTGAGATATCTATCTAGATTGAAGCTAGACGTGGCTTGAAGATTCATATAATCAGTAGTAACTAGGATTCATCTTCTCTTGTGATGTTAGAGTGAGAGTATCTCCAGAATCAACAACCGTCACTTGTCCTGCATTTATATGGTATGCTTTGATTGTTACTAACTCATTTACATTGTTGTTTCTAACTGAAACCAGGTTCATAAGATGGTTGAGCTGTCTGGAAGCCCAGATCGTGAAGCCATGTGGTATTTAGAAGTCATGGACGCATACAGACTGTTCTATGAGCCCTTGATCCAAGAGTTCTCTTGATTCTTCCTTCACTTTACTTTTCATTCTCTAGAAACATCAGTACATGATCATCTCTTCTCATTCTTTTAGTTTTATCCTTTGCTGTAGTTAATCTTTAATTCATTCATGGGTATGTAACTTTTACAGAATCAAAAGCATGGTTGTATTATTTTGTAACACCGTTGCTGTTTTTCGTTTTATCCAAATTTTGTTGCGATTCTCATATTCTTGACCATGTACTGAATCACCGATGCAACTATTCAAAATGCCATTCCATGACTAGTAACATCTACAAAATTGTTCTACAAGTTGAGCAGACAAGTTAGAAATACCAAACAACCTTAAACAACTGTTTCCACCATTTCGACTTAGAGCTCCTCTCAATCGTGCCTTCTCTTCCTCATGCATCCTCAACAGCCTAAGAATCTCTCGCACCCGAGGGAAAAATGCACCAGGACGTACACAATAAGGTTGAAGCACTGTGAGAAGTGCCTCTGCGTCGACCTCAAACCTATCAAGCCTTTTTCTCCGTAAGACAGGTTCTCCTGATGAAAATTTACGAGAAACATAATGGTCAAGCCCTTCCGCGAGATTCCTCCACAAGTCCAAGAAGTCTTTCGGGTTCATGTTTAGCTGAAGAACACATAGATGCCTTCTTAAATTGTCCAATGCTTCTGCAACACCCTGGGACACTGTTAAATTGCTGGAACCAGTAATGACGTTCTCTTCCCATAAAACCGTATTGATATTGAAGTTGTCACTGCAAAGATTGTCGAATTGGTGGAGAAAAACTGTTATAATTTCCATAAGCCAATTGGTTTCCAACTCAACAAGGCCTTTCAGTTCTTCCCCAAAAAAGCAGCCTTGGCAGGAAGCTTCAGGTTTTCTATCAACTTTGGCACTGCTTTCCGCAGCCCACATCTCCACAAAAACCAAATCATCACTCCATTCTCGTAGCTTTGATTCAAGATACCGAGCGGCATTAATCGGTCCACAGGCTTGTATCAGTGTATCCTCAAACAAGCTATAGTAGGAGAGATCAATCTTCTTGAACTCCAGTAACATAAATTTGAATATACACCAGAGAAATTTGGTGGCAGTAGCTCTTATAAATTGGATCCTTGGCAGAATGGCTGGTAGAGATAGACCATGGTCTATCAACCTCCAAGTCCTATTAAGAAAAGAGTCTGCTACAATTGGCGCTTTATAATCCTCTCTTGTGGATAGAACATACTTTGCAGACCGTGAGGTAGATTCATTACCAAGTCTAGTTCTTTCACTATCAACTAACCAAGCTCTCTCATTCTTGATATCCTCTTTAGTTTTTCTATAAGCATCCTTTAGTTCAATCTTCCCCCAGGTCTTGAGCCACTCGGGTTTCTTACAAAATAGTCCCATTACTGATATATCTTGAGAAAACGCTGTCGAAGAGCCTTCATAAGAAAGACAAGTATCTGAATTCACAAATGACTGCATTCGTTTATCAAATGTAACCATCTGATCGACAAGGTGGAACCACGATGATATGGCTTCAGATTTCATGTGCTTCTCCTTGAACGTATCTATAAGCTTAGGAAAAACCTTTTTCTCTAAGAAGCCAGATAGCATCTGGACCATCGCTGAAACCCAAGCTTCTTTAGCACTACAGCTTACTAACATGGCTCTGTCAATCAAAGGCTGTAAGAAATCATCCACCCCATCAGCAAAGTCTCTTGTAACTTTGTAGACAATTTCAAAAATAAACTCAGGTTGTTCAGCCCATTGCATGAAATGATACTCCATCCGAGATGCAACTGGTTTCACCAGTTCATCAGTAGCCCAAAGTCCAACATTACTATTTTCTTTAGGCATATGAAGCTCCTTCCTTTTTTCCTTCTTGGTATTAAGTTGCTGTAAACCACAGAGGAGTAAAAAGCTTTGGGAATAAGACTCCTTTTGACCTCCTTGCATCAAGAGTAGAGGATTAGGGATATTAGCAACCTCTCCATGCTCGACTTTAGATGTTGCCAGTTTCGGTGGCCAGCCAAGAGATGAGAGAAAAGCTCTGTGCTCTGCGATAACCTGAGGGCGTATAACGGACAAACTTTTATCCGCTCTACAATCAACAGAATCAACAAGGTGGCGCCACTGCGAGTGATGCCTTGTAATATCACCAAGCATTAGTTCAATCTCATTCATGGTCTTAATAGCATGACTGAACCTCTTATGCTTGACTGCAAGATCCTGCATTTAAAAGATAAAGAAGTTAAAATCTTTCATATTTAGCAAACCACAACTTCATATGTAGTACTCAACTTGTGGATCAAAAAAGCTTTACTTGAAGCGTACTTCCTTTGTGGCTTCTTATAGGATGAAACACTGAATCTTCAAGATCCCCAACCAGACTTTCCAATTTTAAGGCAGTCACTGAAAAAAAAAAAAAATCGAATCTTTCCTATATTAGGTTAGCTCTTAATGATGTTCACGAGTCAGTAAATCAAGCCAAACTCACCGAAATATTTACGCTGATTCTGTATTCGACATAGCTCTTCCACAAGTTGCTGTAACTCCCAATTCGTTTGCTTTCCAACAGAATCCGTAGCTACAATGAAAAAAAAAAATTGGAGACAATCAGAAAACTTTACTATCTCTTAATCACCAAAATAAACAAAGAGGGTTTGGTTGGTATAATATAACTTACGGAGACAGAGGAGGCTCTCCAGTTTAAATCTCAAATCTTCGAGTGAAACTTTGGCGGAAAGCGAGGTTGAGATCCATGAAACGGCGTGTTTGGTGAGATCCGTACGGAGGTGGAGGAGTCGGTCGTTTAGATCAGAACAGTCGTGGTTTAAATTTGACACTAGACTTGAAGAGCGGAGGAGCAGATCTCGAAGGTCCTCGAAATTGCCGTCAAGAAAGACTAGTGCGAGGCTCGGAAGGTCTGTCGGGTTTGGCAAGACGAACGACAGTGGAAGTGGATGTTGTTGTTCCATCGGAAGAAGCTTTTGCCGGGAAACGGTTGTTTCTTTTTTTTTTTTACTTCTGTGCTCTCTCTCGACTCCGATGAGCGTGTTTTGTTTTTTATTTATTTATTTAGAATTAAAATTATTAAAAAAATTTAAAATTGTAAAAAAAAAAAAAGACATCGTAAGCTTAAGGCGCCGTCGAATCCGTCTTTTAAGGGTTTAGAGACTTTTAGGGTTTACTGAGAAGAAGAGGCTGAGAACGAGAGAGATGGGGAAGAGCGAGAAGACGTCGCTTGGGCGATCGCTGGTGAAGCACCACAATCATATGATTCAGGAATCGAAAGACAAAGGCAAGTACTACAAGAATCTTCAGAAGAAAGTTCTCGAATCTGTCACGGAGGTTAGCGACATCGACGCCATCCTTGAGCAGGCTGAGGAGGCTGAGCGTCTTTACACCATTAATCATAGCTCCTCCACTCCTTTGTCCATCAATCTGTAGGCTTCTCTTCTTCTTAATTCCTCTCTCTCTCTCTCTCTCTCTCTCTCTCTCTCTCTCTCTCTCTCTTTTTCTGTGTCTTTTGATTGATTTGGTATTTGTGCATCTGTTTAGTTACGAATGATTCAATTTGGATTTGGTGACCAGGAATCATAGTAGATGTTCATCTAATTGTTTTGTTCATCTCAATTCCTCGTCTTGATGTTCTTATGGTGTTCCTACCGAACAATTTCATAGGTATATGTGCTCACTGGCCTGTTTGTTTAATGTTTTTTTGGAACAGAGACACAAATTCCAGTTCAAGTGTTATAGCAGCTGAAGAATGGAGAGAGCAACAGAAGATAGAGGAGGCTTTACACGCCAGTAGTCTTCAAGTGCCTCGAAGGTATGTGGTTTTTATTCTCTTTAGATTTACTCTTCTTTTATTTTTTTCTCAGCTCTGAGACCGAAGTATAATTTTTTTTTTTACTCTTAAATCTCCAGACCTCCGTGGTCACCCGAAATGTCAGTGGAAGAACTTGATGCTAATGAGAAACAAGCTTTTCTAAATTGGCGCCGGATGCTTGTCAGGTTAGCTTTTTTTTGTTTTACCCCATTTTAATGATCCTATTATTGATTTTGCGTCTTCAGTGTGTGTACTCTAAACAAATCAGTATTTGGCACCAAAATGTTTGTTGGTGATCATAAAATTTAGTCAGCTTTCTGTCTGTCACACAGTTTTCTCAAATGGTAAAGTCTGATGCTTTCATTGATAAAATGCATGTGTCTTAAGCCAAATATATGTCCTTGTTTCTTACTGAGAAGGTCAAATAAAGAAAAGTTGAGGCCCATTTTCTCCAGAAAATCTCAGTTTTGCTGTAATTGATTTAGTGTGTTTTGTATAAGTTTATATGTATGTAGCGTTTAGCGTTTGCTAAAGCCGGAACTTATATAGAATTGAGATGTGTTGAAGATATTTTTCGTATATAAAGCAAACTAGTTAAGAGTTTACAGATATTTCGCCCTAATCAATATTTCCGATTAGGAAGTTATCCTTGCTCACACCTTGAAGTGGTTTTTAGTTCGCACAAGATATCCTCTCTCTTATTGCTATTCTACTTTTGCATGCTTACTTGTTCTCCTGTATTTTGGTTTAGCCTTGAGGAAAATGAAAAGCTTGTGCTGACTCCATTCGAAAAGAACCTTGACATCTGGAGACAGCTTTGGCGAGTGCTTGAACGCAGTGATTTGGTAAGTCTTTGTCAAGGATGTATTAACCCTCTCAATAAGTTCAATCTATGGGCGAAACAGTTTTGATTATATATACTTATCCTTTTTTCAGATTGTTATGGTAGTTGATGCTAGAGATCCTCTGTTTTACCGCTGCCCTGATCTTGAGGTAGTGCATTTCCTCCCAGCTTGAAACTCCACTTGGCACCATTTTCCTGATTCATGTTCACTTAAAAAAGATTTTTTGTGACACAGGCATATGCTCAAGAAATTGATGAGCATAAAAAAATTATGCTTCTAGTTAACAAGGCGGACCTTTTACCTACTGATGTCAGGTTAGCCAATCTTCTTGTGCCTTACTACTTTGCCTCCAACCTTTTTTCTTCTAATCGAATTGTTTATCTTTTGAAAAAACTGCAGGCAGAAATGGGCAGAATATTTCCGCCTTAACAACATCCTGTTTGTTTTCTGGTCAGCCATAGCTGCTACAGCTACCCTAGAAGGTAAAGTCTTGAAAGAGCAATGGAGACAACCCGAGAACTTACAAGAGACAGATAATCCAGACATTATGATATATGGCAGGGACGAGCTCTTGAGTCGATTACAATCTGAGGCTCAAGAGATTGTCAAAGTAAGGAACTCTAGAGCAGCATTATCGCAGTCATGGACTATTGAATGTCAACGTGATCAAGCCGTGGTTGGATTTGTTGGGTACCCAAATGTAGGAAAGAGTTCTACAATCAACGCATTGGTGGGTCAGAAGCGAACAGGTGTCACCTCTACCCCGGGGAAAACAAAGCATTTCCAGACTTTGATAATCTCTGATGAGCTTATGCTATGCGATTGCCCTGGTTTAGTCTTCCCTTCGTTCTCAAGCTCGAGGTATGAAATGATTGCTCGTGGTGTACTTCCGATTGACCGGATGACGGAGCACCGTGAAGCTATTCAGGTGGTGGCAGACAAGGTCCCTCGCCGTGTCATTGAGAGCGTCTACAACATATCTCTTCCTAAACCAAAAACCTATGAGCGTCAGTCCCGCCCGCCTCATGCTGCAGAGCTTTTAAGAAGTTACTGTGCTTCTCGTAGCTATGTTGCCTCTAGTGGATTACCTGATGAAACGAAAGCTGCTAGGCTGATTCTGAAAGATTACATTGGAGGTAAGCTGCCACATTATGCAATGCCACCTGAGATGACCAAAGGTGATGAACCAGATATAGAGGACGATCAAGAGCTCGGCGATATTCTCGAAGGTTCAGAGTCGGAAGACTCTGCAGTAGGAGATGAGACAGAGAGCGAGCAAGTTCCTGGTATTGATGATGTGCTAGATGATCTGAGCTCGTTTGATCTTGCAAATGGGCTTAAGCCTTCGAAGAAAGAGACAGCGAAGAAGCAAACCGCGTCACACAAACAGCACAAAAAGCCACAGAGGAAAAAAGATCGGACTTGGAGGGTGCAAAACACAGAAGATGGAGATGGAATGCCTGTTGTTAAAGTATTCCAGAAACCGGCTAACACAGGCCCTCTCATGATGCGGTGATTAACAAATCGTAGTCATCAGAGCAAAGATAGTGGTTGGTAACCAGAGCTACTTAAAATGTTTTTTTTTTGTTTTTTAATGTAATTGAACATGTTGCGGTTGTCGAGTCTCTTAATGTATTTGTTTCCCTGTTATATTTAAGTCTTATTTTGAGGAAAAAGAACAAAAAAGAAGAGAAAAGTGACAACTCAAATCTGGTGGAAATTGGAATTGTATTTGCCACTTGGAGATGCCCATCGTGTTGTATTGAGAATGAGAATATATTATAGCCATAAATAGAGTTTTCCAGGAACTTTAAATTGTTTCTTATTAAGGTTCGAACTCTTTTTAAACATTTCATTAGTGAAAACGAAAGTTAAAAAGACTCAATAACCAAATTACTTTTTTGGTAATAATGTCAATATTACCAAAAAAGAATAAATGAAAACAAATATTCCTTTTATACCTGAAATAAAATAGAGTGGAGGGGTTCGTACGTTTGGTGTAGAGTTTGGTTCGTGTCTCATCTCTCTTCGCTCGTTCTTTTCGCGTCCTTGACCTCCTTTGTTGATGCTACGGCTGCTGATTAGGCTTTTGTTGTACTACTACTATACAGAAAGAGGAGAGAGAAACTTTTGGGATAACCCAAAAAAAAAAAAAAATTCGTTTTCCTAATTTTTGTGAATGTCTGCTTCGCTTCTTCGTTTTTAATTTCTTTCTTCTCTTTGGGAAGAAAAAATAAAAAAAAATAACTGTCTCTGTTGTAAAACAAAGCAAAAGCTCGCTCATAAGGATCTGACCGACCCGTGAAAGGAAACCTAGGGTTTCGATTTTTTTTACCGGAATTTTTCTCGGAAAGCGGGAAGTTCACATCAGAGATGTTGATCAGGAGATTTGCTTTTCTCTGATATTTTGAGGCTGGATCGGTCTTAGTTAGGGTTTTTTTTTTTAAAGAAGCTGTAAGTTTTGATAATAATGGATGATGATTCGTCTATGGTGGCTGACAACGATCAAGATCGAGAGTTTCAGAGCCTTGATGGAGGCCAATCTCCTTCCCCTATGGAGAGAGAAACGTCTCCTCCTTCTCCGCAGATGAACGACCAATCACCATCTCCCCAAGGCGGATCGGTGCCAGCGCTTCCTCCGTCTTCGGATCCTAATCCGACTAGTTCTCAATCTGCTCCGGTTGTGGGACAAGAGCAGCTCCAGGCGCAAGTGGTTGGTCCTAGGTGTGCACCTACGTATTCGGTGGTTGATGCTTTGATGGATAAAAAAGAGGATGGTCCTGGTCCTAGGTGTGGTCACACGTTGACCGCTGTCCCTGCTGTTGGTGATGAAGGAACGCCTGGTTATATTGGTCCTCGTCTTGTTTTGTTTGGTGGTGCGACGGCTCTTGAGGGTAATTCTGGTGGTGGTGGCACCGGAACTCCTACTTCTGCTGGAAGTGCTGGCATTCGTACGTTTTCCTTCTTCTCCTTTGCCCTCACTTGTTTATTTCTTGTTTTGAGTTGTCTCCGCTCTACATTTTGTCGTAGTTCTTTCTCTATTCACATCTCAAAAGGTTGTAGGTTTAGTTCCTTACTCTCAAGGTTCTCTCCTGAATGATTGAAAAAGTTTACTAGTTTCTCAAGTTTTAATTTTTCTGATAGAGGCTCTCGTAACCTTCTCAAGGTTTAGCGGTTACTGAGATCTACACTGGTTATTTGCTTGCAATACTTTTGAGTTCGTCTCACTTTAGAAATTTGGTTCTAAAAGCTTCATACTCTGTTAATTTAGTTGGCAGGTAAAAGTGTTTTCTCAACTTTTATTGCTTTGAATCCCATTTCATGTGGAATCAGTTGGGTCAATAGCTTGGTGTAGTAGCTGTGGAAAATTAGATCACTAATTCTGTTAATTTGCTGATATATTCTTTGTTCTAGCTCTTGTTTTATTCTGAAGGTTCCTAGACTTGCTGGTTGTATTAAGTAATTAGGGTGTTCGTTGCTGTGCAGGGCTAGCGGGTGCAACTGCCGATGTTCATTGTTATGATGTACTTTCTAATAAGTGGACTAGGTGAGCATACAATGTGTATTTTTATCCTAATTATGAAAACTGCATGATATCCTGGCCTTTATAGAATTTCTGGATACCAGTTACTTAAATGAAGTGTGGCTGCAGGCTTACACCCTTTGGAGAACCACCAACCCCGAGGGCCGCACATGTTGCAACTGCAGTCGGGACCATGGTAGTTATTCAGGTAGGAGTTAAAATAATGCTATTAAATTATATGTATGATGTAAGCTTATCAATCTAAGATGAGCATTTTCACTCAGCTATGAAAGTTCCTCTAAATTTTCTCTGTGTGCAGGGTGGAATTGGTCCTGCTGGTTTATCGGCTGAAGACCTTCATGTTCTTGATCTCACTCAACAACGGCCTCGATGGCACAGGTTTGAAAATAAACCTGCCACCAGTATCTCGGTTTAAAATTCATTTTACTAGTTTCTGTCTTGATATAGATTATGTTCTCTATCCAGGGTTGTTGTTCAGGGTCCTGGACCAGGACCGCGTTATGGACATGTCATGGCACTTGTGGGACAAAGGTATCTCATGGCAATTGGTGGAAATGATGGTAAGCAGTTTTCCACGTTAGCTTATTCTCACTGTTTTTTGAAAGAGCATCATATTCTTATTAAAGCTCTCCCCTTCTGAACTCCATTTTAAACTACCAGGAAAACGCCCACTCGCTGATGTATGGGCCTTGGATACTGCTGCCAAGCCTTATGAATGGCGTAAGCTGGAACCAGAAGGGGAAGGTCCACCTCCCTGCATGTAAGTTTGATTACATTCCTTTATGATTTTGTGCTTTGCACTGGACTAATATTGTTCTTTTTCTTTTCTATTTGTACGCTGTAACTAGGTATGCAACTGCAAGCGCGCGTTCCGATGGTCTTCTTCTCCTATGTGGTGGAAGGGATGCAAACAGTGTGGTAAGTGCAGAGATTTGTTACAGTTTTGCCCAATTATTTCTTTGAAACTAGACACTGAGCCACTTATAGAGGCATGACATAGATTATCCACTTTTGCTTTATTGTGAGATAGAAAAGGGACCGTGAGATTTAGTCATTTTTATGGAGGTTGAGTTTTGTCACGGAGCAAATTAAAAAATTATTAATGGTGCAAACTATAAAATTTCTCAGCTAAAATTTTTATTAATCATGCAATGAACAATCTTCATTTTATGTTCCAGAGCAGACGGAGATGTACCTCTTCTCTGCTAAGTAATTTAGTTAAGAGTTTGCGTTTCAGTTATCTGTTTATACATGATCTTGAAAAGTTGTCAAGTCTGCGTAAAGTGAAATTTGAAACTCAATGGACTGCCCTTATCTTGAATGCTTGATTGGGGGGATTAATATTTTTTTCTACATTTAAATTGATAGCCTCTGGCCAGTGCATATGGACTTGCGAAGCACAGAGATGGACGTTGGGAATGGGCCATAGCCCCTGGTGTCTCACCGTCTTCTAGATATCAGCATGCTGCAGTATGGGATGCTTCTTTCTCTTTGGTTCTCTTTTCTGTCCTCACCAGATTAATTAAATCGTTTGATGGATTATTTAGGTCTTTGTAAATGCAAGACTTCATGTGTCCGGTGGGGCACTTGGAGGTGGACGCATGGTTGAAGACTCATCCAGTGTTGCAGGTTAGGAAACAATCTGATGTCTATGCTGTTGAATTTTCATTGAGGAAATACTCTCTTAAGAGTTCTGTTGGCCATTGTTGAAATGTGTCTCATGTATAGACGAGAGCTATATATAATGATTTTGTACTCAACGTGCATTGAGTTCATCCACGGTTCTTTGATTATATCATCTTGTCTTTGTACAGTATTGGATACTGCAGCAGGTGTTTGGTGTGATACGAAATCAGTTGTTACTACTCCTAGAACTGGCAGGTACAGTGCCGATGCAGCTGGTGGTGATGCTTCTGTTGAACTTACTAGGCGTTGTAGGCATGCTGCTGCTGCAGTTGGTGATTTGATATTTATCTACGGTGGTTTACGTGGAGGTAAACAGAAAATCTTGGCAGAACTTTGTTAATGTACCTATGATGCTATGATACAGACCACCGTTGTTTAGATTTCACAGTTTCTTGTGCATGCTTCTCAATGGTGATGAACCAATATATATGGTTGGAATGTTCCGTAAATGTGGCATAAGTGATACTGTAAAACTACACTTTCTTAACTAGGTATTATTTTTCGTTAGAATCTGAGAGACTATCACAGAAATATCAATTATAGCAAATTCCTACATTCTTAAAGAAATAGTTCTCTCCCTCTTTTAATGTGTTTTAGAAATTATGGGTTCGCAACTTATTTATATACATTGTTGATATTTTAGGGGTGTTACTCGATGACTTATTGGTTGCTGAAGATCTTGCTGCTGCGGAAACAACATATGCTGCTTCTCATGCTGCTGCAGCTGCGGCAACAAATTCGCCACCAGGTCGATTACCTGGAAGGTATGGTTTTTCAGATGAAAGGAACAGGGAGTTATCGGAGTCAGCCGCCGATGGCGCTGTTGTGCTGGGAAGTCCTGTTGCACCCCCTGTAAATGGTGATATGCATACGGATATAAGCTCTGAAAATGCGTTACTTCCAGGAACTCGGTTAGCTAACTTCCTTTAATAATGATCTATCTTTTGCTTTATTGTTAACACAATGATGAATTTAGTGACACCCATCCAACACAACTTTGTAGGAGAACAAATAAAGGTGTGGAGTATCTTGTTGAAGCATCGGCAGCGGAAGCTGAGGCGATCAGTGCAACGTTGGCTGCTGCCAAGGCACGACAAGTCAATGGTGAAGTTGAACTCTCAGATAGGGATTGTGGTGCAGAGGCTACACCTAGTGGGAAACCTTCATTTTCACTAATCAAGCCAGATTCTATGGGATCAATGAGTGTTAGTCCTGCAGGGATTCGTCTTCATCATAGAGCCGTGAGTGTCACACTTATTGTATTGAATAAAATATCAAGTCCTGCAATGTACTTCGAACACCATGTTCTTCATTTACTAGTATTTCTTATCCCAGATTCTCACCACTAATGCTGTTTGGTTGATAATGATTCTGGCACTTTTTTATTAGGTGGTGGTTGCTGCAGAAACTGGTGGGGCCTTGGGTGGAATGGTCAGACAGCTATCCATTGATCAATTTGAAAATGAGGGACGGCGTGTCAGTTATGGGACACCGGAAAGTGCAACAGCAGCAAGGAAACTATTAGATCGACAAATGTCAATCAATAGTGTTCCAAAGAAGGTAAAGATTTTGCTTGACCGCATAAAGGGCTTTAAATTGTTGTGATCCTACTTGTGGAAAAATATGTACAGTAATACTTTCTGTGGCATTGGATAATCGCTTGGTTGCTGTGATATAAATCAAAAGTACCATAAAATGGTATTTTAAAGGTATACTATTTCCTGGTTTGCATGGTAACTCATTGGTGAAGATTCCTTTGCATCCTCTGTTTTGTTCAATTGGGTTCACTTAGTGATTTGGCCAGGTGTCTATTTTTGGAGTTATAACGAAACTATGACCTAACTATGGCTTAATAGGTTATAGCTCATCTTCTGAAGCCCCGTGGGTGGAAGCCTCCTGTTCGACGCCAGTTCTTCCTAGATTGCAATGAAATAGCTGATCTTTGTGATAGTGCAGAACGTATCTTCGCAAGTGAACCAACTGTTTTACAGCTTAAAGCACCTATCAAAATATTTGGTGATCTGCATGGACAGTTTGGGGATCTTATGCGCCTTTTTGATGAATATGGTTCACCATCTACAGCTGGAGACATATCGTAAGTGCACCGTTACAAATTCTGACATCATTAGGCTACTCTATTTTTGCTGGGTATTACTGATTCTGTTGTATTATTGTCAGATACATTGATTACCTCTTCCTAGGGGACTATGTTGATCGGGGTCAACATAGTCTAGAAACAATCTCCCTTCTGCTTGCATTAAAGGTAGTTATAAACGTATATTAGTTTTGACTTAATGGAGGTGTTCTAGTTGCTTGATTATTGAGGGTTTGAGGTTTCTATATTCGGTACTGCAGGTTGAGTACCAGCATAACGTACACTTAATACGGGGAAACCATGAAGCTGCGGATATTAATGCGCTTTTTGGCTTCCGAATAGAGTGTATTGAGCGAATGGTAATATTCTGCTTCTAAATCTTTTGTTTCTATGTATAGCCGTCTCATGTCTTGGTTGCTTTTCAGGGTGAACGTGATGGAATCTGGGTGTGGCACAGAATAAATCGTTTATTCAATTGGCTACCTCTGGCTGCATCTATCGAAAAGAAAATTATCTGTATGCATGGGGGTATTGGTCGTTCAATAAATCATGTGGAACAGATAGAAAATATTCAACGTCCAATTACAATGGAAGCTGGCTCCATTGTGCTCATGGATTTATTATGGTCAGTCCGTATCTCCTACATGTTGTTCGGGTTATCTTTTTGTTCCAAGTCTGACGAGTATGTTAATTTGGAATTCTTTAGGTCGGATCCGACTGAAAATGACAGTGTCGAAGGTTTAAGGCCGAATGCTAGGGGCCCTGGATTGGTGACTTTTGGGGTGAGTAATATTTATCATTTGTAACGTTTTCTGAATTTTCATTATTACTTAATTATTAGACTTGTTCTCGGATATAAATCTGGGCATATATGATATATACTTTTTCCTTGAAACCGAGGAATATAATCTAGTTTGCTCACAATAACTTATATATGGAAAAGTGTTGCTTGCTTTTGTATTTCATATTTACTAAGACTTTGCTGTAATTGCAGCCTGACCGTGTCATGGAGTTCTGCAACAACAATGATCTTCAGTTGATTGTACGTGCACATGAATGCGTGATGGATGGATTTGAGCGTTTTGCCCAGGGGCATTTGATAACACTCTTTTCCGCTACAAACTATTGTGGTATGTGCATGGACTCACTAGCTAGTGCCATAACCTGATTAGATTGAAATATTTTGCTTAATTAATATTCTTAAATAACCTCAGGTACTGCGAATAATGCTGGGGCAATCTTGGTATTAGGGAGAGATCTTGTAGTGGTTCCTAAGCTCATTCATCCTTTACCTCCAGCACTTTCATCGCCTGAAACTTCACCAGAAAGACATATAGAAGACACATGGATGCAGGTTCCCATCGCTTCACTTCATTACTGGATCTTAGTCCATAGTTTGACTTGAATAAAATGGCACTTAGCATAGCAATTTTTTTATTTGCAGGAGCTGAACGCAAATAGGCCAGCGACGCCAACCAGAGGACGACCACAAAATGCAAATGACCGAGGAGGTTCTCTGGCTTGGATGTGAGGCAGACAAAGAGGCACTCGTGCATATACATCCCACTCCCGAAACACTTGTAACATCTGCCTCCTGGTGTTCCTCATGTGTACAGAAAAAGATGAGCGATAGACGAGAAACGATGAGGTTTGGAGATAGCAGGGGGTGTGTAAATTGAGATGTTGAAAGGTTAGAGAAGTCAGTTTTGGTGGTGGTTAGTAGTGAATTGTAGAGTTAATTTGTTCGGGCTTTAGTGTCCTCTCTTTCATTTCCATTCCGTCTGCTGCTTTTTCTATAATATCTTTCTTCAAATCATCTTCTCGTTTTCGTTTGTGGTATAGTTTCTTGGCGAGTGGATATGATATGAGTTCTTAGATTGGTAATGGTTGATTAGTTGGAGGATGGTCTATCGTCTCTTTTATTTCTGTATCATAGAGACATTGGAGGCTTTTGTGTATTTAAATCATTTCATCAAATCATACGTTGTAACATTTGTGTTGATATCATGATACGAAATTTTTTCCNAAAAAAAAAAAAAAAAAAAAAAAAAAAAAAAAAAAAAAAAAAAAAAAAAAAAAACTGTGTTTGTTTATTTCGACTCTGATATTCTGAAACGGTTATAAAAACAATAAAAAATATAAAAATTATAAAAAGTTGGGAAGAAAGAAACATATGTTGATTTTTTCCAACAAACAAAATTTAAATTAAATAATATTATATTAAAATATTTTTTGAAACCCATTTTCTGAGGATTACCGAAGTGACGCTCTCGATCACCCGATTTGGCCAAGATTCATGAATACTGCGCCTATGTGGCCATAAGATGAAAAACATGTTGATGTTGCGGGATGAGATGTGATTTGGCATCTATGAACTTGTGTGAAACTGCACAACCGCACACTTACAAAGTATAATTTAGATAGTTATGATATCGAGTAACAAAGTATGTGTCCAGTGCCAAAGGTTTGGATTGTTGTACGTCATTTGTTTTAAATATATATAAATATATTATATATATGTAAAGTTTTCCTTAGTTTACTAATAATAAGTAATTTATAAATGAAAGTGCGTACGACTAGGCAGGCCTTAGCGTAATGGTTCCCGTAAGTATATTAAAGTACTTTATATGTTTTGATTTGTGTGCTAGATTAGATTCAAACAGTGATGACCAAGCTACATTCAGTAAGATTAGATGTATTCTTTTAACAACATACTTCTGTTGTTGAGGTTTGTATGCACACGTGTTGAGGTTATATTAATCTTCTCAAATCTCAATTGCAGTGAGAAAGTGAGGAGTAGCTGAAAGGAAAAGTTGAATTATACTTTTTTTCATTCGTTAATCATATGTCTCATACCCTGTACTATATATATATAGGGCAAATGTCATGAAAACCCACTTTCTCCTAAAGTATTGTCACAAAAACCCACTTTCCATTCATAGTATACTTTCCCAAGTTTTTTGCTTATGTGTCCACTTTTCTTTTACATTTTTGCCCTTACTAACAACTTACCTCTCTTTCTCTCATTCTTTTCTCTCTTTTTCTCTTCTTTTTTTGTTGTTAACATTTTAAAAAAGTAAAATATATTTATTTGTTATCATAAAACAAATTTTCTATTTATTTATATAAAATATATTATGATTATATATTTTCTACATTTTAAGATACATATTGCTATATTTTTTATGAATTTTTAGATTATACAGTATCCATCAGTCGTTGAACATTTGTTCAATTATAAGTGGATAATCAATTGCAGTATTGTTAATAGATAGTTACTTGTGTTTATTCATACAAAATATACATACATAAATTTGGTTAGATCTTTATCCATAGCATATTATCCATAACACAACATAGACCAAATAAGTACAAAACCCTTTAATTCTAAATTTTAAATCCTAG
>NC_025687.1:3520138-3533227 GCF_000633955.1 Camelina sativa
TTTTGTACTTATTTGGTCTATGTTGTGTTATGGATAATATGCTATGGATAAAGATCTAACCAAATTTATGTATGTATATTTTGTATGAATAAACACAAGTAACTATCTATTAACAATACTGCAATTGATTATCCACTTATAATTGAACAAATGTTCAACGACTGATGGATACTGTATAATCTAAAAATTCATAAAAAATATAGCAATATATATCTTAAAATGTAGATTATATATAATCATAACATATTTTATATAAATAAATAGAAAAATTTTTTTATGATAACAAATAAATATATTTTACTTTGTTAAAGTGTTAACAACAAAAAAGAAGAGAAAAAGAGAGAAAAGAAGGAGAAAAATAGAGGTAAGTTGTTAGTAAGGGCAAAAATATAAAAGGAAAGTGGACACATAAGCAAAAAACTTGAGAAAGTATACCATAAGTGGAAAGTGGGTTTTTGTGACAGAACTCAACCCAAAGTGGGTTTTCATAACATTCACCCATATATATATGTGTACATTCACTAATAATTAAGTAGAATAGTTAAATAAATAATATCAATTAAATTCCTACCGGCGTCCCTCATTTAACTAATATCCAGCTCAGTATAAGACTCACGCAACACTCCAATGGAGGGGAGGGCTTAACTAGTACCCAACTTACTGGGCTAGGTTCGACTCGGTTTACTATATAACATTTCCATTTCTTTAAGACTTTAACCCTCAAAAAGCTCGAAGTGCAACGCACCACTTATTTATTTATTTTATTAATAAAGCTGACATTCCATGGATCCTAAACAAGAGTCTCTCTTGGTCTTTATAAATAACATCGATCCCTCTACAGAAAACAACAAGTCATTTTTTTTTTAATGTTTTCCTCGCTTTCTAAAGGTGAACAGAGTACTAAAAACACTTGAGAGCTGAGTGATCATCTAAGATTCAAAAGGTGGTGATGGAGAGAGTGAGAGATACAGTGAAAGAAGGGATGAGAGTAGGGAATGAAGACCCAAGAAGAATAATTCATGCTTTCAAAGTGGGACTTGCACTTGTTTTGGTCTCTTCCTTCTATTATTACCAACCTTTCGGTCCTTTCACCGATTATTTCGGTATCAATGCAATGTGGGCTGTCATGACCGTCGTAGTTGTCTTTGAATTCTCTGTTGGTACGTCATGCATGTGACAACTTTCATCTAGTTTATAACATTTATATGTGTCTAATTAATATATATCTAGATAGTAAGTAATCTTGTTTTAAGATTTTTTGCTGTAAACATGTGGCAATAAATGTATTAGAATCTTAGCTTTAATTGTAGATTTAAAAAGTGGGTTTGTTTGGTGTGTGTTTAGGGGCCACACTTGGGAAAGGACTAAATAGAGGAGTGGCAACAATAGTAGCAGGAGGACTAGGAATTGGAGCTCATCAACTAGCAAGATTTTCGGGTACAACAGTAGAACCTATTCTTTTGGTCATGTTGGTCTTTGTGCAAGGTAAAACCCTGATAACACTCATCCATTACTTCATTACCAAGCAGTTCCAACTTTTTGGTGCATTTTGGGATAGAGACTAGATCAGATATATTTCTAGCTAGTCTCTTCCAAAACATGAAAACTTGAACTCTTGATCATTTTGGGGTAATCTTATTTTGGAAGGTCTCCCAGTACACTTCTATAGCAACAAATGCTAGATAACACCCAATACCCGTGTTTGCATACATCTATAATCTATTTATTTATCTTGAGGATTGAGCGAGGAGGAGTAATGGTAATAAATATGTGTATGTGCAGCTGCGTTGTCGACGTTCGTGAGGTTCTTCCCATGGGTGAAGAAAAAATTCGATTATGCGATATTGATATTCATATTGACGTTCGCGCTTATATCGTTATCGGGGTTTAGGGACGAAGAGATATTGGATTTGGCCGAAAGCAGAATATCGACAGTGGTGATTGGAGGACTAAGTTGCGTCTTTATCTCTATCTTTGTCTGTCCTGTCTGGGCTGGACAAGATCTTCATTCTCTCCTTGCCTCTAACTTTGACACTCTCGCCCACTTCCTTCAAGGTTTTTTTTTGTTCTCTCTCTCTTTTTTTAGGTTCACTATACTGTATATATCATTCATACCTCACAAATACCACTAAACAAAATTTGCTTTCCAAAAATATCATTATTGGTTTCGGAGATCTTCTTACAAATGGCTCTTTAAAGGTTAAAAATACTGATTTAGGAAGTGTTTTAATTTATTTTGTCATATATATACTATACAAAATAAAAGAAACACAGAATGCAGATTATAAATGTAAAAGTGGAAATTATATTGGCAGATGCTAATGGAACTTTGGTTGTATTTAATTTTCTTTGTTATGAATAAATTGTGGGAGACATTGTCTCCCCATCCCCTACCAGAAAAAAAAAAAGAATGTAAAAGTAGAAATTGGCAGATTTTGGGGACGAATATTTTGAAGCGAGAGTGGAGGCCGGGGACTACAAAGTGGTGGAGAAGAGGGGAAGGAATCTTGATAGATTTAAAAGTGTTCTTGACTCAAAAAGCGAAGAAGAAGCGTTGGTGGATACTCTCTCTCCGTCTTTATTTCCCTTACCGATTCATGTTTATAGTAACACAAATTTTGAAACAGTTTGGATTGGATTTTTGTATTGATATTTGTTCATTTGCATTTAGGCTAATTACGCAGAATGGGAACCGCCTCATGGCAAATTTAGGTTTAGGCATCCATGGAAACAATATCTTGCCGTTGGTGCATTACTCCGTCAGTGTGCCTACAGAATTGATGCCTTGGATTCATACATCAACTCAGATTTTCAGGTATTGCTATGATTTTACTTAAAATGAAATAAAAATAAAAATAAAATTAATACTATATGCTATAATGAAGTTCTTGGTAGAAGATATGCTTACATAGATGTTATATTTTTATAGTAGATATATATTTTTAAATGGATGTTAAGTATGCCTTATTCGTAATATACGTTTCTGTAACCCTTTTATTTATCTCTTATGTATCTATTAGATCCCAATGGACATAAAAAAGAAATTAGAAGAACCACTAAGAAGAATGAGCTCGGAGTCGGGAAAATCAATGAAAGAAGTGTCCATTTCATTAAAGAAAATGATAAAATCATCTTCTTCTGATGTCCATGTCTTGAACTCACAATCTGCCTGCAAAGCTCTTTCTACTTTACTAAAATCAGGCATCTTGAACGATGTTGAGCCTCTTCAAATGATTTCACTGCTGACAGCAGTCTCCCTGCTCATAGATATTGTAAATTTAACCGAAAAAATCTCAGAGTCCTTACATGAGCTTGCATCCGCTGCAAGATTTAAGAACATGATGAGGCCGACCGTATACTCGGATTCCAAAAGCATTGGTCGTGCCATGCCAAAAGAATCTCATGCAGGTGATCATGTTGTCACAGTTTTGCATGATGTTGATACATCAAGCAATAATGCTGATAATTCGCTTGGAGAGAGTTCACAGAACTCATGTCATCACATCGCCATAAATATTGTTGATGATCATTCAAACCATGAAGATGGTGAAATACATATACATACGAGTTTGTTAGAAGATGTGAAAAGGAATGACCGTCTTCACTGAGCAATTCGATCCTCAACGATCAGGAGTAGTGTTTTGTACCCGCAAGAATATAGAATTGTGAGTGAGACCAGCGGTACATAAAGTATACGGGTATTTCAAATTTGAAGTTTGAGTTACAAATACAATTTGCAGCCTTCCAGTATTTTTGAACTATTGGTCACATTAATAAAGTATTGGTTTTCGTTTACGTAGCGCTTATTTTTTTCTAATATATATATATATATATATATATATATATATATATATATCTGAACAGAATTCAGAATTAAAGTTGGCATGGTTTTACTTTCGGTGATTGAGAGAGCGATCACTAAATAAGAACATAGACCGCCAAATGAATCTAGAGGTAATCTTTAAAGACGTGGATCTGAAGATGATTTTAGTGACACTGTATTTTTCGATTTTGGTGACACTGTAATTTGCAATAGACTTAGTTGTTCAATGAAATTATATATGTATGTAGGTATGAACCTTTAACTATAGGTGCAGTCTGCAATACTAATAAAAATGTTTAGGTGACAAAAGTCAAACTTTCACACTTACGATAAAGTAACAAACTTTTTTTTTTTTTTTAAATCACGTTCAGTGCGTTAAAGATATATATAAGGTGGAAATCGTATTTATAGGTTAGCAAATTAAAAAAAAAAGTATTAGAAAAAAAGATACAAAAAAATATATTTATAGGTTAGATTTATATATAAATAAAAAGGGGCTTTGTACGATTGGGGTAATGGGTTCCGTACGTTGATGCAATGATGCCAACTTGGCGATGCCAAGGCTATAGGCTGAGTGTGACCCGGTGCAAGAAGCCACCATCTGCTCTGCTGCTGCTATCTACTTCCGCGTTTTAACCATTACCTTTCCTTTAATATTATTTATTTACAAATCCCATTAATCGTGTCTCTCTGCTGCGAAAAAAAAAAATCTCACTCCAAATTTTTCTAGTTAATAACAAAAAGAAATCTTGTAATCTATATGTCGGTTTTCGTATTAAAAAAATAGTGGATATGCCGATACGCTCTCGCTATATGTATATTAAAAAGAAAAGATTAAATGGACTATTGGTTAATTGTTAAATAATACTACCAAAGGTAGGTCTAAAAATGGGTGAAAGTAACATATGGTGAATGAGCAAATGGACGGATGTTTTACCAACTTGAAATAAGAGAAACGATGGAATAAATGACAAATTGATTAGTCTTTTTTTTCTTCCGAGTTTGTATTGGTAATGTCAATAACGTAAACTATGAGAGTGTTTACTTAATTGTTATTTGTTACTCACTAAACAAAAAAAACGTTATAATATTTGATAACACGTTTGAATTAAATAGTATGAATAATCTTCACTGAATTTTATAAACAAAGACTATAATTTGTGGATTGAGTTTCTTTTTCCTGTCAAATGAAGATAAAAATGAAAGAGTTGTGAAATACGAAATTTTATGAATTTAATAATGATTATAAAGTACAGGTAGCAACTTTTAAAAATGGTTAGAAATCAAATGTTGGATAGCGCTATTTAGTTTTTTCTATAAAGATTTTTTTTTGGTTGTGAAATTTGTATAGCCAGTTTTGCAAATAAATTAAATATTGAAACATAAAGCAATTTACTAATAGTCGCTTTTAAATATCGGATTAATTAAAATCAGCACCAAAGTAGAATTTGGTTACGTAAGTAGTCTCTGCCTCTAATTAAATGTATTATACTCTGTCTCTAATTAATAATTTTTCCCATTTTCAATTTCTTTAACTATCAACGTTCGAAGTACAACGCACCACTATTTTTATTTTTTTTGATAATAAAATATCATTTCACTAGTCCGAAACAGGACACGTCAATGCTCTTTATAAATAACGTCGATCCATCTGCTCAAAACAACAAGTGATCGTTCTACTTCTTCTTCCTCTCTTTCTGAAACTTATCAGAGAGTTGAGTGATCATTCAAAAAAAGGTGTGATGGAGAAAGTGAGAGAGATAGTGAGAGAAGGGAGGAGAGTAGGGAATGAAGATCCGAGAAGAGTAGTTCATGCTTTCAAAGTGGGACTTGCTCTTGCGTTTGTCTCTTCCTTTTATTATTACCAACCTCTCTACGATAACTTCGGTGTCAATGCAATGTGGGCTGTCATGACCGTAGTTGTCGTCTTTGAATTCTCTGTAGGTCAGTATCGGTCATGTGATCAGAATCAGCCACTTTCTAATATTTGAAGATGTGTCTAATATCTAAGGGATATAATCTTAGCTATAATATTTAAAATGGTTCTCTAACTCTTGGTTTGGTGGGTGTTTTAGGGGCTACGCTTGGGAAAGGAATTAATAGAGCAGTCGCAACATTAGTAGCAGGAGGACTAGGGATTGGAGCGCATCACCTAGCAAGTCTGTCAGGTCCAACAATAGAACCCATTCTTCTCGCCATCTTTGTCTTTATCCAAGGTAGCCCTCATATTATATTTACTACACAAGAGTCTAATAACATGCATATATGCCTGCCTATATTTATCTCGAAGAAGAGTACACTAACGGTAATATATGTATATGTGCAGCTGCATTGTCGACGTTCGTGAGGTTCTTCCCGCGGGTGAAGGCAAGATATGATTATGGGGTATTGATATTCATATTGACGTTCGCACTGATATCAGTGTCGGGGTTTAGAGAGGACGAGATATTGGATTTGGCACATAAGAGACTATCGACAGTGATGATGGGAGGAGTTAGTTGCGTACTTATCTCTATCTTTGTCTGCCCTGTCTGGGCAGGACAAGACCTTCATTCTCTTCTTGCCTCCAACTTTGACACACTTGCCCACTTCCTTCAAGGTTTGTCTTTTTCTTTGAAATTATTTCTCATGTATATATATATATATATATATATATATATATATATATATATATATATATTCTCATTGAGTTATGAATTAAAAAGTGGGAATTTGGCAGAATTTGGAGATGAATATTTTGAAGCGACAGAGGATGGGGACATCAAAGAGGTGGAGAAGAGGAGAAGGAATCTTGAGAGATATAAAAGTGTTCTCAACTCAAAAAGCAATGAAGAAGCGTTGGTGGGTTCACTTCTATAATTATACCCTTTCTGTACTAACTTGGACTGGATTTTTGTAATTGATATTTGTTAATTTTGTGTGGTCAGGCTAATTTCGCAAAATGGGAACCACGTCACGGCGTATTTAGATTTAGGCATCCATGGAAACAGTACCTTGCTGTGGGTGCATTACTCCGGCAATGTGCTTACCCGGTTGATGCCTTGAATTCATACATCAACTCAGATATGCAGGTATATTACTTTTGATCTTTAACTTTGTTACAGATTTTAAATTAAAATAATACATGAAAAAGAAAAAATAATCTAAACAGAATACTTTTACATGTAAACACATAATGGAATAATATGGTCTTTCTAACCCTTTGTTTTTTTGTTTTGTCTATTAGATCCCAATGGACGTGAAAAAAAAGTTAGAAGAACCATTAAGAAGAATGAGCTCAGAGTCGGGGAAGTCAATGAAAGAAATGTCCAATTCATTAAAGAAAATGACAAAATCATCTACATCGGATGTCCATGTAGTAAACTCACAATCTGCCTGCAAAACTCTTTCCACTTTACTTAAATCAGGCATCTTAAACGATGTTGAGCCTCTTCAAATGATCTCACTGATGACTACAGTCTCTCTGCTCATTGACATTGTTAATTTAACGGAAAAGATCTCAGAATCCGTACATGAGCTTGCATCCGCAGCTAAATTTAAGAACAAGATGAAGTCGTCGTCCAATTCGGATGCCGGAAGCACTACTAGTGCCGTGCCAATCAAATCTTATGAAGGTGATAGTGCTGATGATGATCATGTTGTTACGATTTTAGGTGATGTTATTACATCAAACAATAATGATCAATCGCATAGGGAGAGTTCAGTGGATTCCTGTCATCATGTCGCCATAGAGATTGACGATGACGATTCGATCCATGACAAACATGAAGAAGATAGTAATATACATGTACAGACGAGTCGTGTATCATGTGGGCACACTAATGCTAGTGATCTTTTAAACAGTGGTGATATAAAGAAATAATAATATAACTAACTATTTAATTTACTATAGGATCTAATCATGCACTGTATAGTAAAATAAAGTTCCTTCGAACAATATTATTTTTGGATCCAACCTAATTCGACCATGTATTCTCTCTCTTTTTCGAATTACTCTTTTGCTTTTCCAGCCAAGTTATGTAGAGTAAAACCTCTATAAATTAATAATATTAGGACCAAGAAAATCTATTAATTTATATAAGTTTTAATTTCTTGATAAATTAATAATTATTAATTTATAGACAGATTTTCCTAATTTGATAAAAATATTTAAAATAAAATTTAATGCTTATAACTAATATTTTTATAAAACTAATTACAATGAAAATAACAATTATCATGTTTTGACGATAGCACTCAAAGATTTTTATACCGTAAAAATATAAAAAATGAACTCTAATAAAAATTAATGTGTCGATATATACAGATATTTGGATAATTCTATATAATTATTAATTTATATTATTGATGGGACAATATATTTACAAAGAATTTTCAAAAAATTTATTATTTTATTATATTATCGAATAATATACAAAATTACAATAGTCTCAATTTAGAACCGGTTATTAATTTACCGAGTATTAATTTATAGGTTGTACTGTACTATGTCGTTTTTATTATCATGAATTTTGGAAAGTTATCGCCCTATCGGCGGAATCCTTGCACCGATATATGTTCTTAGATTACCACATGCATGTATCGATGTTCTCCCATGAACTCATTAACGTACGTAATAGATAATTTAATAAATATATATAATAATACCAATTCCTAAATCATAAAAGAATGTTATTATAAAATAATTTAAAAAAATAGAGACAATTTTTTTTTGTTTTCATATCTTGACACCCTTAGTATATTTGAGAAGTATGCTGATACAAACAAAAAGGAAATATGTATCATTTTTCATTAGTATGTGTATTCCCTTTAAAAAAAAACACACAAAAAACAGCCAAGAGTTTTTTTTTTTTTTTTGGTTTTAATGTGAAGATTCCACTTCAAATTAGAGTTTACATAGTTAGATAATGATTACAAAAAATAACTCATTACCACATGAACGAAGAGAAAAACTAACATAAAATTTTACTAAAGGGGATAAGAGAGACGACTAAAGTAAACTTCCAGGAGAGAGGTTGGCTGCGAGACGGTCCCAAAATGAGAGGAGGCGACTTCGCAACGTACAATCAATGGAGAGGCGGAGATATGTGGCGGAGCATTCGGCAGATGAGAATATCCTGGCATTTCGTTCCTTCCAGATGTGATAAACCACGGTCTGAAACAGAAGCTTGATGATAGTGATTGCCTTTGTGACATGCAGTTGACGGAGATTGAGAATCCATGCAGGAATATCTGAAAGAGTAAGAGGAGGATTGGGAAAGAACTTAGCAGCAAAGAACCCCCAGAAGTTTGTGGAGAACAGACAAGTGAAAAAAAAGTGCTCGTGTGTCTCAATTCCATTGGGACAAAGAACACAAGATGCATGGATATTCAACCCCCAGCTACGCAGCCTATCTCTTGTTGGAAGGCGAGAGAGAATAGCCAACCATGTAATAAAGGCAAACCTTGGCACATGCTCTTTGAACCACACAGCCTTAGCCCAAGGGACGATCGGATAATGAATCCTTAGCTGCTCCCATGTCTCTTTGGCAGAGAAACAGAGGCGATATAATCCTGCATCGTTATGCCAAAGGTAGGAATCCCGGCCTTTACTATCCAGGGGAGCAGGAAGTTCAGTAAGAGCAATCAAAAGCGCTTGAGAGTTATCTGATCGAGCATGCGGTAGTACCCAATTCCCATTTCTCGAAGCGGCGATAACATGCGCATCCTTACTAATGCGGAGTTGTCTTGGACCAGATTCACCTAAAAAGGTAATAAGCTGATCAAACTCAGTCCATGAGTCAAACCAGAATGAGGCAGAACGCCCATCACCCACTTCACATTTGAGATACTCAGTGGTAATGGGTTTGAGCTGCAATATGCTGTTCACCGTTTTAGAGAAACCATTAGTCTCCTTTGTTAGTCAAGAGTTACAAATTCATGATTCTCATTTTTTTTTTGGGGAATCTTCATTTGTTTCTCATCAACCTATAAAAATAACGAAGAATTAATCTCTTCTCCTTTACATCGGGGATTTGTTCCTAAAAATGGTTAGGGTTAGTTTTTTTCTTTTTCTTTTGTTAAAGTCAAGAAATTAGAATTTGAAAACAAAAGGACGAGGAAAACACATATAAATGACATGCGTTTAATATTTAAAGAGTGTTTTTTTATTCGTCTACGATAAGTTTAATTGATAAGTGACAAGTGTTATTGCGAGTTGTCATTATTAGCCCCTAGGAAAATGTGAGTGAAGGTGCCCATGTTATCGTAAGCTCACGGGCTCTCGTGCTCGTTTGTCTATTAGCCCTTTTTATGTCTCCAATTGCTTTTTTTTTTTTTTTTTTTCAAAACTCTTGAACTCAATGGGGCGCAAATTAAAGTGGAGGGTAAGTTAATAATAAGGTAATTTAGGTATTTGTCTCCATCATCAACCTTACCTTTTGTTTTAAACTCTAATTTTTGTAATTCCATTCGCTGAATATACGTCTCTGTTGCACCAATTCTATATATATGTGTCTCCAAATTTGTCTATATTTCATATGGTAATCAATTATGATATCGATCCAGATCCAACGATTTAATCCAACGATAAAAAATCACACCAGACATGGTAATCATCAATTATGATGATCTTAAAAACCTGAAGGAAGTCTTTAGACTAATTGTTTACATATCCAAATTGATTGATTTGCCTAGTTACTGAGTTTGACACCACCAAACCTCTTTGATCGTCCTAGTTCCAGTCTACTTTAAGTCATGTTTCCTCTGTCACTTCGATATATTAAAATTACCAAGATGTATATTTGCATATGTTGATGATTATTTAGAGTTTATATTCATAAAAAGGACTACAGTTAGCAGCATCTATCAAAACATTCGGATAACACAATACACCGCCAAGACTAAGATGGTATACAAAATATTAAACAACAGTCAAAGCAGTCATTGGATTCCAATGGTGTCACACATTGTAGAAGCTACAGTTAAAAACACTTTTAATAGATAACTTCGCTTATCATGAGTGCTCCACTTACGTATCAAAAGCTCTCAAGATGCACCGTGCACCCTATAGACTTTCTGCAATTGATTATATCAATTTAATACCATAATGTAATTAAGTAAATCTTTTTATATATTTTAAGGACGTTCCAGATTAAACGAACCATTAAAGAACAAAAACCCCCAAAAAAAATAAAAGTCTATTGATCACGACTTTAGTGCGTTATGCGTCAAATTGAATAAAATTTCTACTTCCTAAAGTCGTCAAATGATGTGATATGAACCGTACATTTAAAGTGGGAAAAGGTACACAACTAAACATTTATGCCCAACATTGAAACGCATTTAAAATTCTTTCGTTTTGTTTCTTTTGACTTTCGTAATTCGTTTTCACACAATAATAAAAATATATCACTGTTATATTTTCTTACTAGTTTTATGACTTTATCTTCTCCCTTTTTTAATTGTTGGTAAACTACTACAATTCTAGATTATTCCATTAGATTGGCTTTCTAACATTAGCTAGGTGGAGCAGCACTTGACTTTTCTTAATGTTGTCAACAACAGTACGTCTGCTTAAATTTATATAGTGATACATCAACGAGAACAATAATTTTTTTTTTTTTGGTGTAAAGAACAATAAAAATTTACTAATGACAACATGACAATCTTCTCTTCCTTCCGTTTTAAATTAAATAGTCATCTTAAAACATAAATTTTGTTTTTGGTTAAATGTTGTTCCCACTGTTTTAATGTATTGCCCAATAAGAAAATTTGTATAATATATATAAATTTATTTTAATATGTTTTCAGTTTTAGACGGAAGGAATAATAATAGCGCATCTGATAAATTATAGTATAGAGTTAGCTTTGAAACCACCCCTTCATATACCTATATTTTTAGTCTGAGTGTCTGATCAACTGCATGGTAGTTTTTCGTTCTTTGTAATTTTAGAAAGTTTGTATTGAAAGCAAAATAACCAACTCAAAAGTTTTCATGCCAAAATACATTATAGGAACCGAAAATGAATACCAACAGTTACAACTTATGAAATTACAATCACACACATTTAAGCCAAATAAGTTGATTTTTCCAATGCTTGCCAAAATGCCGACCACTGCGCCTTACAGCTCGTCCTACACGAAAATTCAGAATCATACCAATTTACAATTTTAGAACAATTAAGATGTGACTCAGTAGTACTAAAATGATGCATAAACCACTTACATGGTAATCATCCATGTAATCACGTGGATTGGGCTGCAAGACAAAACAAACCAATACATTTCAAACATACTCATTCACTTTTTCCCCACAAAAAAAAAAAAAAAACAAGGTTAAGAAAGAGCAAAACTAGATAACTGATTTGGTCTCAGTATGTACTTACACGTTTGTAACGCCTCCTCCTGTCTCCATACCGGTGGTCCCTTTCCTTCCTTCTACGCTCTCCTTCTTCCCGTGCTTTTCTAGCTTCCTGTAAACGTCAATTGGTATGACCATGCTTGTAACTAAGATGTACAGATAAGATTTGGAAAGGAAACAAGATGTGGTTTGTAAACTACGAACCTCATCCTCTCTAGCTTTTCTTTCTTTCTCAGCTTCCGCAAATAACTCCTTCTCAGACTGGTGTGCATGGGAAAAGTATATAGCATATCAAATTACTTACCAAGACATTTTCGTACATAAAACCACGAGGAAGTTTTCTTCTTCAATTCTATCCAAAAAGAAGCAAAAAAATATATCTTAAGGCTCTGAAATCTACCTCCCTGTGCTGGTCAAAATAGTCGTCCACGATGCCTCTTGCATATTGCGGGTCATCGCAGATCAAGATATTGTCAAAGATAGAACCAGCCTTCACCTGCAGTATTAACATCAATGTCTTCATCCAGTTACACTATATAAACTGGTTCTCTCATCTATATATGTTAACTTTAACTAGTTGGCAGTGACTACTATATACAAATGTTTATCCCATGTCTAGTGATGGAGTGATTATAAAAGTTAACTGGATATAATTCAAAAAAACTCTAGAACTTACCTGCCACACTTCAATGCCTGCATATTTAATAGGCTTCAGAACATAAAGATCTGGATCATCTTCAAATTCTGTGAAAAACCAAGAAGCTCAACCTTAGTGTTTACGAAAATCATAAATCCATCCTAAAACGCAGTTAAATAGACAGAAACATGCCTGGGTTATCTATCCATTGGGTCTTCCATTTTCCCTTGTAGTTTGGGTTTTTGATCCTCTGTAGGAAAGTAATGTTTTGAGAAAATGTCAAATGGT
>NC_025687.1:3533918-3534866 GCF_000633955.1 Camelina sativa
TAGAACTTACCTGCCACACTTCAATGCCTGCATATTTAATAGGCTTCAGAACATAAAGATCTGGATCATCTTCAAATTCTGTGAAAAACCAAGAAGCTCAACCTTAGTGTTTACGAAAATCATAAATCCATCCTAAAACGCAGTTAAATAGACAGAAACATGCCTGGGTTATCTATCCATTGGGTCTTCCATTTTCCCTTGTAGTTTGGGTTTTTGATCCTCTGTAGGAAAGTAATGTTTTGAGAAAATGTCAAATGGTGTAGAAGAAAATTTGGTAATCTATATAACCATTGATGACTGTCAAATAATAACCTTTGCTTTCCAAGGACCTTTGTAAGCAGGATTTGGGATCTTAGGGGGTTCCCAGAGACCGTTTTCTTCCTCGTCCCAGTCTTCAGGCTAAACAAGTAGAGAGAGATATATATTCAGAATTTGCAGTGATAAAAGACGTAGAAAGAATGATGGATGCTTGAGACTAACAACAAAACAATCAGTTAAAGAATCCAATTTAACAGTAACATACCTCTTTAGCTTTACGATCTGGAATTTCACGGGGAATAGAATCATAACCCTGTTTACAAAAGAAAGAAAGAACTGAGTGCCTTGAATCAAACTAAGAATTCACAGTATGGGAGCTGAATAGCTTCCTTTCAATACAAATAGTCATTTCTATACTGCTACGCAAGTCACCTCGGGTTTGACATCGTTGGGGTCATCGATATATTCTCTATCATCCCAGTCCTCTGGCTGCAAAAACAGATCGGTAAAATCTATCAAGGTGAAAGCGAAAGGAATTTAGTGTAACTGCATATCTTGATCTTGCTAGGAAGATAAAGATCAAAATCGTAAAAGGCTATCCAATCTTGCAAATGTTTGGTTTAGCAATTCAAATTGCATAAAGAAAGACTCCTGGAAACCTTACAAGCACCTTACCTTCTTTGCATTCTT
>NC_025687.1:3536749-3543211 GCF_000633955.1 Camelina sativa
TTTATCTTCCTTGGAGGAAGGATGTCCCAGTCTGTGTACATACTGCCAAATTCTCTCTCTTTATTATCGACCAGAACGCTGTAAGAAGCATCAGGCCGCAGAATAAATGTGTAAAAATGATTTAATTTGTCTGTTTCACATTGCAAATCCTTTTTAATCGGATAATTTTGTCCCTGATATGAAAGAATAACATGAAGCTTCTTTGTCTGCGTTCCGCATATATCTGGTCCAAACATTAGACTGCATAGAAAAAGGAATGAACAGTTTAATGATGAATCCCCAGAGAAAAAGCATGAGCATTAATTAGTTCACGGAATCCAAAAACATTTCCACCTTTTCTTGGAATCAACAACTTCGTCATTGTTCTTCCTACTATAGTCTCATAAACGACGACATAACTAAATCTAGGCAACTTGACTATGGCATAAAGGTATAAGGCACAAGATTGATTACCTGTAAGGAGTATCACCACCAAACTGCTTCTGGTTAACATAGCCAGAGAGGAGCTTGATGTAAGCGCCACCACATTCTATGTCTTGTTCAATCTTGACTGAGTACTGGACAACAAGAGTCCGGTTTTTGTTGCTAAACTCAGGAATCTTTGCAGAAATTGCATAATGCTTGGCATCATTATAGGTCTGAATACCTAAACACATGAAGAAAGATCGAACAAAAAAATTCCTCAGTTTAACCAAAAAAAAGGATTCTATTTTTGTTCATGTTAAATTCAAAGATCGAAAGCCAGTACACCTAAAGAACTCCACGTTACAAGAGAGCTCAAGATCTACACACAATCTGCTGCTGACAATAGCAAATCAAAGAACTAAAAAAGTTCCTTAAGTGTAACCAAATGAAGATCCTAATATCCCTCAAGTTAACTTCAGAGAATCGAAAGCCAGTACGCTTAATAACTACATATATCCTAGTTCACATAACAAAAAAAAAGCTAAAGATCTATACAAAACAAGCTGCTGACAAGAACATATCAAAGAAGAAAGACACTGCAGCATAACAAAGATCACAGGGCAACGCATGAAATCACAGAGAACGGAGACTAAGATTCTCTTATTCTGCAGATGGTAAGAAATCCACTTAGCATTGCAAAAAAACCAAGTGAAGCCCTTAACGCCAAAAAGATAAGAGTTCTGAAATTACATATCAAGGGTGGGCAAAAAGGAGATGTATACCTTTATTGTCAGGATCGCCGGGCCATTTGCCGGCAGTGTGCTTAAAGGTTCCAGCTTTGCCTTCGTTTCTTTTCCAATCAGACAAGACCCACCTGCTTTTCCATCCACCTAAACACAATCGGACTAAGTTAATTACATAAATCTATAAATAGAAACCCAAACAAAAGAGAAAGAATCTAGAACCATATAGTCGTTATACTACCAGAAAAGGAAAATCCTAGNCTCCACGTTACAAGAGAGCTCAAGATCTACACACAATCTGCTGCTGACAATAGCAAATCAAAGAACTAAAAAAGTTCCTTAAGTGTAACCAAATGAAGATCCTAATATCCCTCAAGTTAACTTCAGAGAATCGAAAGCCAGTACGCTTAATAACTACATATATCCTAGTTCACATAACAAAAAAAAAGCTAAAGATCTATACAAAACAAGCTGCTGACAAGAACATATCAAAGAAGAAAGACACTGCAGCATAACAAAGATCACAGGGCAACGCATGAAATCACAGAGAACGGAGACTAAGATTCTCTTATTCTGCAGATGGTAAGAAATCCACTTAGCATTGCAAAAAAACCAAGTGAAGCCCTTAACGCCAAAAAGATAAGAGTTCTGAAATTACATATCAAGGGTGGGCAAAAAGGAGATGTATACCTTTATTGTCAGGATCGCCGGGCCATTTGCCGGCAGTGTGCTTAAAGGTTCCAGCTTTGCCTTCGTTTCTTTTCCAATCAGACAAGACCCACCTGCTTTTCCATCCACCTAAACACAATCGGACTAAGTTAATTACATAAATCTATAAATAGAAACCCAAACAAAAGAGAAAGAATCTAGAACCATATAGTCGTTATACTACCAGAAAAGGAAAATCCTAGAATAGAAGATTCTAGTTGAGTGATGGATTTGGCTTCACTATCCTAAACAAGTCAAATCGAACTACTACTTACTCTGATCATAGATAGCAACAAAATTCAAAAACTTTTAGCACAAATCGATGTTTTGTTATCCGGAAAAGGAGAGAAGAGTCAAGTCAAGAGTGTTTATATATACTTTACCTTCGAAATGCTCTTCTAAAAAGATCTCGGAGAAAGCCAATGGTGCGATACTAAGTAAAGAGAAGAGAAAGATGGAGAAAGAAGCCAAATTTTTTTGAGGTAATCCCATTTTTTTTTTTTTTTTTTTTTGGTTGAGAATCTCTATCAGTTCACCACCATGGTTAGTGAAAATTGTGCTTTGGGGGGGATTTTATAGCAAAGAAGAGTGTGTTGACTCAGAGTCGTTTGGTTTAATTACGGTATTACCCCTTCTTGAGGTTCGGAATGGTTCTTTCATCTTCCAAAGACTTTTTGTTGTGGGTTTTACTTTCAAGTCGTCGGAATGGTGGACGGGACTGCGGAATCTTCAAAGTCGTTTTACATCTGCGTACGTAACAATTGGGGCAAAAAAAATCCCATTAATTCAATGGTCCCAAATCATAATTGCACTAATCTCCTTTTGAAACAAAGTGTGGTCTAACTATATAAATACTAATCATATTCATATGCATATATACTAATAACGCAAAGTTAAAAAAAAGATACATAATTGTCTTACGAGGGGGGAAGAAAAATATATTTTTGTTGTTTCCATGAAATTCTAGTGAGTAGTGAAGAAGAAGACTATAATGTCTATGTGATGTAAGATGAAAAAAATTAAAATCCAAAAAAAAGTAAACCCAAACAATAACAGTAAACCTTGTCACTATCAGCATGTCCAGTCCAGTCCACTCCAGCCCAATAAGCACGAAGTTTCTTGTCTAAAATTACTAACCTTACTTTACATTAGCAATTAAACTAATCAATTAACCCCAATGGCCTCCGACGTCGTCCAACCCCAATCTCCGTTGCCGGCCGATGGCTTCCAGTCACCTAGACGTCTTCTGGCACGACGGAATGCTCCGACACGACGCCGTATTAGGCGTCTTCGACTCCGGATACGACCCTGGGTTCATCGACGTATTGGAGAAGCACCCGGAGAATGCCGATCGCGTCAGGAACATGCTTTCGATTCTCCGACGCGGTCCCATCGCTCCTCATATCAATTGGTTTACCGGCCGTCCAGCAATAATATCTGAGCTTCTGATGTTTCACACTTCAGGTATGCCAAATCTAATGTTCGAGATTTAGGGCGTAAAAGAAGAAACTTTAAACGAATTCAATTTTGATCTGTGATCTTTGCTTCCTTGCACAGAGTACATCGAGAAGCTAGTGGAGGCAGATAAATCAGGAGAAATGTGTGAACTTGCTCCAGGTACTTTCATGAGCCCAGGCTCGTGGGAAGCTTCCCTTCTTGCAGCTGGAACTACTCTATCAGCTATGCAACATATTCTTGATTCTCATGGGAAGATGGCTTATGCTCTGGTACGCCCACCAGGCCACCACGCACAGCCTACTCAAGCCGATGGGTATTGCTTCCTCAACAATGCGGCTCTTGCTGTCAAGCTGGCGTTAGATTCGGGTTCTTGTTCCCGAGTTGCGGTTATTGACATCGATGTGCACTATGGAAATGGCACAGCTGAAGGGTTTTATACATCTGATAAGGTTCTTCCGGTGTCACTTCATATGAACCATGGGTCATGGGGATCGTCTCACCCGCAGAAAGGATCTGCTNCTTTTTTTTTTTTTTTTTTTTTGGTTGAGAATCTCTATCAGTTCACCACCATGGTTAGTGAAAATTGTGCTTTGGGGGGGATTTTATAGCAAAGAAGAGTGTGTTGACTCAGAGTCGTTTGGTTTAATTACGGTATTACCCCTTCTTGAGGTTCGGAATGGTTCTTTCATCTTCCAAAGACTTTTTGTTGTGGGTTTTACTTTCAAGTCGTCGGAATGGTGGACGGGACTGCGGAATCTTCAAAGTCGTTTTACATCTGCGTACGTAACAATTGGGGCAAAAAAAATCCCATTAATTCAATGGTCCCAAATCATAATTGCACTAATCTCCTTTTGAAACAAAGTGTGGTCTAACTATATAAATACTAATCATATTCATATGCATATATACTAATAACGCAAAGTTAAAAAAAAGATACATAATTGTCTTACGAGGGGGGAAGAAAAATATATTTTTGTTGTTTCCATGAAATTCTAGTGAGTAGTGAAGAAGAAGACTATAATGTCTATGTGATGTAAGATGAAAAAAATTAAAATCCAAAAAAAAGTAAACCCAAACAATAACAGTAAACCTTGTCACTATCAGCATGTCCAGTCCAGTCCACTCCAGCCCAATAAGCACGAAGTTTCTTGTCTAAAATTACTAACCTTACTTTACATTAGCAATTAAACTAATCAATTAACCCCAATGGCCTCCGACGTCGTCCAACCCCAATCTCCGTTGCCGGCCGATGGCTTCCAGTCACCTAGACGTCTTCTGGCACGACGGAATGCTCCGACACGACGCCGTATTAGGCGTCTTCGACTCCGGATACGACCCTGGGTTCATCGACGTATTGGAGAAGCACCCGGAGAATGCCGATCGCGTCAGGAACATGCTTTCGATTCTCCGACGCGGTCCCATCGCTCCTCATATCAATTGGTTTACCGGCCGTCCAGCAATAATATCTGAGCTTCTGATGTTTCACACTTCAGGTATGCCAAATCTAATGTTCGAGATTTAGGGCGTAAAAGAAGAAACTTTAAACGAATTCAATTTTGATCTGTGATCTTTGCTTCCTTGCACAGAGTACATCGAGAAGCTAGTGGAGGCAGATAAATCAGGAGAAATGTGTGAACTTGCTCCAGGTACTTTCATGAGCCCAGGCTCGTGGGAAGCTTCCCTTCTTGCAGCTGGAACTACTCTATCAGCTATGCAACATATTCTTGATTCTCATGGGAAGATGGCTTATGCTCTGGTACGCCCACCAGGCCACCACGCACAGCCTACTCAAGCCGATGGGTATTGCTTCCTCAACAATGCGGCTCTTGCTGTCAAGCTGGCGTTAGATTCGGGTTCTTGTTCCCGAGTTGCGGTTATTGACATCGATGTGCACTATGGAAATGGCACAGCTGAAGGGTTTTATACATCTGATAAGGTTCTTCCGGTGTCACTTCATATGAACCATGGGTCATGGGGATCGTCTCACCCGCAGAAAGGATCTGCTGATGAAATTGGTGTAGACGTGGGATTGGGTTACAATCTGAATGTCCCTTTACCTAATGGCACTGGTGACCGTGGCTATGAATATGCCATGACTGAGCTGGTGGTTCCTGCTGTTAGAAGGTTTGGACCCGATATGGTTGTTCTCGTTGTTGGTCAAGATTCTAGCGCTGTGAGTTCTTTCTTTGCCAAAAGCTTAATTGTAATTTTCCCTCATTAGCATTCAAATCCATATCAGCACTATTATGCTAACCACACTGAGTACGCTGTGCGCCTAAGCTAAGTAGGCAGATAGGCTACCGCTAATCTAGCTCTATTTCTTGCAAGTGTGTTTGTTTCCTTTTGTGGTTGTTTGAGCTGACCACATTCTTTTGCCATAGGTGGGTTATTATTGAGACCTAACTATTTTACAGAGTCTGCAGTTTCAGTACTCCATTAGAAACTTCTTTAATCACAGTTTGGTATAGTTGTTTATGGTTCATGTAACTTATTCCGGACTAGAATAGTCTGTCTAAGCACTTCTGCAGGGTTTATTTTCGTGGTTAGGGGTAAATAGATAACTTATGTAAGCTGCTCCGGTTTTGCATTCCTTTGCTTTGTTCTTTGTTCTCCATCATTAGAATTCACCCCAAGGTTTTGGCTTCAAACATTTGCAAGTGATGCAGCATGCCTAGTTTGTGAGATGCTTGGAATATCATGGACTGACAGATAATCACTTTTTTTACTGTCGGATCTGCAGTTTGATCCAAACGGGAGACAAAGCCTGACGATGAATAGATACAGAAGGATTGGGCAGATAATGAGGGGAGTGGCAGAAGAACACAGCCAAGGAAGGTTGCTTATGGTGCAAGAAGGCGGGTATCATGTTACATATGCAGCGTACTGCCTCCACGCCATGCTAGAAGGCGTGCTTAAGATTCCAGAACCGCATCTATCGGATCCGATCGCTTATTACCCTGAAGAAGAAGCTATTGCTGTTGCAGCTGTTGAATCAATAAAAAAATATCACTCCGAATTTGTTCCATTTCTCAGAGGAACTTAAAGATGTGCCGTATGAATGAGATTTAGGTGGGTTCCTCGTTGTGTTGTGACCTTTTGGAACATAGGTCCGATTGTAGATTGAATCACAAGTTTGGTCCTTTCTGCC
>NC_025687.1:3543940-3546076 GCF_000633955.1 Camelina sativa
TGAGAAAGAATGCATGTCAACCTCGTGGAAATATGTCAGGATAAGATTGATATTCTCGACTTCCAGATTATGTTTCCCCGTCGATCTCTCTTATATGATTTCTTAGAAAGAAACTTGTAAGAATTGTGTGTTGGGTTGATTCCAAATGCTTTACATTACATGTGCTTATTTTATTTAGCTTTCTTACATCGGACAAAGTTAGAAAACCCCCTTAAAAAAGGCAACTAATTTATTTCGGTGGTTTCATAAGATTTATGTGTTAAAGGTTTTGAAACATCTATTACGAATTTTTTTTTACAAAACCATATATATAGATAGTATCTTTATTTTATATTTAAATACTAGTTGTTTCATTTATTTTGACTCTAATTATATAAATAAGGACAAAATAGAAAATAATATACAAAAATTGCATTTATGTGCACTTGCCGAATAAATAGGATTTTAATGAACTTTTTGAAACTCAATTGCAAGTCACTAAACCAAACCTACGCACATGTTTAAGTTTTTAGAGAAAATGACAAAAAGAATTTATCTTTTGAAAAATGTCTAAATGATATCATAAAATTTTCATTTTGTCCAAAAAAAAAAAANAAAAAAAAAAAAAAAAAAAAAAAAAAAGATATCATAAATTTTCTAGGGGTCAAATGTCCTTATTACAGTATGTATCGTTTTCAATTGTTCCTGAATGGATGTATAGCAGCTTTCTGTATACAAATTGGAGTTAATGAAGTAAATGTTAACTATATATGTTCTATGTTAATAGTTTTGTTTTTGGACTTTTCACGTGTGTTGTTAACTCTGGCTACGACGATTTACGGATTACGGTTTGCTGTTAACCAAGTCCACATATCGTTTTCAGATATGTCGACAGTTTGTCAATATAATAATTGAACCCATACTGTTAAAAAATATTCTCATTTCTTATCTGTTAGACAAAAAACCTCATTCTCATCTTGTTCTTGTACTATTTTATTTCTAGAGTGAAGTTTGAAAAAATAGCACTATATGTATGTAATAAACAAAAATACTACATTATAATGTAGTCTTATTACTTTATCCAACATCGCGATGATTATGCGCAAAATAGAAAAGGCGTTTTTGGTTAAAGCATAAAGAAATATCACTTTATTAAAAATAAGAGTTTTGTCACTCAGTTATTTACATATATATACTTACAATGTAAAATAACTGAAACAATGAGATTATTGAGCTAATTTCCCTGTAAAAGTTTGAAACTAACCTATGATCAGTTGATATATAAGATAAAGGAATTGAATCAACGATGTAAACTTTGAAAGAAAATTACAAAGGATAGTATATATATATCTTCATCACTTTGTGATGGAGTAATTTAACTCTCTAATTATCTAAACAAAATTGTAAGTATCGAAAAATAAAAAAGAGGGACATTGTAGTATAGTCCCCACTTGTCTATCTTCGTCTCCAAATAAACCACATTAGTCTTTTCAGATTTTTTGTACACTTCCTTCACCCCCTCACCCCTCTCTCTCTCTCTCTCCTCCTTCCTCTTTCTTCTTTGCTTGCCCTTTTCTTTAATTTTTATTCTTCCAAAATCAAAATAGTTCCTCCTCTGATCTCATTGGGATAACTTTAAGTTTCCTTATATAAAAACCGAACAAGAAGAGAGATATATCACTGAAGAGAATCCACACACACACACACACAAAAAAAAAATGTCTGTGGATTTATCATCTGAGCGTGTGTGCTATGTCCACTGCAGCTTCTGCACCACGATTTTAGCGGTAATTATCTCCCTCTACTCTTTACTTCTTTCTATGTGTCAATGAAATTCTTAAAAGAAAGTGTTATATAATTTGGTATTTACTCTGATCAGCTAGATCCCCTTTTTTCCAACTTCTATCAAACTGTTTTATAAGACAATTATCTATTTATCAAAGTTTATGGTTATATATCTATATGTATATTGTATGGTTAGTTTTGCGTATGGGTCATGATGATAGATCAACGTACTTTGTTTTTTCCTGTGATTATTGATGAAGATATATATGGGAAATTTCTTAATTTCAGAAACCCTAAATTCTTCTTCTTATTTTTTTCTACAAAAAAAAAAAAAAAAAAAAAAAAAAAAAAAAAAAAAAAAAAAAAAAAAAT
>NC_025687.1:3546866-3553348 GCF_000633955.1 Camelina sativa
GTAGATAGCTTCCATGTGTGATGCAGTCTCAAAAACTTTCACTAAGTTTTCTACTTTTATAGTCTGACTTCATTTTATCTTTTCATATATATGACTGTAGTATGCGACACATGTATACACATATCATATCAATCATAGATCTTTCATCTCCAAGCGTGGTCCATGGAAAAATGTTTACATCACATCAGCAGCTGATAATTTAAAATCAATTTTTTTTGGTTCTCTAAAAATTCCTTCTTTTTTTTTTCCTACAGTATATAAGGTGAAGCTAATTTATTAAATGTATATAATTTTAATATTTAATTCAAATCTCACTAGTTTTATTTCAGCTTCATAGGCTGGCTACATATATAGTATTAAATGGTTTTCTATGACTATTATGTGTGTGTGTACATATATATATATATTACATACAAATCACTGATCTATGATCCATGAGTCAACTGATGTAACTTCATTGTTTACACGGCAAAAAAAAAACCCAGTAAACTGTAAACTCTTGTCCAGATTATTCTTAAACACATATAAATAAATAATGGAGATGTAGCATGAGTCTGATTAGAGACAAAAACGGCCACGTTTAGTAAAAACGTTGAAGGTCGTCTTGCACAAATTAGGGTGTGTATTGTAGTGGAAAGTACAAAAGATTTGTTCTACCCAGTTCTAGCAACAATTTCTTGATCTATACAAAAGCTGCAAACTGTTAAATCATGGCCGATCTTGACCACTTAGGATTGGATCCTTTCTCTCTCTCTCTCTCTCGCTCACGCACACACACAAGCATACATACACAAAAATATAAGAAGATTATAATAAAGATGGTACCATCACTTATATATATGTTAAGGACTTTATGGGCTGTGGTTAAGGTCACGTCGTTTTCTAACATGACTGTCTTCTCCTTACAAGCTTCATCAACCATTCTTCATCTTTACTATCTTTTATCATGTTGCCTTGAGGGTTGTGTGTCAGACATAGAATTCATCAGAACCCACCATATAGAAAAATACACCCTTAATTTTATATATGGTAGATAATTGATCATTTGTTTGGTTCGAATATTAGCTGTGATGCTTCTATAAATTTTCATTTTATATTTTATGTAATGAAATTCTATTGGAGTAAATTTCCATATGCAATTAGATCTATAATTAACAAAACAAAACAAAATCACTATTCTATAGGATGAATGGAGTAGTAGTTAACAAACATACTCTCTCAAGTGCTCTCGTTAAATTAGAGATTGGTATAACCAGCAATCGAATTACAACATATTCTGACTATACATAATAAGATGAAAGAGATGATCTTATACTAATCAAGACATATATTAATGATCAGGTAAGTGTACCATACGCAAGCTTGTTCACACTTGTGACGGTGAGATGTGGCCATTGTACCAATTTGCTCTCCCTCAACATTGGAGTTTCGCTCCATCAAACCTCACCTCCTCCCATTAATCAAGATCTTCAGGTATCATATTATTTGCATTAGTTAGTCTATCAACATTTTTTTTTACAATCAAGAAACCCGGCTTATCTAGTCTTTGTAATCATGAAGCCGTATAAGCAGCACATAACCTCTTCGGTAACAAGGAAAGATTTTGGATCATCTTCTAGGAGCACCAACAATATATCCACCACATTGTCCGAAAATATCGACAGGGATGCTCCTAGAATGCCTCCTATTCGTCGTAAGTCTCTCTTAATTCCTTTCTAACATGTACGCAAAGTATTTGACGTTTGTGTATATTCTAGCTAGCTAGCTAAATGTATCCGACCGAGCACAAATTTTTTTAATTTTAACTAACAAGTAGTTTTTTTTTTTTTAATGGCAGCGCCGGAGAAAAGACAACGCGTCCCTTCGGCATACAATAGATTCATCAAGTAATTGTTAATTGCAACATTGTTAGTTCTTTTTTAATAAATTATTCTTAACTTCTTCACCAGTTTTAATTTTAATGAACTTTATTGTTAATCAGAGAGGAAATCCAAAGGATCAAGGCTTGCAATCCAGAGATTAGCCACCGTGAGGCGTTTAGCACAGCTGCTAAAAATGTAAGCCTTCCTTACTTTATCAACATTTTCACAGATAGATATATAGCTCAAAACAAAAATCTTAATAGTAGCTTCACCGACGACGTCAGAATTATAGAGACTTATGAAAAGATCCAAATAAAATAATATTTAAAAGGTACTGACGTATACAAAGTCTTCTTAAACAGTAGTAAAATGTTTAACTTCAAAAAAACAGTTAAAAATAAAATAAAAATCAATATATCTTTTAATTAAATAACCAATTTTGGAGTACGAAAAACTAGAAACTAATATACAAACACGTGTTTAGATGAATTCTTAAAGTTATTATATTTTTCAGATAATTAGTACTGTTTATGAAATGAATTCTTAAAGTTATTGTATTTTTAAATAATTAGTACTATATATTTCATAAACAATAGCTGGGAAAATTCTAGGGTTTGGTCTATTTCTCTTTTGTGATTAAACTTTCGAAATATAAGTGCATATACCAATAAGGTAGTGGCTGCCACTATGCATAATTGGTGGAATGTTTATATATCACAGTATATATTTTCTGAAATTAACTTTTGGGTCTTGTTTAATTTCTTGTGTGTAGTGGGCACATTTTCCTCACATTCACTTTGGATTAAAGCTGGATGGCAACAAAAAAGGCAAGCAATTAGACCAGACAGTTGCAAGCCAAAAATCTAATGGCTATTGCTAAAGCCCTTTCTATATATACATATATGCGTGTATATATATATATATGCGATATATGTGTATGCTTTATGTTTATCTTTGTACGTACGCATTTATGAATGTGTAAGCAGAGGAGCTGATGATGATGGCAGTGAAGGCGAGGAAGAAGAAGAAGATCATATATAAACTTACATATATATATATATATGTATACATGTATCTATGTTCCTTTCTTTTTCTTGCGCAGAATTCAGCTATAACTTCGTTGCTTTATTCTCCTAATAAGTGTAAGTCTTTTATGATTTTCACATTTGAACCTAAGTATTTAGAAGAATCTTCTTTACGAAGATTGTAATATAAATTTCCACTTTACTCATTCTGAAAAGGTGTAGCTTTGTTGTGTGGTCACAACTTTATATATAATATAATAAGTAGTTCATGGGAGTAGTAAATAATAAAACATGAGAGGTTAAAAAGGTGTGTGGAATTAGATTGAATGATTCTATATAAACTTCAATTAATATATAAATTTTGAAACAAATAAAGAGTTTGGATGTTTGGTATCTAGATGTTTTTTTTTTTTTTGGTCGGAGGTATCTAGATGTTTTTGTGTATATGTTGAGATATATATATATATATGTACAATTAAGCACATGTACAGTATATACATAGTAAAAGATAAATTCCATCTTGGGATATGATATATGGTAACTTTTATGGTGCTGAGATAAGTCTGAAACTCACTCATTCCAAAGAAACATTCTTTGCAAAAAGCAAAGGCGTTCACTTGGTTGTTTTTAATAGTTCTTTTAAAAAAAAAAATCAATAAGAAAAACCAATACTCGTGTCTCCTCTTGTCAGCCACAAAACTCACAATCCGGTTGAGTAACATCATGATTAATACTATGTCACACTTTTATTCTGGTGATCGGCTCACTGTTTCAGGAAATCATAAGCAGCGTGAAAAACTCTGGTCTTTTTAACCGTTGCAGCGGATGAGGCGGACTAGTGTTCCGGTCGATACCGTTTTTTATGGAAAAAAGAATTTGGCATATAATGATTTAATTCTTATCTATTTAAGAAAATTTAACAACTAGTTCGCTAGTATATTTATTTGCAGTGATCGTTTTCAAGATTCGAAGCAATAGAAACGATCGAGCTTGTCGTGTTGTTTTAATAACATGGAAGATTTGACTTTGTCAACGCATACTCGTTTTCTGAAACTTTTGTAGTATGTGGTCAACATAATTTTTGCTTGTAAAAAAGAAATATAAAATAAAATATGAACTCTTTTGATCAGTGGCTACTGAATAATAGACAAAAACGTTTGTCTCTTTTAATTTAATGTAATGCAGTCCTTATACCATTTATAAAAGTAATGCTATATAGATATTTTTGTATAGCTAGCTGTGGTCAACTTTTGCTAAAAGAATGCCACTTTGAAAAAATGACTCAAGCATAGACCAAATTGCAATCACTACTATCTTAGCTATAGTTTCCACGTCAACATCAATTATCTATTCAGTATACGTACTAATTATAACTTACATTTTCTATTGTCTAAAATGGACACAAACTCTATGTAGCTTGTGGCTATGTTTAATGATAATCATCTCTCGTATAGATAGTAGATCGTACATCCACCACTCGATAAATTTTGGTTAGGAGATGTGGGGACCTGTCCAATGTGTGCAACAGTATTAGAGACACTTACGTACACCTTCCATCGTCCATGCACACACATTTTAATTAGAATAAGAAAAATATATACGAAAAAGCTTTGCATATACAATTGAATTAAGATATGTATAAATAGAGGAGGGAGAGAGAGGAGATGACAATGTTTAATGAAGGGTCCAAAAGAAAAACAGAATCTGAAACGTCAAATCATGTTGGTTGGGGTCTTTGTTATGTCTTTGGCTGTTTGTGCCTCTGACGGGTCTTGTCCACAACACTTTAAATGTTTCCTTTTCTTTTTTTCACTGCCTTTTTTCTTCCTTCATTATAATTATGTTATTTTGTTCCAATCTTCATTATCACGGTTTTCTTTTTCTTCGTTTGTTTACGGTAAATTTGTTGTTCGGGAACAATTTAGTCTAATAACATAAAAGTACACAAGAATGCATTCTATGTGTCCATAACAATTTTGCTGTATAATTTGCCAAATTAAGTCCATAACAAATTAGAAACGTGGATAGGTACAGCTTTGTCCTTGGTCATTTTATGTGTTAATTAGCTTACATTATTGCATGTGACGCATAAATGACATAAAAACAAATTTAACATAAACCATGTGAAATTCGTTTGGTTGAATTTTATAATAATTCTGTAATAATAAATTATGGTCATGTTCTCTTTAGTGAATAAGATTATACTATATTTGTATTGCTCTAGGTTTAATTTTTATTTTGTTAGTTTAATATAACCCTGACATTTTTTCTAATAAGTACACTTTTACCTATTGCATAATTAATCCTAACAATTTTATGAAATTCTATGCTTAATTCTATCAGTGTCGTTTTGTACCCTTACAAACATTTATAAATAAGATTTTATACTGATCTTTTTTTGATTTTTATTATTTTTAGCAATAGTATCTCATAACAGGCATTAATATTCAGACCAGGGAAATTGGTTATGAGCATTATTGTAGCCGGGGGATGATTATTTTTTTACCCAGTGTAACATATCCAACGAAATGCTCATGAGACCCGAAGGCTGAGAAGCCCTAATTTGTAATGATAGAAGAAATTGAAAGAGATAAGACCATGTAAACCCTAATTTGTAATAGGTATAGAAAGAGAAAGAGAGATATATATAAGAAGATTTTTAACGCATGCAGATGAATGAAACCATTCACTAATTAATTTTGATTGGCTATTGAAGAAGAAAGAGAAACAAAAAGAAGGAAGAAGATCTCACCGCAAGGGATGTCTTCCAGGTCGACGATGGAAGTGAAGTATCCTAAACTCATCAGCACCGTGTCTATCCTCGGACCGATCCGACAAGCATCGTAACCATCAGGAAGCGGACACCTGTTGATGTCCCTCACGACACCGCCGTTTCAGATTTCAAGTACTCAGGAGCCGGATCCTTTCTTCTTTATCATCCTTATTTCCATCTTAAACAAACCAACACAATATTAAACTTCAATTCCAAAAATAATAAATTCGAAATTCCCTAAGGAAAATCTTCTGCGTAGGATACACATCAGATACGCAATCGGAGCGATTGAAATCACCGACCTTATTTATTTATCATCAGCTGACGGGCAGAGATCTCGATCCCTAGGCTAGCTAGCCTAATAGCAGTCGAATCGGATTTAAGGACTATATTGAACCCTAGTTTATATTCCACATTACAATATTAAAACTCTAAACTTTGATAACTATATTTGTTTGTTACACTAAAGTCATATACAGTAATATGTCATTAAATGCAACGTGGAATATTAAAGATGAGAAACTCTTTTTCAATAATTTCGTTTATTATTAAATTGCGAAGATAGAAGACAAGGGGTCAGCCCAGCCCACTAGTAGACTATATGCTGTTTAAGCCCAACAAAATGAGAACCGAATTAATACACAGCCTTTACTGCACCTAACTAATCCAGCCATTAAACGAAGGGAGATGGACAGTTTGAACCTTGAAGGAAGCCGATCAAGTACCATTTTGTATTTAATGTTGTTTTGATTGATTGCATCAAAGACAGAGTTGTTTGATAAAAGACATATTAATTGATTGCAATCCCTTGCCGCCAACTAG
>NC_025687.1:3554281-3585544 GCF_000633955.1 Camelina sativa
GAAGAAACTAAGGCAAGTCATATACAGCAATGAAAGACATCAATACACTTCCCATCCAAAGCTTCCCATCTTTCTCCTCCACTTCACTTACTGCCTTCACCACTTTCCCTTGACTATCTTCCAACACCTTTAACACTTTCCCTTCTTCACTGTACTTCACAACCACACCATGAGGCCAACCACCTACCTGCAGCAAGTACTGGAACTTCACTGATATCGGCAGTTTCAGAAAGAACTTCCTCACCCGAGGGTGATGAGCCATCACGTGTGTGAATATGTTGCGGTGGCCGTGCACAGCCACCCAGAAATCCCCATCTTTGTTTGTCCGGATGTTGTCTGGGAACCCATGTAATAGAGCTACCACCTCTGAGGTTCCAGCTTTTTCCCCTTTTAACCAGTATTTCCGTAATCTGAAATGACAGACAACAAAAATAAGCATCGGAGTTTATGTTCTACCAGGATCATTGAATTGAACTGATATTGAAACAACTTGAGAATCCAGAAGTTATGCCAGACAAATGATGTGGAAATCACAGAGGAATTAAGATGAAGGACTCACCTTCCAATTGATCCTTCACAAAAGATGAAAAAGGAGCCGTCTTTGCCAAGGGATAGACCATTAGGAAACTGTAGATTTCTCACGAGAGTGGTAGTCTCCTTTGTTTTTGGATTGTATTTCAACACCCTCCCCGTGTCTTCCCCCGAGACAATCAAAAGCATGAATTTCCTAGAAACAGCAATCATTATACTCAAAACACTAAGGGCACAATTGGTCAAGCACACAAGTGGTAACTAGGCATCAGAAGCTCATTGCAACTTCTTGTAGATTATATTGTTTCCCATTGACTAAGGAATACACAGTTGAACGGTAGTGAAGAAGCAAAACAAGATAAGCAACCCATCATCGATCAGGAGAGTAAAGATCAGATCTTTAAAGCATACATACCTCCGTTGGAAAACAGAGCTGCTATCAGTAAAGTATACATTTCCTTCGTCATCAATATCAAGATCATTGGTAAATCTCAAAGGCACACCATCTGCCTCGGTTGTAAGAGAAGTTGCCAAACCTCCTTCAGGACCAACCTTCATTATCCCCAAATACGCATCTGCAATGTACAAATCCCCAGTTTTCTTATCGAATCGAAGCCCCAAAGGTCTACCACAGATATGTTCATCCTTCAAGTAATCCAAAAGTGATGGCTTTGGATCACATAGTTCTTTTGACCTAATAAAAACATACATAAAACATTCAAAGTTGAGAACTTTACTAGAAACGAATAAATCGATTGCAAATCGAAATCAAGAACACTCACCGATTGATTGAAGTATAGGCGAAATCGGTCCAAAGAGAGCCATTCCAAAAGAGAATCCGACCGTCGGCGACTCCGGTGTAAGGACCACGACCTAGCGGATCGAAAGCGATACTCTCGGGACCTTGAACCTCGTTGAGAAACCTGATCTGCGAATTCTGCAACAGATTGAGACGGTCTCTCTCCTTGGGAAGCGAAGATAAAGGAGGCATGTCGATCTTGTAAGTTTCAAAGTCGGGGAACTTGGAAATAGAGCTGTGATTGAAGGGATCGATAGCGCAGTAGATCGCCAAGCCGAGAAAGATCTTGGCTACTCTTGTCATAGCCATGTTCATTTTTTTTTTGGCTCAACTGATGATTCGAAGGAGAAGAAGAAGGAAGTAGTTAAGTAGTCGGCAGTGCTGCTTTTGTGGTTGAATCTTTTAAAAACTTTTTCTTTTTGTTTTTTAAAACTCTGATAATGACAAACCGGAACGACCCAAGCGTGTACGTGGTGAGATATGATTAGTAGGTTTAGTAAACCAATGGTCTGAGGCACCGTAGAGGAGTGAAGCTCGCCGTCAATCAGAAAAAAAAAAGTGATCTTTTTTTAGGAAAACTGAAAACTTTAATTGGGAGCGAGCAAGAAGAAGATAATCATCGATCGATCTGGAGAAGAAGATGGGAGATTCGGAGTCATTCGTTGGGAAAAATTGGAATGGATTCAAGGGTTTCTGGAGTGATAGGCTCTCTTTCTTCGATAACTACACGAGGTTCACCAAACGCGACGCTCCTCTTCCTTCTTGGTCTTCCTCCGACGTCGAGGAGTTCATTGCCTCCGATCCTGTTCATGGCCCTACCGTAATTTCTTCTCTCTCTCTCTCTCCGATCTTTGATTGCTTTTTTTTTCCCCCGTTCATCGCTATTGTTTTGTGATATTAACAATTTTCGTGAAATCGATGATGATTAGCGTATGATTTTGGCTTTAGATCTAGCAACCATAGATAGAGCTCAAGGAGCCCAGTGAGTGAATCACCGTGGCTTGACATTGAAACTTAGCTTCATTTTGAGAAAACGAAACTGGACTTTTTGATTCCGCACTTGTGTCTTCATATGTGTCAAGTTTTTTTGTTCAGCTTGTCGATTGTATTAGGTAGGAGGAATAGGTTATCATCATTCCAATCAATTATTAAGTTAGAAAAAAACTAATAAGGGTACGGAGGTAGAGAAGCTTTAGAAGAAGCAGGAGTTATATAGACTTAGAGCGAGCAGAATTGTGATAAGCATTGGGGAATCTAGTTGTATTAAGGGTTCCCAGAGTGTGGTATATTCTACGATTGATCCCTTATTTGACGTTTTGGTGCCTTGAGAAATATAAACTCTAATATCATCATTTACTCTTTTCTGGGGACACTTTACAATTCCTTGTACGACTTCTTTCTCAGTTTCAGCCCATATGTACGTATTTGGTTTTCTTACTCTAAGATATAGAAGTTTTGGTCCTCTACAAGTTTGGCTAATATTGTGTTCATGCGCCTTCCAGCTGAAAACTGCTAGGGAAGCTGTGACCTTTGGTGTTACTGGAGCTGCTCTTGGAGCTGTTTCTACTGCTGCTATTGCCTGGAAATACTCCAGGACTCCACATGGTAACGCATTTTCTCTCTGTCGATACACCTATTTGATCTTGATCAACCTCACTTGTTTTTTTAAACGTACCACAAAACTCGCTATTCAGGGATAAAATGAAAACATACAGGAGTTAACTAGACATTGAATAAGCTTGGAATGTGTTATGCTAAGTTATGAAGTTCTCATGGGGCTTACATGTCGCCAAATACTCTTTTCGAATTGTATTTTGATTTCTCTTGCTACGTTTGACACCTCTGACTGCTGCTGGTGCGACAGGTGCTGCATTGTCGTTCTTAGGAGGAGGTCTTTTTGGTTGGACCTTTGGGCAAGAAATCGCAAACCACACGATGCAACTCTATAAGTTGGACACAATGGCAGCCCAAGTTAAGTTCATGGAATGGTGGGAACGCAAGAGTCAAGGAAGGTCCTGAATCCTAAACGAAGACTTGAGTGCTGCTTTCTTGTCCAGAGTATCTTGCAATAATCATAAAATGGTGACCGTTGTCCATTTCCAGACTTTCTCTTTTGAACCTTCCTGTTCTCGCTTTTGGAGCATGTTTTCCTTGTCTCAATAATCCAACACGCCTCATCGAATGTTTTGAAGATTTAAGGAAATGAATTGAAAGAAACCAAATGGTTTCTGAAAAAAGAAGTTAAAAACGTTGACTTCACTTACTGTGTGACGCAGATAAAGCTTTCTGTTGGTATTTCATAGCAATAAGTTTTCCCCATTAAGAGTTTATTTACTGAAACTCGCAAGTTCTCTCCATCTACATGGCTTTAACAGATTACCTTTGGGAATATAATATATCCAGTAATTAAGTGGAACAAAACCAGAGTGAACACTTCAATAGAGAGACATATGCAGTCATACAAACACATTACCAGAACTGATTGGGCTGGAACTAGTCCCTAAAGACAATCATATTCTGGCAATAGTTCTTCAAAGGCTTCCTGTGAGATATGAAACAAAAAGAATCGTGAGAAGCCAGAGTCTGCCGTTTTGTAAATGGTAAAACAAATCATAAAACTTCATGTCTGGCAAGAATATAAATCCAACTTCACCTGAACTCCATCAAAGATAATTTCCCAAAATTCCAGGTCCAAGACAAGAAACAAACAAACCTTGGATCGTGGCAGAATCTCCTTCAAGATAGCCATAGGGGCCATTGCTTGGCTGGCTCGGAACCTGCGAGAGCGAACAAAATCATAATACACACTAAAAAAATTAGCTTATTGATTAAGATTTTGAGACAGAGAGAGCCAGAAAAAAACCTGTGGATGGTGACATAAAGCCTCATGAGCTCTTTCATCTGAGGACTACCATATCCCAGCATATATGAAAAAATTGCAGCAATACCCCAAAGAATCATCTAATGGAATGATGCTACCATCCTTGTACATCCTGCAATGTTAATTCATGGAACTAGAGGTCACAAAAATGTAGGATGTACATCCTAACATGAATTAACATTGCAATGTTAATCCTGCAATGTTAATTCATGGAACTAGAGCAGAGACATGAACTACAAACCTGGCACAGCCGCACGATGAGACTAACTCTTTTTGACAGCGCCTCAACGAGAGAGAGACAGAGAGTTTCACAGAACCAAAACTATAATTAAAGCGAAACATAGAGATTTAGAAGAAGAAGAAGAAGAAGGAACAAGGATGTGGTACCTTTTTAACGAACAAAACCCCTGAAGACGTTAGCACGGAGAAGATGCGTTTCCATCAAAGCCAAGCCAATCACTGATGATCCCATAGAAGCATCATCCGATCCAAATTAAAACCTGAAATAAGTACATAACGACAATGAAAATCACATGAACATATATATAAAGCCAAGCAACCTATGCAATATTTAAAAAACCAAACCCTAGAGAAACATTAGTATAGATGAACATATATATATACCTCACCAACAATAGCCATTAGTATAGATGTGAAGTAACCAGAAACTCGAAATTATATACTCTCAAACCATCCTTCTCTCCAACAAGGTCCGTAACCTCCACGATCTAACACAAGAAAAGAAAAACATTAGCTGATCTGTGTCAACAGTAAGAATATAACAAAGGGAAAGAGGAGACTGTCAAAGAGGCAACAGGGAGCAACGACAGATCAAAGGCATCCTTCAAGATAAACTGACACATAACAGAACAAAGGTTAACTTGTGGTTGTAATGAAGACGGATGGTAATAAAAAGATGTAGCACAGAAGAAACTTAAAGAGATGACAGACCAGAGGTTAGATTTATCCAGTCATATCAGTCCTCCCGGTGCCTTCACGATCTGCATCAAAGAGAAACACATTCTCGTTATAAATACATATTGAATACCAAAAAATAGTTAAAAAGGACAAAGTTTAAAAACAAACTCCTGTAGGAAAGAATCTGTGGATCATCGATCTCTCATCTGAATGTGTGCAGACAGCAAGAACACCATCTGGGAAACACAAGAAATAGAGGACCAACAATAGCCAATATTGAACCGCTAGGCAAAAAGGTGTATAGATGTGAGGTAACCTGAAAGTTAAACTCAGAAATCAAACGCACTCCCACAATGTTTTTTCTTTCTCTCCGAATCTCCCACACAGTAATCCTGGTTCCTCGTGATCTGCATCAAAGAGAGACATTAGCTGATCTAAGAACACTAAAATAAAATAAAAGGGAAAGAGGGGACCGTCAAAAAGGAAACAGGAACCGACGAAGACGACAGATCAAAGGCATCCTTCAAGTTCAAGATAAACTGAGACATCAGAACAAAGGTGGAGTTATGGTTGTTATAATGAAGATTTATCAAATCAGAGTGTACCTTTGGGAAGACCTTCAAGGCAAACGTAGTGTTCCAACCAGCATAACCACGTACACTGATGTCAGCCTGTGGATATGCAATCAAAACACACACATAAAGGTACGAAGTTTATCATATTAGTCCCCCTGTGCCTCCATGATCTACATCAAACAGAGAGATATGTTCGTTAGAAAAAAACATTGAACCAATAATTAAAAAGGGACAAAGTTTAGGAACAAACTCATGTAGGAAAGAACTTGTGAATCCATCTCTCATCTGAATGTGTTTACACAGAAAGAACATCATCTGGGAAACACAAGAAACAGAGGACCAAACAAGAGCTAATATTATATAAAACAATTGATAGGCAAGGTGTATAGATGTGAGGTAACCTGAAAGTTAAATCATACGCACTCCCCATAATGTTTTCTTTTTCTCTTCGAACCTCCCACCTGGTGCATGCCTCATGATCTGCATCAACTACCTGAAGATATCGCAGAGAAGACAAAAACGATCCATTAAAACCATCACCAACCGATCAAAGCATCTTCCTTCCTCCACAATCTGAAATTAACAGAGCCAAGAAGAGTTAAAACTCGCAAGAACATAATAAATAAAGCATTGAACGATTCAATGTACAAACCAAACCCTAGAAGAATATCATGAATTAGAATCACAACGATCAGTCAAAGCCATCACCGATCAAAGCCTCCACAAACCTAAACCAACAAAACAAAACAAAACAAAACAAAAACGAAAAGTTAATAACATGTAATTAGAAAACAAACCACCGAACCAAAGAGACAATACAGAATCAAATAGAGATGGGTTTAGATCAAGGAACCTGCGAGAACGCCATGATCATATCATAAATGGCTTCCAAAACACCTGCAAAAAACCGTAAGGAACATGAACAAAAAGAAGAAGTAAAAGACGTGTGTGAAGAGGAAGAATAACAAAACCCTTTGAAGAAGTAGCTCAGAGAAGAAGCGTGTCTATCCAAAGCCATGATCACTCTCATCATCCAAAACCTGAAACAACATAACAACAAGTAAATAGTATGAACATATATAAAGCAACATCTGCAATTTAGAAACCAAACCCTAGAAAATCCAAAGATCGATCGGTTCAGAAAAAAAAACAGAGACTTGAGTTTTAGAAGAAGAACAACAAAACCTCTCAAGACGTCGTTAAGCACGGAGAAGAAGCGTTTCCATCCCATCACTGATCCAAAACCTGAAATAAGTACATAACTGACGACAAGTAATTAAATCACATGAACATATATAAATATAAAGCAAACAACCGATGCGGAATATTTAAAAACCAAACCCTAGAAAAGAAACAAGCAAGTGAAATCCAATGATCGCGGTTCAGAAAGAAAAAAAAACAGAGACTGAGTTTTAGAAAGAGTGTCATCGCCACCCCCACCGTAACGTAACGCTTGGAGAGACTGTACAAGCTATGCCTAGAAACCACCAAACCCTAGAAAAAACAAAGGTGGAAATCCCAATGATCGATTAGAAAGAAAAAGAAACAGAGACGAGTTAAGATGAATGTGACCACCACCGTACGCTTGGAGTCGGAGTGACTGTTGTATAGAGAGAGAGAGAGAGAGGGAGAGAGAGAGAGAGAGAGGAACTTAAGAAGAGAAATAAAAATAAGGAAAGATATGATGATGTGAAAAAAGAGTGAGAGCCTTCTTTTATAGATGAGGTTTTACATTGTCGGTTAAGCTCTTTCCTTTTCTTTTCCAGTTTCCTTTTTCTTTTCTTTTCCAATTTTCTTTTTTATTATGCTTATAATTATTTTTTGATTTTCCGTACTATTTTCCGAATAGGCTTCAAATGTGTTGTATAATACATAATTTCCTTTTGAGTGTATGAGTAAGAAAACTATTTGACAAGTCAAAATTAAAGAATGAAATCGATGAACAAAGAGACTTGTCAAATAGTTTTCTTATTTCTTAATCGTGACAAATTTTACAAAGCAAACTTATATAAGTTAAGCTAAACCGGAAATATATTCAAACCAGCTTCTCTAATATTGTTTCGTCATAAATTCTATAAAGAATTTATTAGGAAACTAAGTGATTATGGCGTTAAATTTTAGTCAACATGTCAATGATTTTGTAATTTTGACACTACCTTTGAACTGTAAAGAAGAGAGTATTATGTTCAGTTTGGGGTTGTTATATGGTCTGCTGCATTTGATTGCTACCAGTTGAGAAGAGATTCAAAAGATTGTTGAGCTACGCAACCTACAGAAAGATTTGGACAGGTTTGTAGAATGCTACAACGATGAACTCTTGAGGCAAAAATAACAACAGATTGCCACTCGCAAGCCTCCTATCCTGCGATTTCAGTGCTGTTATCTGGCGGGCCATTCAGCTCAGACTTTCATGTGGTTTTGTAAATTAATGATCAAGGAGAATCCTGAAAACTGTCCGTGACTGGCTGCCAATACATTAAGTCTAATTACAACACAATGGGCCCTTGGGGAGTTGAAGAACCAACATCTACTCCCATTGATTATATATATGTAACAGATTTAAACAAATAGCCGTTGGAGGCAATATAACGTACAACCAGCCGAGAGATCCAGCGGAAAGGTGTTATTCCACTTATTTGAAAGAATTGAAGAAGCTCACGGTGTCTGCAAGCGCAACGACAAAGGAGTCAACGTCCTCCTTCGTGTTATAAAAGTAGAGGCTGGCGCGCGCACTTGCATTTACTCCAAGATACCGGTGGAGTGGCTGTGCGCAGTGGTGTCCTGACCTTATCGCAACTCCATGCTGCAAAATACAAATATTTGGTTCAGTATTCATTCTACTACGCATATTCAGATGAGAGAGAGCAAAGTATGTTTCAACAAGATGCCAGATGATCAAGAACCTCAAGGTTTAGGGGTTAGACGTTTGAGGTAGACGATAAACTAGATGATGCAGGGGTTTTGTTTTAACCCAATTAGTAACAGAGTCCAGACTCATGTTTTACACATGGTATTTCACCTAAGTCCTAACCACTTGGAATTACTAAGAATAACCACCACAATTAATAAGCTGAGACCACATGATATCCTAAGCTAGGCATTTAAGATTCGCTGCGCCCTCTAAAATGGTTACATTACCCACCCAGAAGAGAGTTAGAGTGGTGCAGCTACCATTCACTGAGATATGTAGGTAGTGCCCTACGGCCCCACTCTTCTAGAGGTACTAGCTCTTCTCGAGAGAATGAATATCTATTGAAGATAAGAGAAAATGAGCAAGTGATAGGACAGATAGCTCCCATTTATAGCATACCTGCTGATCAAGAAAGGTTGCCAAATCAGTTGGGTGCAATCCCTCCACATTAAAGGAACAAAGAGCACCCCTGTGAACACTTTCAGAAGGTCTGGGGCCATATATCCGGACATCAGGAAGGGAAGACAGTTTCTCGTACAAATACTTCCCAAGCTCTACCTGGAAGACACAAGAAATTAAAATTACAGTAAGATAGAGAATCTTAGCTAGTTCTCCGAGAAAAAAATAAGTGTCTGACTATACTTCAGTGACTAAAAAAACACTATGCATTCCATTTACGGTCATTGATATCTAACTGTAGGAAAATCATATCAAACCTCATATTCATGGATTTTCGGCATGCCAATCTCTGACAAATAATCAATTGCTGCTCCAAGGGCAATTGCTTCTCCTATTGCGGGTGTTCCAGCTTCAAATCTGGTAAGAATTTGAATCTACTTATTTCCAAACGGTAGCAAATATGCAAATTACAAACTAATATAAGTAAAACCCCAACCTGGATGGAGGTTCCGCATAAGTTGAATGATCAAGAAATACATCTGAGATCATTTCTCCGCCACCTTAAAAAAAGGACGGAAATAAAAGGAAAAATAGATGGAGTTAGCCAGTCCAGGGCCATCCATGATTAAACAGATATGATGACTATTTTCATTAGGATATACATGATAAATGGCTTACCTAGGAATGGAGGCATGGATTGGAGAAGATCACTCCTACCATATAAAAACCCAATGCCTGTAGGTCCACACATCTGAATCATGATTATCATATTACTACAAGCTTGCCACAAGGCTTATTAAGTATCTGAGAAAGTAAGTAAACAATTCCAACCTTGTGAGAAGACGCAACTAGGAAATCAGCATTTAACTTCTGGACATCAACCACCATGTGAGGAACACTTTGACAAGCATCCACAAGAACTTTCGCTCCAACGTTGTGTGCACAGACCACAATCTCTTCAATGGGAAGACAAGATGCTAAATACAGAGATAAACAATTAGATACTTACACAATCCTCTAATTATCAAGGAAAAAACAAAGACACATATACAAGCTAAAAAAACTGATTACGATAAGAAGATGAAAAAAGGAATCTACCAAGGACATTTGAAACATGATGAACTGCGACAAGCTTAGTCTTTGGAGAAAGCATTTCTCTCAACTTGTCAACGTCTGGGACTTCATCTTCATTTAACATCACATATTTAAGAACTGCTCCAGTCTTTTCAGATACTAATTGCCAAGGAACAATGCAACTATGATGTTCGGCCACTGTTAGAATAACCTGAAAAGCTAGCATCATTCACAATCTCACTTGCTATTGGAAAAGGAAAACAAAGAACAACACTTCGACTGTGAAACAAAGGACTCAATGTAAGCAGATAAACATAGGTACCAAGATATATAAGTAAGATGGATTGAGAAAGTAAGGGGGCACACCTCGTCTCCAGGTTTGAGGTTCAAAAGACCCCATGAATAAGCTACAAGATTAATAGCTTCAGTTGCATTCCTAGTGAAAACGATCTCTTTGCTATCCGAAGCGTTGATGAAACGAGCAACCTTTTTCCTAGCCAACTCAAATTCATCAGTAGCCTTGGCACTTAAATAGTGTATCCCTCGATGAACGTTTGAATTATAGAACTCATAGTAGTTCTGCAAAGCCTCCAATACAACAGACGGCTTCTGAGAAGTTGCAGCACTGTCTAAGTACACTAGCTTAGACCCATTCACTTCCTAAAAACTCAAATCAAAGTTAAAAAAAAATTTGGTGACCTCTCCAATTTTTTCAACTACAAGCCTACTTCACTATCCCCAATCTATTCGGATATATACAATTAGGGTAAGTTAAAACAAACCTGGTGTAGAATTCTGAAATCTTTTCGAACGCGATGGCCGAGAGAGACGGATTCGGAATTGGTGGCGACGGTGGCGGAGGAAGAGGCGGCGGAAAAGACGGATAGCGAAGAGGAGCGGCGGACGCGGGAGAAGCTCCGGTGTCCGATGGAGATGGCGTTAGGGGCGAGTGATTTAAAAGAGGGGAGTTTCATAGCCACACCTTCCATGGTGGGAGACGACGAACGAAGAAGAGTGGATTGTTTAGCTCGTGGGTGGGTGGGTTGGTAGTTCAACTGGTGTGTTGTGTAAGTAAGTGGGGAGAGTCTTCGATGTCACAAGTTCGACCACAGGTGACGGCGACAAACATTAATTTAATCTGCAACTGAAAACTTACTCGTTACTGCAGTCAGTTGGGCCGCATAAGGCCTCTTGAATGGGCCATTGGTTTTCAAAGTCCAATAAAATTGTTTGGTTTACCGGTTTAACCGACCAGATCCGTATGGGACTTTTGAAAACACTACGAAACACGTAACCTATAATATCCAATTAGTATAGTAAATACAGTTGGCAGAGATATTTTTGAGAGTAGGAAAGCGCAGACAGCAAAAGTAAGGTGGAAGAGTCGGAGAGATCACATGGGGAAGAGCGAAGAGGCGTTGTCATTTGATTGGACCGACCACTTAGTATCGTCTCATGTTCCTTTGTAGTTTGTAGCCCCCAAACTTCAAGACTTGTCCACATGTCACACTCACACATGTCTTAGTTTTATTTTATGCAGTCAATGACGAGCTAGCTCTGCTCATCATTATAACTTTTTGTGTACAGAGTCATATGCTTTTCTTTATTACAAAGAAAGATAAGCAAAAGAATCCTTATTTATAATCAAGAGAAAACGAAAGAGGAAAAAAAGAGAGGACGCTAGAAGAGTCATGTTGAGATCTTCTTCATATTGTGGTGCTATACTCATCACGTGCCTTATGGTTCTGAGTTTGTTGNTACCTGGTTTATTATCACCAGATGAAGATGCTTCTGCGCCTGGACCAGGCGAATCCTCTCAGTCCGGTGATGATGAAGTTGCTCCTGACACCATCGTCCCGGCCAATTTCGACCATCCTAAAGATATTGAGAGTGATGATGATGATAAAGTGGTTCATGGTAAAAAAAGTTGTTCTTCCATGACAAAATCTAATCTGTTTTGTTTAGTGNAGTCCACGGGATGGTTCGATATTCAGGAGAAACCCTCTGCTAATTATCAGAAATGGGCTGATTCCAAATCCTTTTCTTTGGGTGATTTCCTCAGTAAGTTTCCTAATCCTCTTCAACCCTAATTTCTTCGGTTTGGTTACTGTTTTTAGCACACAAANAAAAAAAAAAAAAAAAAAAAAAACTAAACGACGTATAGTGTGCTTTTGGTTCAGCGTGATTAACATATTTATTTGTGTTGTTTTCAATGTAGTTTTCAACACGGACAGCAACCATTCGGTGGTACAGACATATGATTTCAAAACATACAAAGAATGTGATTACGACAACAATGAAGACAATAGTACAACAGAGTGGTCAGCTGCAAATCCTTCATCAACATCTCCCGTTCCCGTCTCAATAAGTGTTCCTCTTGTTAAAGAAGGTTCCAACTATTTCTTCTCAGGAGCTTATGATGGCGATCAATGTAAATTCGGGCAGCATTTTATGATCAATGTAACACATGGTCAGGGCTTACCTGGTTTATTATCACCAGATGAAGATGCTTCTGCGCCTGGACCAGGCGAATCCTCTCAGTCCGGTGATGATGAAGTTGCTCCTGACACCATCGTCCCGGCCAATTTCGACCATCCTAAAGATATTGAGAGTGATGATGATGATAAAGTGGTTCATGGTAAAAAAAGTTGTTCTTCCATGACAAAATCTAATCTGTTTTGTTTAGTGTTTATGGGATTCTTTGCATCATTTTAATCAAAAATCTTCTTCTTCATAACTAGAATATTTGTATGTATTGAGCCTTCTGTTTTCTAAAGATACCCTAGTAATTATCCTGCCCTGATAATTAAAACATTGATAAAAGAAACTAAAGAGTACCACTATTAGAAATGAAGAAAAAAAACAGAGTAGAGAAATGTGTGTTTCCATTTTCTATTTGATCTTTTTATTATTACGTTCAGTAATTACTTGGGATCTTAATGTCCTAAAAGTTCTCTAAGTTTCGGAGTCGCACTCGTGCTTCAACGTACAATTGCAATAACGTTTTGATGATTTATAAGTTTATCTATCAACAATATGCATTATAAGGGATTTAAATCTGGTAGGTGACAACAGCACAGACTAATCTAATTTGTTTGATTGTATCTACATTTTTCTTTAGTCACAAATCTTTAAAGCTAATTAATTAAAGTTCATCCCTTATCTGAACTGTTTTTCGTACTATTTTTATTACAAATAGTTGTAAAAAGTTGTATTGAACAAAGAATTTTAAATAATTTAATGGATTCTAGAACTTCCAACCACAGGGATTTTAGATCAAATATACAAATTTTTGTTAACTACAAGTTAAAAAAATATGACAATAATAGAAGAAACCATGGTCAAATCATTTTCACAAGAAAGGAAATGATTAGAACATCGATATGGTTTGACCAATATGATCATTACATGTACAATTTGGACCAATGACAAGAACCTGAGCTATAAAAAGGTCAAGGAGGCGTTAACATGATTCAAGAGATTATTGGATTCCGTGAAGAATGATAATGCCTATCATGTTTGACCACATTTCTGCTAGTCAACCAGCTCTAAAATAAAAGGGATTAGTTGTGGTCAAGACAATAACGAAAATTTAAAATTCATTGTTAATGGAGGAGAATACTAAAAATTGAATCACCTAGCAACTTCCAATTATATTCATGCACTAATTTTAACTTTAACTATGTTTTAAAAACTATCTTTATCATCTTTTGCTTTCATTTCACGCAAATAATTTTCTTTTAAAATAAGTTATAATCTGCTATGGAGTATAAGGAACCTTTTTTTAAAAAAAAACTATCAAGTACTTTATTTTGCTTTCATTTTATCGTCTCTTTCCGGATTTAGTTAACTCAATCTTGGTATTAGATTTCACTTTCCGGATTTCAATATGCGATGGCTTTATTGCTTTTTGGTAAAGGGCATTTGCAGGACAAAACCGTTTTGGTTGCTCGACCGTGTCTATTTAATAGCTTTTCACTTACCGGAGGTATTGATTTAAGATTTAGAAAGAATTTTAATGACTTTAAAAATTAAATACAATATGTTGTTATTCAATCAAGACTTTTAAAAACTCTTTAAAAATTTGGTGTTATTGATTGTGGATTTGTAAAAAGTTATATAAAATCTTGATAAATCTAGTGTTATTGGATTAAGAGTTTTATAAAGTCATTAAAAATTTTATGTTATTCAAGTAAAACAAAAAAATCTTGGATTGTTAATGAATTCAAATTTTATGTTATTGGTTTAGGATTTTATATCATTTCCTTCGTAACAAAAGTCATGAAAATTTTTTCATCAAATAGAAAGATTTTACAAGATTAGAAAAAACAAATCATCAAGATTTTAAAAAACTTCCTAAACAATCTCTTAGAATCTTAAATTTTCAATTTTCTATGATTCTAACAATCAGCAAAAACATAAATCTTTAAAATTCTTTCTAAATCCTAAACCAATATCTCCCTATTATATTTACTAAATCCTAAACCAATACCTCCCTATTATATTTACAGGTACAAAGAAAGGCATCACATTCATTACAACATCGTCCACATGCTTTGTTTAGCTGGAAACAACTACAAAACTCAACAAAGTACAATAAATTTAGGATAAGAGAGTTGATGCCTTGTCTTCCGCTGGCACATGGGACACATAAATAAACATAATTCGTAATGACATGGCACCCATTTTCCCATAAGCAAAAAAATAAATAAATATAATAAATCTCCATCGGAAATTAAAAGAAGAAAAAAAAAGAAAAAAAACAAATATACAAAGGGTGACCGAAACTTTTGAGAGGAGGAAATGAAATGGTGTTGGTGGGGGTTGCAAGCAAGGTGGTAGCAGATATAGTTTACAAAGGAACCAAATGAACCATTGTTGTCATCTTTTTACGGTGTAGTTCCCCAAGTTGTTGTTGGTGCTTTGCTACTCCACTCTGTTCTTCCTCTTACCACTTCAGCTCCATCCTGGAGTCGAAGCAAATGCTGACACTCCACATCACCAGCTGTTGCGAGGTTACCCATATCGCAACCCGAAACTGCTGTGAGCGACTGAAGGACACTGTCTCTTCCGCATTCCCTCCGATACTCCAGAGTCATGCTTTTTAGCTTCTGCTTCTCCATTATTCCCACTGGAGCACTCTCCAGGATCCACCCAATGTACTTTACATTATTCACATGCTGGTTAACATCTAGGTCACTCCATCGCGGCTGGAAAAATGTTAATTACCAAACTATAAGAGAGTTTTTTTACATGCTGGGAATCAGTTTGCTGAAACGTATAGCAGATAATATACTTACAGTGAGACCAGATCGAACATAGTCAGCAGTCTTGTCATCAAGTTTTGTTAACTTTCTGCTGTCCTCGGTAAGGACAGGGTCAGAATTCACAAAATAAGGCTCTATTTCCCCTCGAACCTCTTCAGGAATCTTTGACAACCTCCTTGTCAGTTTATTCATCATTACCCAAACACTGCAAATATTTTGCAATAATTCTATCAAATATCCGTAGCATAAGCTTTGTTTAGACTTTTCTGAATCGATGATGACGGAGCAAACAATATTAAACAGAGAGCACAGACTTAGTCTAGAGTAAAATCTAACCTTGATGCTCGTGTTAAGGTTTCTCCAGTATTGCAATCCCGAACTAACCAATCACGACGCATACCATTCTTTCCAGACTGACTGACCCAGGTATCGACTTCAACAACATCTCCCCTATGAGACAGATATTGAATAAGCAAATGAGTTACGATGCAATAAAATATGCATATGCACAGCACATCATCCAGGTTGCAAAAAGTTACTAGTCATATGAGCAATATTTGTGCTACTATAAAACGCAATATCAACTGGCCGTAAATATGTAGAATCGTAATTGATTATATGAACAAACGATGCAGCGTATACATCATTTTCTCAAAACTGGTAAAAAGAAGTGATAGCATGAACCTGCATATTCAAGTTTATGCAGGAGAATCTGGATAACTCAACAAAAAAAGAAAAAAGAGCGATTTTCGAGAATAGCTTACCAAGTAGGATATTTATCAACAACAACCTGCATACGAGTGACGACCCATATCAGGTTCTTCTTAAACATCTCAGGGGTAGAGCCAAACCCATCTCCCAGCAGTCCGGCAGTCTTAACATGATTAAGCGCCGTTTCCTGTAATAAGCAGAAGAGCTAAATCATGCATATCAACAAAGAACAGTGACAACATGTTGACTAATATAATAATCAAAATCCAAGTGGTACCTGCAAATGATTCATGACTGTTTCTATAGATGCTGCGCGATCAGCACCTATTTCATACGACCTAATAGAGAAATTCTGACGGAAGACAAGGCCATCTTGAACAATTCTGCCAAGACCAAAAGGATCCATAAGCATGTCAGAACGCCTGGGTTTCCAGTCGAGCATCATCCACTGTTTCTCAGCAGCTAAGAAAATAGTAGTAATGGCAGCGAGAAGCATGCTCCAGTCAGGAAGCTGGTTGATGAAAGTTCTCGGTGCAGGGGGATGTGAGGACGTTTCGGTATCAGTCCTAACGATGTCAACAGAACCAGGCAAACCAACTTTTTTGCCATTAATCTTGGGAGGAGCTTGAGCGTTTGGTTTAACCTTCATCCTGCCAGAGTTAGGTGGTGAATTGAGTCCAGCAAAATTAGTGGAACCAATCTTGTTTCCTCCTTTTCCAATAGGATCAAGAGAGGAAGAAGAAGAAGGAACAGGAAAGAATGAAGACGTAGCAGAGGTGGCCACCATGACGAGGGGAGAATAGAAGCGTTCAAAGACACTGCCACCAAACCAAACCAAACCAGAAAGAAGAAAAAAAAAGCCAAGTCAGTGTGAGTGCCATTAAAATAAATAAATGCCTTCTTCCTTTAGCAAAAGAAGGATCTTCTTCCTGAAGTGGAACAATAGGGCTTCCATAAACGAACACTTAAAAAATCTTAAACACACACAAATTAACAAAACCAAAAAAAATATCAATTATACTATTTAACAAAACGAACATATAATATGCGGAGATTCTCAGATAATCACTGAGCTTAAATCTGAGACTCTAAAGGTCAAATCCAAAGTGTAGAAAACAGAGCCATAGAGAGCATATAGTGGATGCTCAAAAATCGTCAAAAGTTCATTCTAAAGCATTCAACATTCGCCCAAAAAAGAGGTCTCCACCAAATTAATACACGTAAGGAGGAAAAGAAAGAAGCCAGATCTGAAATCCGACGGAAGAAAGAACAGAAGCAACTAAAAGCTGATAAATAAATAAAAAATCAGATCCCCAAAAACAAAACCAACAAAAAAAAAAAACATTAACCACAGATTGCGAAATTATAATTCGAATGTAATCGATTTAAAAAGCAATTAGATGACGAATCCAAGCCAGAAATTCAGAAGAAGAAGAATTAAAGCTTTTAAAAATAAAATAAAAACGAGAGGGAGAGAGAGAGAGAGATGTTTTACCCAGGATGGATGAAAAGAGCAGATGAGAGAATGATTGAAGGAACAAAACGAAACGCCAAAAAAGAATCAGCAAAGTCTCTCCAAACCCTAAATTCTTTCTCCTTTCTTCGGCAGCGCCTCCCTGTCTCTCACGATCTCTCCTCTGCCTCTCTTTTCTTTTTGTTTAAAACTTTTTGTTTTTCCTTTGTCAAGTATTTTTTTTTTTTTTTGCAAATTCAGGTTCTTTTTTACAACAGTTTGTTTTTATGGAGAACAAAAAAAAAAAAATACAAATTTTTTGGTGATTATTATTAGAGGAAAAAAAAAGGGAGAAGAAGAAAAGTCTTTAAGGTGGGTGAGAGAGAGAAATATGGATACGAGTGAGAGATTTAATAATGCCCCCCCCCTTTTATAATCATATAGTATATATATATACGATTGTCTCTAGTCTCTTCTCATAGTTTCAATTTTCAAAACTACAACAACACATATTTGTTTTTCTATATTACCCGTTTTGCCCTTTTCTTGTTACAAGATTGGTTAACCTAATTAGGCAATTTTATTCAATTTTTATTCCTCTCCATACGATACGATGGGACTCTAAAAAATTCTTTGAATTTCATTTAGCACGCTAAACTTGATTTGATTGCTCTCTCTTCCTTCCTTCCTTCCTTCCTTTGTTGGACTTTGGACTTTTGGACTTGGAAAAATAATAGTACTAATAATCAATCTCGGACCAATCATGTAACGTAAGTGTAAACGTAATTTGTATTGAGAAATTAAAAGACGTTAGCAGACAGATTTTGTTGTTGTTAAATACTGGCACCGACGCTTTGTAATAACTATAAGTAAGGCTGAGACAAGACAACAAGCTACATGTGCATCTATCTCTTTCTCTTACTTGTTTTTTTTTTTATTAATTAGTATAGAAAACAACGTTTATACACTTTAACCTAACATTTTTCGTTTCCTTTTTTTTAGTTAACCTATAAAAATCACACTTTCTCGAACGTAATCAGCCGAGCCGGCGCGGACTTAGGACATTTATTCCACCGAAAACATAATTGAACCGAGTATTAAAAACAAACGTAACGTGGTTTTGACAAGTCGAAATAATTCATTACCAAACCAAATGTTTCATAGAGTACTTCCCTTCCCAACCAGACTATATATATCACTTGCCCTGTTTGGAATGGTAGATACGCTTAATTATCTGGATATCATCAATTTTTGCGTCGAGCCTTTGCTACCCTCGTTTAGATTCAGAAGACGCTAGCTAACAAGATTATATGAGTACTTCTTTCTCAACAAAAAATAATATATGATTACGTTATACTATTATAAAAAAGAAAAGAAAAAGACATGGATTAGCTATTGAGGACCAGGTTCATGGAGTTGACTACGATGAAGCTGTTGCCCATCTTTACCATAACTAGTTAGGTTGGCGCATGATCTACCACTACATATCCGTATCTCTTATTTACTTTATATCCATTCGCGGTTTCTATTATAATAGGAGACATGTGCATGAGATCAATAGATGCTTAACAACACATATTGGGAACATATATAGATGGCTACCACCCTACCACCAGAGACGTGTGGGAGATGCACACTGCCGCATGCACAAGCATGATTAGCTGAGACCTAGATGCATTTAACCATTGCTACTTTTACTTGTAGGAGAGGCTCTAATTAATTAACAGTACTTAGCTTTATAGAGTATTTGATCTACTTGTACTTTCCAAGAGCTATATAGTTTCAAAAGAGAGAGGACCATAAGCGGTACTTGGCCTGGAACAATTCTAGCATGAACCTAAAAATGAAAAAAAAAATCTAGCATGAGCCATGGGTTAGAGCAGCCTAATAAATAATTCTCTTTTATTTTTTGTACTTTCGTTTTGTATTTTGTATATTTTCTTCATTGATTATAACACTTGGTCTTTGATTATGATTGATTATTTGGACTCTTAATTTGCTTGGAGACGAGACAAGAAACAAGTCAGGAGAAACAGTCGCGTTGATAAATAATCCGATTTTGTCGTGTTTTGTCTCAATTGTTTTAAAATAAAGAGTCTCAAATAAACAAACAAGAAAGTGTATTTAAAACCGTTTGTTTTACTGCTGACTCTAGGATGGTTTATGATTAAAAACGTATAAGAACACGTTTGCATTTAGAGAATATGATACTGCATAGAGAGCTACTTGTGATTGTTAAGAATTTGATGGATGGTGCCTTGTAAAAAACCTTGTTATCTTCTGATAGAGTAAAACAGTTTTTTCTTCTAAAATGAGTGACTCATAACTCATAAGTCATAAATTCTAGGATGCCTACTTTCACCTTGTAGATCAATGTTTTGTTATAATTACATTATACTATGTAGCTACGTGTAATGTGTGTTTTGGTCTATAATAACTACACATTCTTGTCAGTTGGTTTCTAGATCCAAAGTGACTGAAAAGAACTCGCATTCAATTCATACCTTCTTTTTAAACTCCTAACTGTTCTCATACTTTCACTAGTCTCATTCACCAATCAATTTATTTTAATTTGAAAAGATACTATGATATCTGATATTCTGAAGGAGAAATAGCAATATTCTGAAGGAGAAATAGCAATAAAAATATGGATTTAAGTAGAAATAGATGGAGCAATTAAGTTTGTGGGAGATATAGAACGAGATCAAAGATCTAGATGAATTTGATACGATATGATAGTTCTAATGGGTAAATAGGACATCGTTCCTCCTAAGATATAAAGTTAAAAAATAAATCCACTTATTTATTTATTTTTGAGGTTAATTAATAATACTCCTAATAAAATAATAAGAAGAAATTAATAAAAAAAGACGTTTTTAATTTGGAATTTATCAATTTGGATAGAGGTGCAATCTGGAGAAGCGATGAGGAGACAAAGGAAAAGCGAAATAAGCTGATAAGGTCCGACGAAACACACACTCTCTTCTTTACTTCTTTTTCTCCTCTCTTTGAAAATGGCGATGGCTCATGTCGCGGCATCATCACCAGTTTCAACGTGCCGTCTCTTTCGCTGCAATATCCTCCCTGATCTCTCCCACAAGCCTCCGTTTCTCCCCCTCACCAAACGTAACAGAGTCGCGTCGTGCCGGTTCACTGTACGTGCCTCCGCTTGCGCTACCGTCGAATCCCCAAACGGCGCCGTTGCGTCGACATCAGAGACGGAGACTGAGTCAGAGAACACCTCCTATGGCCGCCAGTTTTTCCCTTTAGCCGCTGTGGTTGGCCAGGTCAGTGAATTCCCAATTTGATTCTCTTAAGTTGCAGCTTCGTTTGGTTTAGTTGAATTGGGTACAAGAAAAGGATCAATCTTTTTTCATCAGCATCTTTGTTCAACTTCTTAGATACAAAAAGCCTCACAGAGTATTATATAATTTGGTTGCTTTCAACTAATGTTGTTTGTAGGAAGGCATAAAAACTGCTCTTTTACTTGGCGCGGTTGATCGTGAAATCGGAGGGATTGCTATTTCAGGTCGTAGAGGCACTGCTAAAACAATCATGGCAAGAGGGTTACATGAAATCCTCCCTCCTATAGAAGTTGTTGTAGGCTCAATATCAAATGCTGACCCGGCCTGCCCAGATGAGTCAGTATCTTACTACCTCAATAAAGGAACTAGTTTTCTTCTTCTCTTAAGTACAACCTCTTTCTCAACTCACACTCTGCTGGCTTGTATTCTTGTAGGTGGGAAGACGACTTATCTGAGCGAATAGAGTACAATGCTGATAAAAGCATTAAGACTGAGATTGTCAAATCTCCTTTCATTCAGGTACATTTTGTTTTAGCATTGTTTGTTTACAAGTTTTCTGAATTTGTTATCCAATAACTGAGGCTTTTTTTTTTTGTCATTCCGTGATACACAGATTCCGCTGGGAGTTACAGAAGACAGACTCATTGGGTCTGTTGATGTTGAGGAGTCTGTGAAAAGGGGGACAACTGTTTTCCAACCTGGTCTTTTGGCTGAAGCACATAGAGGAGTGTTGTATGTTGATGAAATAAATCTCTTAGATGAGGGAATTAGTAATTTGCTTCTCAATGTATTGACAGATGGTGTTAATATAGTTGAAAGAGAAGGTATCAGCTTTAGGCACCCATGTAAGCCACTTTTAATTGCAACCTATAACCCTGAAGAAGGTGCTGTTCGAGAGCACTTGCTAGACCGTGTTGCCATTAATTTAAGGTATTGCTGGTCTGTTTCTTTTTGAGCTAAGGTGTGAAAGATATGGTCTGTTTCTTTTTGGTGATTCCCAGTTCTTTCTCTTTTTACATCACTATGTTAACATTTGCAGTGCAGACCTTCCTATGAGTTTTGAAGATCGTGTCGCAGCAGTTGGAATTGCTACACAGTTTCAAGAACAGTGTAATGAGGTTTTTAGAATGGTAAATGAAGAGACAGAAACAGCAAAGACGCAGGTATCTTCTAATGATTTAAGTGAAAAAGGGCCGGTACAATGCCCCAATACCAAAAGTTGAATGGGATGCTATGCTTCTTATCCCACTTTTCTCGGTCATAATCCAGTGCGTTTTCTGACTGTAGATTATACTGGCTAGAGAATATTTGAAAGATGTCAAGATAAGTAGAGAGCAACTGAAGTATCTGGTTTTGGAAGCTGTCCGAGGTGGTGTTCAGGTATTGAACAAAAATTCTAAACTCTGTAATAATGTACTCCTGGAAGAATAAGGATAAACACGTAAAAAGGACAAGATGCATGCAAGATAATGTCTCAACTATAGACTTCAACTAGTATAGTTCTTAAACAGGAACTAGATGTAATGCACGAAATGGCTCAACACAAGCAAAAAGATACATCTAGATAGAGTTGGGTTGATTTATAAAGAAAACTGGATAAAGAAGGCTTCGCATTGAGTGCAGAGTTGATTGTGATATTTCACCGTGTTATGATCGTATCACCGTACTAATATGTCGTGTTTGGAGTAGTTGGTAGTTAATTTTAATTTTCTATTTTTTGTCGATGACTACCTGGAAATTGTTCAATACTCCTTTACCAAATAACAAATTTATGATACAGGGACACCGCGCCGAATTGTATGCAGCTCGTGTGGCGAAGTGCTTAGCTGCAATTGAAGGGCGAGAAAAAGTCACTATTGATGACCTCAGAAAGGCCGTTAAGTACTCTTCTCTAGCTCATTCATTTTTATTGTTTAGTGCTTTATTCAGAACGATCAAGCAAGCCATAAACTTATACGTTCTCTGGCAGAAACATTATTTCATTGGAATTAGTCGTTAGGATGCTCTAACATATCTTAGATCCCTTTCTCGCTACTGTTTCAATTGCTTACTTATACTTGTCTGATCTCAGCTGAAGAGCTTTTCTTTCGTTTTTCAGAAGAAACTAACACTAAATATGTAATATGTTATAACTTCGTACTTTTATGCTAACCGTTGTGAGTTTCTATAATTCCGAAGTATTTTAGAGTTCGTCAGAGAATTACTAGTGAGGTTGTTTATTTTAGGTTCGCCAATTGGTCTGATGAAGTTTTTAGCTCTTTTTGTAACAAGTCCCTTTATATTGAGCCTTTTCTCTGATTTCTGTATAGCTTTCTAAATTTAAACTTAATGTTTATTTCCACTTTCCTTGTATTGCCTATGCCTATAACTGAACATTTTAGAAGAGATTTTAATTAGCATTGTAGAAAGACGCTTTATGATGCAGATGGAGTATTAAGTATTTACGTCATTCTTCAGTTACTGATTAGTAAATGTGGTTCATTTGTCAATAGGTTGAACTGGTCATTCTTCCTCGTTCATCACTAGATGAGACTCCACCTGAACAACAAAACAACCCACCACCTCCTCCACCGCCTCCACAAAATAGTGAATCTGGAGAAGAAGAAAATGAAGAAGAACAAGAAGAAGAAGAGGTCAGTGGATGCGGTACACATTATTGTCTCTCGCGATCTAGGTTATCTAATTTATAATACATTAACCAATGTAGGATGAAAACAATGAAGAAAATGAAAATGAGCAGCAACAGGACCAAATACCTGAAGAATTTATATTTGACGCTGATGGGGGTTTGGTGGATGAGAAACTCCTGTTCTTTGCGCAACAAGCCCAGAAACGTCGGGGCAAAGCTGGCAGAGCGAAGAACGTCATATTCTCAGAAGATAGAGGACGCTATATTAAGCCAATGCTTCCAAAGGTTTGCCCTCGAAATTAATCTCAAGTCGGCTAGTTGAATCAAGTGTAGAGAGATGTCGTTGATTTTAGCCTTGGCTCCTTACTTGAATCAATTTCTATATATGATACTAGCGTATTTACCTTAGGGGTTTCTTGGTATTTTCTAGAGCACCTTCTGTTGGAAATCGCTAAATAGAAGTGATCAGGCTCCCAGGCATGCATAGTCCTTAACAAATTTAACTTTGACAGGGTCCAGTGAAAAGATTAGCTGTGGATGCAACACTTAGAGCAGCTGCACCATACCAGAAATTGCGCAGAGAGGAGGATATATTAGGAACTAGGAAAGTCTTTGTTGAGAAGACAGATATGAGGGCCAAAAGAATGGCAAGGAAAGCTGGAGCCCTGGTACTGAACCTTGTTTCATGCATTCTTCTAAAAGATTGTATATAAATAGTTTCCTTGGTACAAAATAACTTATACTTAAAACAGAAAGATGTGTTTGGCATGATAAATTTGACAGTTTCCTTGATACAAGTTTCAGTGAAAATATAATTAATATCTGATTACGCTTCTGTTTTACCATTGTTGTATGGCAGGTTATATTCGTGGTTGATGCAAGTGGTAGTATGGCATTGAATCGTATGCAAAATGCCAAAGGTGCTGCACTCAAACTACTTGCAGAGAGTTATACTAGCAGGGATCAGGTAAAGGTTACTCTTTTGAATAGTAAACATGCTTGTTGCTAGTTCAGATGAGATTTATACACCAGTGATTGCTTTAGGTTGCGATTATTCCTTTCCGAGGGGATGCTGCGGAAGTGCTTTTACCCCCTTCTAGATCAATTGCAATGGCAAGAAATCGTCTTGAGAGACTTCCCTGTGGTGGTGGTTCTCCTCTTGCCCATGGTTTAACAACGGTATGTCCAATATGATGGTTTTGTTAGTATGAACATCATTATTGTGGGTCAGCATAATAATAACAATGATATATACTGTATATATATCCATATTAGGCGGTAAGAGTGGGACTTAACGCAGAGAAGAGTGGTGATGTGGGGCGCATAATGATTGTTGCAATAACCGATGGCCGAGCCAACATCACACTGAAAAGATCAACTGATCCGGAGTCTATTGCCGCAGATGCTCCTAGACCCACGTCCAAAGAATTGAAGGTAAACAGTTTCTGTGGAACTCATAAAAGTGCAGGATAGAAACGAGCTCTCTGTCCTTGATTAAGTGATTACAATTGCGTGTGTTTTTTTTGTGTTGTTTAGGATGAGATTCTGGAAGTTGCAGGGAAGATTTACAAGGCTGGGATGTCTCTTCTAGTGATTGATACTGAAAACAAGTTTGTTTCAACTGGTTTTGCCAAGGAGATCGCAAGAGTTGCTCAAGGTTTGTTCCCTCTGTATTTTTTTTTACCGAGCTATGTTTAGTTTAGATAATAAGCAGACAATAATGAACATTTGTGTTTTGATTGTTCCGCACAGGAAAATATTATTACTTGCCAAATGCTTCAGATGCTGTTATCTCGGCCACCACAAGGGATGCGCTATCTGATCTGAAGAATTCTTGACTTGGTTTGTATGATTCTGGATTACAGTGTATATTCTAATTGTGCAATACAGTTCAGTCACTAAACATAAACATGAAAAGTTTATAAGAAATGAAATTTTGTTTTAACATATTCTTCCAATGAATTTCCGATTTTATTTGGTTGGTCGGTAATTGACTACTCTGATTTGATTATGCATTAGTGTATTTTAACGCAACTTAGCAATAAACATACGGTAGAGTTAAGAGTTTATAAGTTGTGAAGTAGAGGGAAGGATGAAACAGAGTCGAGCTCGAGTGTGAGCAATAGTGAAGAAGAAGCAGATGAATAAGATAACCGGTATAATACCGGGTTTTACTAAACCATATTCCAATTTTGAGGCAGATAAACCGGACTGGATCGAATTAAAAGAAAACCGGACTTACCTACTTTGGAATTGGAGGAGAGAAAGAACAAAGAAGAGTTGCAGAGTTCAGATTTTCCCCAAAGACGATGATGATGAAATCTGTTTGCTCGATTTCTACAGCTCCATTGATTCGTTCGTCTCCATGTCAATCTCTTTCTCGAACAAGCTTGAATCATCGATTTACCCTCAAGAGTCCAGCTTCGCTCTACTTATCCCATCCAACAAGTTGCTGTTTTTCGAACCCATGGAGTTCTCAGGAGTCATTGGATTCCTCCCATGGTGGAATGTCTAAGGCATCGATGAGTGTTTTTGTAGGTGATTCGCTTAAAAACCTCAAGATGCAAGTGGACATCCCTGCTATTTCTCTGCATTCTATCAATCCATTAGCCAAGCTGAGTCTGAGTGATCAGGCATTTCTTCTCTTGGCCTTCATCGCTTTCACGGTAAAGTAGTGTTGCCTCGTGTTTTGTTTTTGACCCTTTTTTTTGGTTGGTTACGTTGATTCATTGATAAAGGTTTTGGCTTTTTTGATCTCTTGATGGTCCTCTGTTATTACAGACTTCAGTGGCTTTTACCAGTCTTGTGATTACAGCCATTCCCACACTTGTGGTAAGCCTCCACATTTGTTACCACTTAAGAAGCTTGTTTGTCTCAATCCTGTTTCTTTAGCTAATCTCTCCCCTGGAATGTAATAATGAATGCTTCATCACTTTATTTAATACTGTTTCAAGTAAATGGGTTGAGTATGAAAAACTATGACACAGTCTATGTTTTAAGTTTTAAGTTTAACACTGATACAACGACAGATAAACTAAAACCCTTAACTGTTGAATTCCACAGTACTTCACTCTTTCTTTGTATGTGTCCTAGCTTTGGTTCAGCTTTTATGATTGTTTCTCTTTTGGGTTTGGCTTGACAATGCATGGTGAATTCTATTTCTTTGCACTTTGATTGCGATCTATCTACTTACTGTATCCTATGTTTTTTTTTACCCAATATTTTAGGCCATGGGTAGAGCTGCAACTTCCTTTGCGAAGTTAGCTGACACAGCTCGCAAAGAACTCCCTAGTACCTTGGCAGCCGTAAGGCTCTCCGGCATGGAAATAAGTGATCTTACTCTTGAATTGAGCGATTTAAGGTGATCACTAAAGCTCCTTTTTTTCTTTTACTTTTATTGCTTAGGATCATCTCAACTCCACAAGAAATGAATGTTACAAGTTTTAAAACAAGTAAACTCAAAAAAATTGCCATCTTTCCGGGAATAAGAAACTTTTGTCTTATATATCATCACAATGTAAAAATGGTTTCAGCCAAGATATAGCTGATGGGGTAAACAAATCAGCAAAAGCGGTTCAAGCAGCCGAAGCTGGAATCAAACAGATTGGAACACTTGCACAACAGCACACTCTCTGTAAGCTTCTAATTACTGTTAATTTGATATTAAAAAAAACTCTCTTTTAGTCTGTTCATGGTATCAACATTTAGCTTCCGTTAAAAGAAGCAGAATATGATCTAAAATGGTGACCTTGAACACTTGAATTCAGCAATGATTGAAGAGAGAGCAAATTTACCAGAAATATCGCTGCAACCTGTAGTGGCTGGGGCAGCCGAGAAGACTTCTCAAGCAATCGGCAGTGCAACGAAGAGACTGATGAACATCATAACGGGAGGAGACAAGGATGAAGAAGAAGATACCTTAGGCATTTAGAAAGCTTTTATCTATTATGAACAAGTCCTCCTTTAGTAGAATTTGGTATATTTTGTGAAAATCTGATGTGTAAGACACAAAAGAAGAAATAACAGATGAGTTTTATTTACTTCATCTTAAACGTTTTGTAAGACAACAAACACAAGACATCGATAAAGAGAAGCTAGAAAAAATTGTAGTGATTTTCAAAATAGCTGCTCCACAGTTATTATCAAGCCGACAAGACAATAAATATAAGAAAACAAAACATTAGAGGAGTATGCAAATCGGGTAATATAATAGAGGGAGGCGAGATTGGGCCAAACAAGTAATTACTCTCGTTAGGCCCAAAGCAGGTGAAAGTCAGAAGACAAAAGCTTTATCCTTTTCCGGTCTTCTTCTTCATCCGCCATCACCAGTTTTTTGCTCACACCTTTCTCTCTCTCTCTCTCTCTCTCTCTGTAATCTTCTTAACGGCCCCTTTCAATGGTCAGACTTGGCTTTCGAATTTAGCCAAGTGAACGAGTATGTCTTCTTGTCTTCTTCCTCAGTTCAAGTGCCAACCTGATTCCTTCTCTATTCACTTCAGAACCTCTTTCTCCGTCTGTTAGTACTTCCTTCTCTCTCTCTCAGTTCTCATGTCCAGTTTTGTATGAGCTTGCTCCTCCAATTTTGGGTTCCAGATACGTTTTTCCATATGGGTTATTTGTTAGTTGGATGTGATTTTTGATGCTTTTAGGCTTTTAGCTGTGATGCCTTCAATGCTAATTTCGTTGTAGTTGCTCTGTTCTTATCCGTTTGGGAATAATGCCTTAGGTGCTTAAGATGAATACTTTCTTAATATTTGTAAGTTAGCCTTGACTTTGAAATTACAGTTTTTATTATCTATATGCATTGCTTGTTTGATTATGAAATTCTTGAATTGAGTAGTAGCCAATTTTAATAATCTAGTTGGTTAAGGTTATAGAATCTCATCCGTGGTTCTGACTATAGACTATAGGTTGATTTGTCATGTCATTCTAATTAGTGTGATATCTCATTTATCAAATGCTCACAAATATGTGGATGTGATTTGATGGACAATGCAGCAAAGCAAAATAAGGGCTCAGTCTTCTTCCAACCGCAATGTGCAGTATCTACTTCTCCGGCATTATTAACTTCTACGCTTGATGTGGCAAAGCTTAGACTACCCTCTTTCGATACTGATTCAGATTCCCGTATATCAGACAGGCAATGGACTTATACAGGAACCATTGGTCCTTCCACTGAGGTCAGTTCTATTCCTACTCCCACACGCACAATGATGCTACTCTGTCTTTTGTAGCTGTGATTTGAAGTCCTCTTGATAAATTTCTTGTATTTGTAGGCAAAATATTTAGATGCTTTAGCCTCTGAAACACTTCTCACCAGTGATGAAGCTGTAGTTGCAGCAGCAGCAGCTGAAGCAGTGGCCCTTGCAAGAGCTGCTGTCAAAGTTGCAAAAGATGCCACATCATTTAAGAACAGTAGTAACAACACGAAACTATTAATTTCATCAACAGCAGACAAACGCTCCAAGTGGGACCAGTTTACAGAGAAGGAACGTGCTGGCATATTGGGACATCTAGTGGTTTCAGACACTGGAATTGTGAGTGCTAAAACCACTGCACCTGACTCTAAAAAAGAGTCGTCTGATGATTTAATATCAGAAAAACAAGAAGTTGAGCTTGTGGAGGAGCAACCTTCAGCGAGTTTAGCTGTGAGATCTACACGCCAAACTGAAAGGAAAGCTCGGAGGGCAAAAGGGTTAGAGAAATCGGCATCAGCTATTCCGTCTGTGAAGACTGGTTCAAGCCCTAGAAAGAAACGTTTTGTTGCTCAAGAAGTTGACCATAATGATCCTTTGCGTTATCTTAGAATGACAACAGGCAGTTCCAAGCTTCTCACTGTCAGAGAAGAACATGAGCTATCTGCAGGAATACAGGTTTGTCATCAACATTCCAAATTCTAAACTATCCACTTCCCTTTCTCTACATCGCGCCTGGTTCATTACAAAAACTCACCCCTCTTAGGACTCTAGATACTTGGGCGTAAACAATGTTTACAAAATCTTTAAATGTGTAAGAATGATGAAATTAGTGGTTAGATGGTAGAATCCGAGGTCGGTTCTTTGTGCTTTCTATTACCATTATATCATCTGAATTTATTGTCTCGAAATTAAATTTGCACTCTTTTGTTTCTTATGATAGAGCTCCTTCACCACCTGTTTGGCATTAATTAAAAATGGGATATAGATGTTATTTAATGATCTATTGCAGTTTTAAACATTTATTCTTCTTCTCTGTAAAATTTCTTTATTGTAGTTTCTTGTTCACATACTTTGGATAATACATGTAGGACCTTCTGAAGTTAGAAAGACTTCAAGCAGAACTTACTGAACGTTGTGGCCGTCAGCCAACCTTTTCACAGTGGGCTTCTGCTGCTGGAGTCGATCAAAAATCTTTGAGGAAACGTATACATCACGGCACACAATGCAAAGACAAAATGATTAAAAGCAACATTCGTCTCGTTATTTCCATTGCAAAGAACTATCAAGGAGCTGGGATGAACCTCCAAGATCTTGTCCAGGTTTGAGCTTTTCTTTCTTAATTTTCTGTAAATAGTAACACCTGTTGCAGTACTGATGAAACTGATAGAATTGAACATCTTGCTAACAAAATTCACGGTGAACCATCATCTTGTTTAAAAAATTATCGTTATGCTCACAGGAAGGGTGCAGAGGGCTTGTAAGGGGAGCAGAGAAGTTTGATGCTACAAAAGGTTTTAAATTTTCAACTTATGCGCATTGGTGGATCAAGCAAGCAGTGCGGAAGTCTCTCTCTGATCAGTCCAGAATGATAAGATTGCCTGTAAGTCATCCTAAATGTTGTCTTTTGACATGTTTATACAAGGCTCGGGCCTTTGCGTGATCATACAAATTTTTATGGGATGATTGGCAGTTTCACATGGTAGAGGCCACATATCGGGTGAAAGAGGCACGAAAGCAATTGTACACTGAAAAAGGTAGGCATCCAGAGAACGAAGAAGTTGCAGAGGCAACAGGGCTGTCGATGAAAAGACTCATGGCGGTTCTACTCTCTCCTAAACCTCCGAGGTCGCTAGACCAGAAGATTGGAATGAATCAGAACCTCAAACCTTCGGTTTGTCCCTCGTGACACTACAAACTCCATATACATAAACATAAGTGTCTTCTTGTTAGTTCAAAATAGTGATATGAGATGGGTGTGTAAAATATGCAGGAAGTGATAGCAGATCCTGAAGCAGAAACATCAGAAGATATTCTGATAAAGCAGTTCATGAGGCAGGATTTGGACAAAGTGTTGGACTCGTTGGGAACGAGAGAGAAGCAAGTGATACGTTGGAGATTTGGGATGGAGGATGGGAGAATGAAGACGTTGCAAGAGATAGGAGAGTTGATGGGAGTTAGCCGGGAAAGAGTAAGGCAGATCGAGTCCTCTGCATTCAGGAAACTCAAGAACAAGAAGAGAAGCAACCATTTGCAGCAATACTTGGTTGCACAATCATAAATTTTAACTCTTTTTTTTTTTTTTTCTTTCTTTCAAAATGGAATGTTTTGTGCATAGAACCCACCCGAGTATAAGTGTATAACACAAGACACTTCGCAAGCAGTAAATTATTCTTTTTAGCATTTGACTATTTCTTGTGACCAGCAGAGTTACACGTTGTCTTTTCCAAAACAGGTCACTGTCAAGTGAAAACATCTTTTAACTATTTAAAACCACACCAAATATCAAAGTTAAGATATTTCAGGTCTACAACAAAATCGTCCAAGGACAAAACAAAAGGAATCGGCTAAGAAGAGGCTGACGCCAAAAGAAAAAAGAAAAAAAAAAAAAAAAA